>NC_085844.1:157634325-157938492 GCF_035594765.1 Anolis carolinensis | reverse complement strand
GGATCCTCCAGGTGTTTTGGACTTCAACTCCCAGTAGGCTGTTAGGAATTGTGGGAGTTGAAGTCCAAAACACCCAGAAGGCTTAAGTTTGCTCAGGTCTGCTCTAGAGTCTAGATAGTCTATTTAAAAATACAATATTTTTTGATAAATTATTTTAAAATTGGTAACAGGATTTGGTTCAGCATACCGTCTCACCATTTTTTTGTGTTAGTTATTCTTGAGGACTAGCCATTGATCCATTTAAGGACTGCAACATGTGTTTTAATGACATTTCTGTGGGATTCCAGTTATTTCTCTATGGGAGTCATCCTCCAATTGATCCCACATTGCTCTTCATGTTTGTCTCCAAAGCATAAAATGTGTCCTTAGATTACATTGACAGTATCGATAACATCACAGAAGAATCATCAGTGATGATAAAAAAGAAAAGGCATAATTGGTTTTGCCTTGTGAAGGGTGGATTGGGGAAATCAATATATACCCATCAGGGCAACAAGGAAAAAACACTTGAGAGTGTGCCAATGTTATTTTAAAGCTACTCCAAATAATAGAACTGATAATAGAAAACTGAAATCAAGAGGAAAATGATCCATGACGACTTGGTAACATTGTTCTGATTTGTCTAGAAAGGTGTTATATTTTATATTGTGGGTTAAGGGAATTATTATTATACTGAAGAAACATCCAGCAGTAATACATTTTTTTGTTAATTGAGGAAATACTGGTAAATGTGTTAATAATGCAGGATTGCATTATCATACATATTAGATTTTTTAAAAGAACTGGATTATGTTATATTTGACATTTTCACAAATGATGCACCTGAAATTTGATGAACTTAGATGAATTGTACATATTCTTCAAACAAAGGATTAGATAGAAAGAAAAGTTTAGTAAAATAAAATATGAAAAACAGGTTGGCAAAACTATTCTTCCATGAAACTCTTAAAGACAGAGCAATAATGTCTATGAAGTTTTTTAGCCAATAGTCCTAATGCCAACTGAGCCAGCAAGCTAATAGGCATACATAGTGTATGTCACTGGATGACCAGCCTCAGATGGCTTTATAATTCTATCCTGAATTTTATTAGGTCCTCATCATCTTTTTTTTTAAAAAAAACAAAAACTTGTTATGTTGTTCTTGCATGGCTGCTGTAGTTCCTCCACCGATGTAGCTGACAGGACTGTACCAGGTGGTTGATTGTTTTTATTAACTGTTGTAAAATTCTTGTTTTATTGTACTACTGTTTTATCTTTTGTATATTGTAAATTGTATTTATGCTGCTGTTTTGCTCATTTATGCTGTTTCGGGCTTTGCCCCATGTGAGCCACCCCAAGTCCCTGTGGGGAGATGGTGGTGGGTATAAATAAAGTTTTATTATTATTATTATTATTATTATTATTATTATTATTATTATTATTATTATTATTATTATTATCGACACAACAACAACAAGATAGATATGCTGGATTTCATATCACAACACTTCCTAAGCATTTAGGTCTGTGTGATGTATTTTCGGATGATGCGCACAGATCCCAGTAGGGTGGCCTTTTGCAGTTGGCAGGTTGTGATTTTGTCAATGTCTATTGATTCCAAATACCGGCTGAGATCTTTTGGCACAGCACCCAATGTGCTGATTACCACCGGGACCACCTGTACTGGTTTCTGCCAGAGTCTTTGACGTTCAATCTTGAGGCCCTGATAGTGGCTGAGTTTTTTCTGTTGTTTTTCGTCAATGCGACTGTCACCTGGTATGGCAACATCAATGATCCAAACCTTTTTCTTTGCCACAACTGTGATGTCTGGTGTGTTGTGTTCCAGAACTTTGTCAGTCTATTATTATTATTATTATTATTATTATTATTATTATTATTATTATTATTATATGTGTACCTTCAAGTTGCCTGTTGATTTGTGGTAATCCCATAAATTTCATAATGTTTTCTCAGGCAAGAAATATTCAGAGGCTCGTTTTCTATTTTCTTCCTCTGAAATATAGTCTGCAGCACCTGGTATTCATTTGGTGTTCTTCCATTTAAGTACCGTACAGAGCTGACCCTGCTTAACTTCCACAATTAATCAGGATCTGCTATGTATATGGGCAAACTTTGGCTCTCCAGTCATTTTGGACTACAACTCCCACAATTCCCAACAGCTGGTAAGCTGGCTGAACTTTTTGGGAGTTGAAGTCCAAAAAAAAAAAACCTGGAGGGCCAAAGATTTTCCATGTCTGATTTGGTTTATTTAGGCCACACACATAGTAAATCTGCTTTAACAATGCTCATTCATGTTGACAAGGCTTTCTCAACTAGTTTTATTCTGCTGAAATGGTGGGAGAAGATTCCTATCCTGATTTGAAAAGGAAACATATATTCATGGAAAACAGTATTTTTTCCTTGTGGATGTGCAAATATGACAGGTTTTTATTGTGTTTTTCGGATTCCTACAAGCATTCTCACCTCATCTAAGTTTCATGTTGAGTTATGATGTGTTTCTTCCCACATGGAAATTCATATATATTTTGGTACAGGCTTTTCTTTATACAGTATACCAATTTGCTTCATTGAACTAACATGCACTTTTTCAAATACATGCCCTTTTGGGTTACACATATTCACCTGTATTTAAGTTGGAAAAAGAATAAGATGTTTTCTCCCAGTTGCAGGATACCAAACCATAAATCATGCTTTGTCTCACAGAACACAAATAGATTTGGGTAAATGTTTTTTTTAAATTATGTCAACATGTTTACAACCCCATCTTACTCTGCAGCCATCTTTGTTTTCCCAACTGAAACCTGTTATTGAGTTCTGAAGAGAATCTCCATACATGGGGAATCCCATGTATTGGATCTCTCCATTTTGGAGTCTTGAGGCCAGATACCCTGGGTAGACTGAACTCCTAGAGACCTAAAGATTTGAGATTTAGGTCTCCTATATGAAATGTCTGTTTAATATGCAACTGGATGTTCCATGGATGAGGCCAGTTTGTCATCACATGAGGCTGTTGAACACAGCAACCTCAGCCTGAGGAAGAGGTATAGCATCGCCTCTTTAAGGCAGTCAGTCCTTCTTAACAAACTTCTTTTCTTTTCACTGTGGCCCTCCCTCCTACCATCAGTACAACATGAGTGAATGCTGGTCACTTTAGAGGCTGGGTAGAAATATTTTCTCTTTCTTCTTAAAAAAGACAGAGAAAGATTTCTACCCAGACCCATTAACTCCTTTTCCTTTCTTATAAAAAAAAAGAGAAGGAAAAGAGGATGATGACTCACCTACTCCATGATCTATCTGTTGTGGGATGTCTATAGTTAGGATTCCTTTGACAGAAAAAAGGGGGGTACTGATATTTTCCTTGGCACCCACCTTTTGGGTAAAGGAGTCTCTGAACTAACCTCTCTAGATTCTGGAGCTTATGAGGCTGTGAAAAAGGCTATCTGTGGAGCTTTACAGTGTGGTTGGCACTCTCTTGTAAGATCCTGGGACACAGGAATCATAGAATCATAGAATAGTAGAGTTGGAAGAGACCTCATGGGCCATCCAGTCCAACCTCCCGCTAAGAAGCAGGAAATTGCATTCAAAGCACCCCCCAACATATGGCCATCCAACCCCTGCTTAAAAGCCTCCAAAGAAGGAGCCTCCACCACAGCCCGGGGGAGAAAGTTCCACTGTTGAACAGCTCTCACAGTGAGAAAGTTCTTCCTGATGTTCAGGTGGAGGGAGAATTCTGGAAAGGCCTTCCAGTTATGATCATCTGGGGTGATCAACTCATGGAGTTGGATTGCTCTCGGGGGCTGGTGTTTCGCCCAGAGTGTGTTGAGGAGGTGGTCATGGGTTAACACCTGGCCCCATTAGGTTGCCCCCCCCCCAAAATAAAATAGTTGGTGGACATTCAGGTGAGTTCAGTTTACAAGTTAGGTTAATAAATGGCCCCTTATTTCTTGCACATGTTTATCCTCTTTACTTTATGGTGGGTCTTCAATGGAAAGCACCTGGATGAGGAAGGCTGGGCTAAAGAGAGACTCTGTATATAGCACAGGAAATTTAAATAGCATAGGTAGATATGATCTTAAAGGTAAAGGTAAGGTTTCCCCTGACATTAGGTCCAGTCGTGTTCGGCTTGGGGGGTTGGTGCTCATTTCCATTTCTAAGCCGAAGAGCCGGCATTGTCCACAGACACCTCCAAGGTCATATGGCTGGCATGACTGCATGGAGCGCTGTTACCTTCCTGCCGGAGTGGTACCTATTGATCTACTCACTTGCATGTTTTCGAACTGCTAGGTTGGCAGAAGCTGGAGCTAACAGCAGGTGCTTATTCCGCTTCCCAGATTCAAACCTGCAACCTTTCGGTCTGCAACTTCAGCAGCTCAGCACTTTAACACACTGCACCACCGGGGCTCCTAGATATAATCTTAGGCTCTCACAAATTAAATCAAATCAAAATAATCTTGGACTCTTATAATTACAGGTATGTTTGTGAGATATGATCTTAGGCTCTCACAAACATACCTATTATGATAAGAGTCCAGGAATACCTCTACAAGATTATTTTGATTTGATCCATGTACTTTAGTCCCAGAAGTGTTCCACAAATATATACGTTTTATGAAATACTGTTGCTAGAAGAATTTTTCATTTATTGGCTGGATAGCATTTATAAACTTGTGATCTTGAGAGGATTGCATCCACTGTCTCCTTCTACCTCTCATAAAATGAGTGGTGGTAGTCTAGTGGAAATAATAGTCAATTCTGTGATTTCCCTGTCACTGCTAATTTGTTGCAAAAAAGTTTACACAGGAGTTATTATGGCAATTAGCTGCCTGAAATTTACTTGGTTTTGCTTTTCAGACAAATCTGTTCTGGCAGGAAGACTGACAATAGTGGCAGGCAAGAATATATATATATATATATATATATATATATATATATATATATATATATATATATATATATCTCCAGTTCAGTTGTAGTGTGTACTACAGTTAATTCCTCCTGTCCCATCTGTATGTTCAAGGCAATAAGCCCCACCAGTAAACCTTTCACCTCTCGCATTTTCTATTCAAATGTCTGTCAAGGCAGATGGCAGTAAATGCCATCTTTATTGAATCAGGATCCTTAGTACTTTACCAGAAATAAGAAAGTATTAATCAACATACAAAAGGTTTGGGGAAGTTTAAAAAACAAAGAAAAATAAAGGAACCGCTTCATTTGCCCAGAGAAAAACAAGTTTGC
Source organism: Anolis carolinensis (assembly GCF_035594765.1). Taxonomy (NCBI): domain Eukaryota; kingdom Metazoa; phylum Chordata; class Lepidosauria; order Squamata; family Anolidae; genus Anolis; species Anolis carolinensis. The sequence goes on along the minus strand of NC_085844.1, from coordinate 157,933,257 downwards.
ATGCTGCTGAAAATATTTGCAGCTGGTTCTGCATATGGTCTTCCTAGACCTTGAAGTGCCTTTTTGAACATTTTTTTTCTGAGATTGGTGGTTGGCTTCCATAGGACGAGAGCATGCATGACTGGCTCAGTTTCAATATAATATTCTCAATTCCACCTTGGCTTCTTCACCTCCTCTGCCCTTTGCCATGTTCTTACTGTTTCCTTGTCATCTTAATTTTATATTTCACATTTCTAGAATTTGTTTTGGCCTGGCGGGAAGAGAGTGATGCTCTTCTTCAAAGCACAAGCCTTGTTGCTCCCTCCCCGGCCTACCCTCCACCTTAGGAATGGACATAACATATTAGCACAAATTTCCCCTTATGTCTTCAGTGCAGTTGTTGGGAGAGGAGTGAACTAAAACTCAAGAATTCTGCCCTCTTAAAAATAAAAGAATATGATGTTTCTTTCAAAAGAAATAAATCTGGAGCATGTGGCTTAAGGTTTGCAGTTTGCATAAAGATAACAGAGCCCACATTTATAAATTACTATCTGTGCCCGGCCACACGTTGCTGTGGCATTGTCTGGTGGTGTTGGTGAGAACTTGTTGAGGTAGTGGTGGTTTTGAATGTCTGTTGTATGGTTGTCTTTATGTTTAATATGCATTTGGTTGTTTGTGTACTGCGAAAGTGGTGAGAGTAGAGGGGGTCTATGTCCCTGTGTAGTATTGTATAGTATTTATACATTGTCCATGTGTTGTGAATGCTTGGATTGTGTCCTGCTGCATAGTAGAAAGGGTTCGGCTGGATGGCCCTTAGGGGTCTCTCCAAACTCTTGGATTCTATGCTTCTATCATCATCATCATCATCATCATCATCATCATCATCATCATGTAGAGGCTGGATGGCCATCTGTCAGGAGTGCTTGGATTGTGTCCTCCTGCATGGTAGAAGGATGTTGAACTGGATGATCCTTAGGGGTGTCTCCTAACCTTATGATTGTATGATATTATTATTATTATTATTATTATTATTATTATTATTATTATTATTGAGAGGCTGGGTGGCCATCTGTTGGGCGTGCTTGGATTGTGTCCTCCATGGCAGAATTGGGTTGGACTGGATTACCACAGTAATTTTTTAATATTACAGTAGAATCTCACTTATCCAACATTCGCTTATCCAGTGTTCTGGATTATCCAACACAGTCTGCCTTTTAGTAGTCAATGTTTTTGTAGTCAATGTTTTAATTTCATTGTGATACTTTGGTGCTACATTTGTAAATACAGTAATTACAACATAGCATTACTGAGCATTGAAATACTTTTTCTGTCAAATTTGTTGTATAACATGATGTTTGGTGCTTAATTTGTATAACCATTACCTAATTTAATGTTTAATAGGCTTTTTCTGAATCCCTTCTTATTATCCAACATATTCACTTATCCAACGTTCTGCCGGCCTGTTTATGTTGGATAAGTGAGACTCTGCTGTATATTTATAATCTTCTATTATCTGTTTAGAATTGGATTATATGAGGCCCCTTCTACACAGCTGTATAAAATGCACACTGAAGTGAATTATCTGGCAGTGTGGACTCAAGATAATCCAGTTCAAAGCAGATAATATAAGATTATAAATGGGTAATATAGCTGTGTGGAAGGGCCTTGAGTCTACACTGCCATATAATCCAGTTAAAATCAGATAATCTGTATCTTATAGGCAGTGTGGAAGAGGCCTGAGACCTAACTGTGCCTGTCCCCTGGGCTGAGTAGGTTGCTAGGAGACCAAGTGGGCAGAGCTTAGCCTTCTGACTGGCAGCAATTGGATAAAAAACAATTATTCCTTTCCCTCTAATTAGGACTTTATTTTTCTTTTCTTTTTGTTGTATGAACGTAGAGGCATGGATGAGGGGTTGTGTTGCCAAGTTTAGTGTTTCTTGGATGTGTAGTTTTGCTGTTTTGTCCTAGGCCAAATTTTTTTTATCCTTTTATATATATAGAAGGTCAGCTGAAGTTTGAGTTCACCATAATGTCAACTATTGGTAATGAATTTACATTGGGACATAAAAACCTTCCTTTCCCTTTCTGCCTCCCCTTACACTCCCAATGGTTTGTTCCAGACAGTTTCTCAGGTCTTAAAGAGCAGGCAGTTCAGGGACAACAGAGTAGAGAAGAAGGAGCTGGGTTCATTTTTCTCCCTTTACATTGACAAAGCAGTTCCATCAGCAAGAGCACCCTTTGGATTTCACCCAATATGAACATCTGGCAAAACTTTTGTGCTATCCCAACTGACTGAAACAGAGATGGGAATCATGCAGCCTTCCAGATGTTGTTCAACTGAAAGTTCCAACAACTACAGCCCCTTTAGTCAATGTTAGGATTGCAGTTCCAGATCTACATGAATCCCAACACCAGCCTACAGGGTTGGGAGAAATTCAATAGGTGACATTTCTTATATCTCCAAGATAGTTAATAAACTTCCTCAGTTTATAACACTCTGAGTTCTCCAGCCAATGCTGTAAGACATACTAGGTTGGGAGAAATTCAGTAAGCAACATTTCTCTAAGGAGGATCTGTACTAGCTACATGCATGCATGCATCATCTGTGAAGAAATTGGAAACATGTTTTTGGACAACATCTGAAATTCTTCAGTCAGCATTGGTCATTCTGCCATGAATGTTATTAAAAATTTAGTTCCCAAACAGTGTGTATCTGTTGACAAACACAAACATTTTGTCAAAGGGAATCCATCTAACAGGCAATAACTGAACATGGATACTCATGCATAAGAAGAATGTGCTCTACCACTGAGTTTGGCATGTCCTTTGTAGCCCACATTTGCCTCCTGTTGTGTGCTAGCAGGTGATTTATGCAAAGCATGTTGTTTTTTCTCTGGCAAAATGTCATCACAGACAATATGTTTTACAAGAACTAGTAAAGTTCCCAGAATAGGCTTAGTCTGGCATCTCCTACACTGGCAACACCTTTTGTTTATAAATTTATCACTAGAAATTGCCTAAAGTAGATGACAAAACATTAAATAAAATATCAAACTTTTTTAAAAAGCCATTGTAACAATAAAAGAGCATGTTAGTATTTTTAACGAATACCTTACTGCAAGTCAGACAAAAAAGATAATAAGCAAAGCCAGCATACAATCCAAATTGAAATCATAACAGTTCTCCAAATGCTTTCCTTACGTTGCTTTCTAAAAGTATGCAGACTGGGACTATGCCAGGTCTTGCTAGGCAATGAATTCCATAATACTGAGTTTCATACTAAGAAGTCCCAAACTGTGTCCCACTGTTGCAAAACCGATGGTAGGGGACCATTGCTTCCACTGCCATCTTGTGGACCACAATATGTGGACATTTGGAGACAACATGTTCTGCTGATAGCAGTTTTTGATATTCTACTGTAGCCATTGCATCATACTGAATTTTTCAGCAATAAGGCTTTATAATAGAATATCTTATTATGGCAGTTTTACTATAATGTATCTTGATTTTTGATGTACTCATAATTCATAAAACAAGTTGGTCTTTACAGCAGGTGTCAGTAGTTGCTCTACTATTCTGACAATTCAACTGCTGCCGTTGATATACTGCATGTATCTGTATAATTGTCAACACTCTTTTTTTGCCTTTATCTCTTTATTAACTCAATTTGTTTGCTGAATTATATAATATTTGAAGCACGCTTGTTGGAAATGTGCAAAGACTCTTCTCTTTGTTTATTATTGTTGTTCTATTTTCTCACTGTTGCCTTGCAACAGACTTTACAACCATGCACCCTCAAGATATTTCGATGATGGATGTAGTGCATCTACACTGTAGAATTAATGCGTTATTGTTAGCAAGTAAAGTCTTTACTAATATCTAGTGTGGCACAAAGAGGGAGAGCAAGGAAAACTAAAATTGATACATCTATTTCTTCATATCAATTACAATTACACCCATATTACCCAAAGTACTAAAAATTCTGGTACTGTTGCATTATCTGGGTGGGGGCCACTAGGGGCCACTAGAGAGAAAAGGATAGTCCATTTTACAGGAGGGGAGTTGAAGGAGGAAAATCACGTCCCCCATTTTTGCTAGTTAGTCCAACTCCCCCCTTCCTATATCATAGACAAGGGTTGTTTCCATGACGGGGACACGGGTGGGGGGAATAACAGGAAAGCAGGGGAAAATGGTTTTCCTCCTTCAACTCAACCTCACCCCCATAAAATGGACTATCCTTCTCTCTCTAGCACCCTCGGTGGCCTCCACCTGGATAATGGAACATTACCAAAATTCTATATATCCTCTATATTAAAGAGAAGAGAAATATCATCCCAACTTTAAATCTGGTCTTTGTATCTTCTTGAATTAATACATAAAACAAATTTGTCTTTACAGCAGTTGTCAGCAGTTGTGCTGCTATCCTGACAATTCAGCTGCTGCCATTAATATACTACAAGTATTTGTATAATCGTCAACATTCTTTTTCTCTTTCTTTTTGTAGTCATGAGATTCAGTATTCTCATTTGGAAGGAATGGCAAAAGGCAGAAATGGAAGAGCAACATTTTTTTGAAAGAAATCCAATTAACCAGAGTCTCTTCCTATCAGGGAAAATGTATATTTGAGTTTTGGTATAATCAGCCCTCTGTATCCACAGAGTCAACCATCCAGTGATGCCCCAGTGCTCATTGAGTGCTCTATACTCAGAGATAAAATAAGGTGATGTCTTTCTTATTCACAACCCAAATATGTGGAGCTCCTCTGACTCACTGAAGAGTATTTAAGTAGCTATATGTTATGGAGCATTGCTATGTTGTGTTGCAATTAGCAGGTGATTGTGTCTAGCAGCATACCATAAAAGGCATTACCTGTTGCATTTCTTCCTGTTGCTTTTTCCTGCTTAGGTGACAAGTATATAGATACACACAGAATATCAATGGCACCAGCTGTGTTGTAGGAACAGCAAAACAACTACTGAAAACTGCTGTAAAGATAAACTTTTTATCACAATATTCTTTGGAAAGAACCAAGGAACAAAAACTTACCAAAATAGGAGGAACCTTGAAAAGGTAATAGAAAATGTATATTTTATAAAGATAGAAATCCCATTCTCAGATGAAGTGAGACTTTAAACCTTCTCTGAATCCTTCCCTTTGTGATAATTATCATCCTGTGTTTCTTCTCTCATTTCTTTCCAAAATGTAGAAAGAGCTGCACTTGTTCAATTAATGCCTGATGTGAATACATATGAACTTCTTGAACCATATCGTCATGTGATGCCACTGAAAATGGGATTTCTATCTTTATTAAAATATACACTTTCTGCTCCTTTTTCAAGGTTTCTCTTATTCTTGAGCAGTCAGCCCAACATGGCATCACAGCCCCTTGACTCCTGATGCACTCACACTGACTCTTTTTCTCTTCGTTTTTGTAGTAGTGATGTAAGTTTCTATCACTTGGAAAGAATGACATAAAGCAGAAAAAGAAAAGGAACCTTTTTCTGAAAACACTCAACTAACCAGAGGCTTTTTCTGACAAAGAAAACATGTTGATATGGCTTGGTGCAATCAGTCCTCTGTATCCACAGATTCAACCAACCATTGATTGAATTTTTTAAAATCAAAATTTTTTTTTTTGATTATGTCATTTTATACATGGGATGCCATTTTACTATGCCATTGTATATAATGGAACTTGAGCATCCATGGATTTGGCACCTACCTATAGGATCCTGGAACCAAACTCCAGAAGATACAAAGGACCACTGTATTTCCTGCTTATGTCCTACTCCATTTTAAAGATCCAAACAATGTTTTGATATTCATATGATATTCCAGGCAACTTTCATAGTATTCTAAAGTGATTTGTTCCTATCTAAAAGGCAAGCCTCTCCTTCTAAACCAATACATCTGTTCATCAAGTAAATTGTGACAAGTGGAATAACTGTGACCATGTCTGTAATGTCAGTAGGAGTCTGTTCTCTTCCCTATTTCTGGGCAGAACGTTCTCAAAGCTGTGATATTTGTGCTTATAAAGCTTTCACATTAGCTGTCCGATAACTTTTGACGCAGTAGTATTTTTAGGGTTTTGGACTCCATGATCATAATTGCCCATTAAAAGATATGGCAGCAATTGTTCTGAAATATTTTTTGGTTTTTTCCCTAAAACCAAGCCAGAACTAAACTAAAGCCATTGTGTAATTCTTCATTCTCCATGATTCTGCCAATCTCATGAATATTCACTACATGGAGTTCACTATATTTCAGAATTTATATGAAAACTATGACTAGAAAGTCTATTTATTCTTAGGAAATAAGATGACTCCATCACTAAAAGGACAATGGTACTACAACCACATTTTCCACTCATCCTAGATAGCAATGATTATAAATAAACAAAGCTATCACTGAAATAGTACTTTAAACTATGCAATTGCATGGACTTTGAACAGTATATGTATACTTTTGTTTGGCAAGCAGACCATGAAGAAGAGATACTTTGCATGGTCATATGAATTTGCAAATGCAGAACATGAGATTGGTGTACAGATAATCCAAGCATGCTCTTCAGCCAAATTTCATAAGCAGTTTACAAATGTTTCATATGAATTTAACTGAAATATTGGACACTACTCAGCAAATGAAAATTCAGAAATGCTTGCTCAACTAATGGAACAAAAAGACCTCTCTACATAAATAGAAGCTGTGCACATATTTGAAAACCCTTCCAAAAGAATGAACTAACACATTCCTAAGGTTAAGGTGACAGTTTCCTTTCCAAAATCTACTAAAGATTCATTTAACTAGTGCCTTAATTTTAGAAAAAAAAATACCATTCTATATGAGTCTGCAATTCACACAACTTATTTCTACACTATACTATTTAAGTTAAGTAGTATAAGTAGTACTGATTTTTTGCATGACAATTATAATTTCTCTGTTAAACAGTCTATTGCTATTTTTACTTATATTAGTTAGAATATTAAAAACAATTTTTAAATATTCATAAAATGTTTGAGATTCTTGTTTTGGAAGTTTAAAAAAGGAAACTCCATTGGGAATAATCCTGCACTGATTCTTCACAGTTCAAAACATATTATGTACAAAATATGCTGTTTTGCACAGAGATAAGAATTTTCTGTGCAGAAAATGTTACAATTCCTAGCAAAAATTTAACGTGATATATTTTCACTGAAAATAACTCTCTGCACAGGGCACAGTTCAAAGTGCTGGTTTTGACCTACAAAACCTCAAATGGCTCTGGTCCAACTTATCTTTCCAAACATATCTCCCCCTACGAGCCATCCCGCAGATTAAGATCATTGAGTGAGGCCCTGCTCTCGGTCCCACCGCCATCACAGGTGCGGTTGGAAGGGACAAAAGACAGGGCTTTTTTGGTGGTAGCTCCACGACTGTGGAACTCCTTGCCAAGGGAGATTAGGGAAGCCCCCTCACTCATGTCTTTTAGTAAGCAGCCGAGGACCTGGATGTGGGATGAAGCCTTTGGCCCATCCTAGGAAATGGGTTGATATGACCTGATGGTTTCTTTGGATTAATATGAAGTTGAATACGGACTGGCTCTGACTTTGGCTCAATTCTACTGCCCCTGTTGTAATGGTTACATTGATTTTTCATCACTTATTCTTGGTTTTAATTACAGGGATGACAAGTAAACACCAACACAAGGGGAAAAAAACCTAGTGTTTTTGTGGAGCTGAAGGTGCAACTAGTTCTTTGCAGTGGAATCTCGGGAGTAGAACTCTGTCAGCGTACTCTGAGGGATCCACTTCACCATCTCCTTAGGGAAGATGCGCAGCAGCTGCTAGCCAATGTCCAAGGTCACATGGTTTTTATTGTTTTAATTGGATTTAGATATCAGCTTTTAACTGTGTTTTACGACTGTTGGTTTTACTACCGTTTGTATTATATGTGGCAACCCATTCTGCCATTGTGTAAGACCGCTCTGGGCCACCCTGGGGGAGAAGAGTGGTATATAAAATAAATAAATAAACAAATAAATAAATAAAGTGTTTTGCTCCTACACAGAAAATGTTTTTTTATGTGTAAATCATCTGAATTTTGCACAGATTAAATCATGAATTACAAATGGCCTTGGAAAATACTGGGTAGATTCTAAAGTATTTCTCACAGTGAGAAGGATATTGTTAAAATTACTCATTGATTCTGCAAGTAGAAAATAAGTGATAGATGAGAATAATAATATCAATTGTAGTTTTTCTTATACAATTCTTATATGTTAGTTGATAGTTTAGATTTTCCAACTGAATAAGTATGATTGTGAGGTTTTTTTAACTGGGTAAGAAAGAAGGGATGCAATGTTTGTGCTACATCCATTCCCTGGTTTATTAGACTGTCCTGACCTAAATAGATAATACAATTCATTGCACATCTATATTCACAAATGAAGTGGCCTGAGGATGACTGGATTCCATGCCATCCACATGGCACATGGGGCCCTAACTCTCACCAAAACTACTTAATGCAACCTTGTCCTGAATTTTAAAAAGTTGTGGGGTGGCCATATGAATTGGAATGGGGAAGCTTTGGAGCTCACCCACAGCTTGTGGTCGTGTAAACAGTTGGTCTGCTTCTTATTCACATTGCCAACTTGCTTTTCCCAACCTTGGATTGCCTGGGGACAGGGGTTGGCACTTACCTCTCTCCGCTCATTCTTAGCTTAGTGGCAACCATCAGGTGCAAAACTGCCAGAAGTTTTTGTTAGCCACATTTACTGACCAGAGCAATAGACCAATCAGAGAAGGGAAGGGGAAGAAAATCCTCTCTTTCCCCCTCTCTCATGTCATTCCTTTGTTCCAGTCAGCATCAGTGGATGCAATGAGCAATGACTACTAGCAGTTTTGCACCTGGTGGTTGCAGCTAAACCAACAACAAGAAGTTAAGGGTGATGATCCAGTTCTGCTGATCCAGATTTAACATGGTTTGACCATACATACTCCATGTAGCTATCAGGGCAGCTTGGTTCTCTCTAGTGCAATTACTACCCACCGAACTGCTTCAGCAGCTTGTGGTGTGGACTCCAGTGGTGCTGATTCAGAGTACACTGCTTTGGATCATGACTGATGTTTGTGGCCCATGTAGATGGTCCTTAAGTTTTCCATTTCAATCTGTTCAGGCAAAGATTATAGGCCTGTGGTTTTAGACAGAAAAGGAAATATAGTATAATAAGGTGTATGGCTTCTAAGGTGGGTATTATCATCATCATCATCATCATAATCATCTTTATTTATAACCTGCCTTTCTCTCTGTAGGGACCTAAGGCAGCTAACAACCACACACTCTAGTAACAATCTAAAAGAAAGCAAATACAACTGTTTTTAAAATAAAACAATTAAATACTAGTGTGTGGACATAAAGTTAAAATACTATTCAAATACAATAAATACAATTAAAAGTACATTTAAAACTCAACTTCTCTGCCTAAATCCCACCCACAACATCCCCAGAAACATGCTTCTCATCCTCCCCTAAATGCCTGCTGGCAAACAAATGTTACCTGATTGTGGAAAGCAAGCTGAGATGGGGCTATTCTGGTCTCTCTTGGGAGGAAGTTCCAAAGTCTTGGAGCAACCACCAAAAAGGTACTCTTTCTTGTTACTACCAAATGTATTTCAGAGCATGATAGGACAGAAGGTCCTCCCTGGATAATCGTAGATACCTGATAGGTTCGTACAGAGAGATACAGTCCTTCAGAAGACCTTAACCTAAGCCATATGAAGAGGTAATTTGTTTTGCTCAATGTCTTTTCAAAGCAAGCAACAAAGGATTTTAAATACAAAAGCAGTGAAATCTGCACATGATGATTCTCCATACTCTCTTGCTGGTGTTGAGGCAGCAATGGTGTTAGTGGAAGGAGAATAGGTTTTATAGCACAGAACAATAGCTTGTGGTATTATATGTTTTAGTTCCCCAAAGGTAAAAACACAACTATAATGGTAATAAACTCATTTTAAGACCTGGAACTATAAGTGTAACTAATTACTTTTTAAAGTAACATTTCAAACTTTAGCAAGAGAATGTTTCAGAGCTCTTCTATACTGCTTCACTATGTATATGCTGCATCCAGTACCTTTTCAAGTGCCAGATTTAAAGCACTTTGAGGAAAGAACATAAATTGGATATGCAAGTGCAATAGAGCAACAACAGACCAGCAAGAGATTATGCTGAGAGCTTTTCCCACTCTTAAAATGCTATCCATTTCCTTTATAAACATTAGTTCATTAATGAGCAGCCAGCCAATATATTTACTAATATAATCCCAGATGTGGAACATCTAAGTTTAAAAAGGCCTCACAGTAATTCCTATACACAGCAAAATAAGTGAATACCTAAGTATTTTGCTTTATTTGTATCCCAAAAGCTATGCTCATATTCAGCAAATAAAAGCATTACCCTTCAACAAGTACCACTCTGGATGCAGTCCTGCAAACATTTATGTGTAATGATGTGTAAACTCCCTTCAGCTTGTTTCAAAACCATGCTAGGCGAAGCAAGCTACTTTCTAAACATGAAAAGAAAATCCCCAAATAAACCATCCTCCTGCAACCAGAATGGATATTCCAATTGTGAATATCAACGGGAAAAACATGGGCTCAGAAATCACATTCTTCATTCCTCTATGATCACCTACATCCTATCCTATTCTCCAAACATAACTGGAAGGATGAGCTGGTAGCAGTAGACTGGAAAGTCTCAGTGAAAGCCCTCATATGAAGCTTTGCTCTCTCCATCTTTGGCATATGGATAGCGGTAATTACAGTTGAGCACACACAGTGGTATCCAAAGTGAATCAAGGCCTGGGATGTATCACTTTCTCAGATGTATCTAAAGCTTTTAGGAAAAGCGAAAGATGTAACTGAATGTTACATCATTCCCACTGACTTTGGCCCATCCTTATCAGAGATGTCTTACTTTTCTTCTCTGTTTCTACATTATTTTTAATTTTGTGCTTGAAAATGTGGTTATCAGCTGAGCTTAGGAGAAGAGAGTCATTTGAAATTGTCAATGATTGAAGTGTGAATAGCAACTTCAAGTTAAGCCTTCAGTGTCTTTTCCAGGGTAAATATGGCAACTGAAATTTCTACAAATAGGGAGACTTCAGAACAGGCCATTCGTACTTAAGTGATTCTTCCCCACTGGAAATGAGGGGAGAAAAACCTGCACCTCCTCACAACATTCCTATGTACCATTGCTCTTGCTCCTGCTATTGCTGCCTTTATCATCATTTCTGTTTCACGTCTGAGTATGAGACAGAGAATGCAAAAACAGTAATGCCAACTGCAGTTCCCACAGAGCAGTGGTTCTCAGCCTGTGGGTCTCCAGTTGTTTTGGCCTTCAAATTCTAACAACTGGTAAACTGGCTGGGATTTCTGGGAGTTGTAGGCCAAAACACCTGGAAACCCACAGATTGAGAACCAGTGCCATAGAGGTACCTATAGCTGCCATTATGAATAAAAGGTGCAGCATTAAATTAAATGCTTCTCGTAGCTTGCTAACTGTGGTGGCTGTCCCACTTTGTCTACTGGTTGGACTCCCCCAAAAGAACCTTTTATGAATTATGTCACAGCTTGTGTCATGCTTTCCGAACAATGAAGTGATTCAGACAAAGAAATTATAGAGCAGATGTAGTTTGACAGAAGCAAATCATTTAAGCTAGAAAAAATGTAACATGGAACAAGATCAAACCACATTTCTATATACCCTGAAACCTCCTTTCATAGTCCTACTTTATAAACAAATGTTACTTTCTGGGAAAGCGAAGGGTGGAGAGAATCCTAAAGTATACAAAAGCTGCCTCTGGGTTGTTTATGGCTAATGATACAGTAAAAGAAGTCAGGTTTACAATTACATTAGGAAAATGAAATGGAATATATAATAATGTAAACATATTGGTTATTGTTACAATGGGAAAGGGTTTATGGTCACCGCCATCTTTTTGATTGGAAACAACAAGTTTTATAGATTTTTGGGGGTAGGTGAAGATGGAAATATTCTAAATCTATTAACAGCTTCTATCAAATAAACAAAAAAACCCTCATGATTACTAAGGGCAATTTGTTTGGTCAACTCCAACCTCCTGACACAAAATAAAATAAAATAAAATGTCCAGATAAAATACAAAAACTCATTGTAATACAGGTTGAGCATAGCTTATCCAAAATTCTGAAATTCAAAGTATTCCACAATATGTACTTGTTCACATCAGTAACTGAGAGAGTAACACCTTGACTTCCTGACTTTGTTTCAGGAACAAATGTATTGAAAATACTGTCTATAAAATTACCTCTAGCTATGTGTAGAAGCACTAATTAATTTCGTGTTTAGTCTTGGGTCATATCTCCAAGATATCTCATCATGTATATGTAAATATCCCAAAGTGTGAAAAAATCCTAAATCCAAAATACTACTGGCACTTGGGATAAGGAATACTCAACCTTTACAAAGCTTTTATCCAATCCAAATATACAAGATTCTAAAACAATTAAATTAAAATCCCAAAAGCATTGAGAGTTCTAAAAACTTTGAGAATTATTGCATATATAAAGTTTTCTACTCCACCAGGCTTCAGTAGGATCTTGGCTCAAAACTCCAAGTTCAGGCCTGATGAAGTCATGATCCATCAAATCAAATTCTGTCCTCTAATCAACTACCTGGTTCTGTTGACTAGAATAGCCAAAATTCAGCTCTTGAGATTTTCAGATCCCCAGACTAATCTCCTTCTGCCTTTTCCCAATAATAAATTATCTGTCTTGGAAGCCTCCAGGAGTAACAATTCAATTTTAAATAGATTGCAACATCCTACACACAAAAGTGGGTTTCTGAATGCATCTAAGTTGTTTGTCTTAGTTTTGTTTGGTTCTTTTGGCAATCTGCGTCCTTCAGATGTTCTTAGGGCATCAAATGCCATCCACCCTTGACACAGTTGTCCAGCCTTGGTTTAAAAAGATGCTGAGCCTCTGTAGACTCTAACATAAGTTTGGAGGTTTCAGAGGCAGGTGTATGAATTAAGTTTTATTTTCACAGCATTTCCTGGAATATAGGCAGCATTCACAGCCTAGCCAAATCCATATTAGTCTATGTTTTTTTCATACATGGAAAAATTGTGAAACACGATTTATGCAAATTTCTTTTTTCCATTAAAAAAAACCCTGAAAATGCAAGAATGCTGACTGTTATCTATATTCAGTTGCCAAGTTTCAGTGTCACCTCAATGATCCATTATAAAATAATTAGTTGTGCCCGGCCACGTGTTGCTATGGCTTTAGTTGAATAGCAGTGAATAGCCTTGCAGCCTCAAAGTCTGTCTGTAGGAGCATGGAGGTGCCGCTGCAGCGGGGAAGGGTAAACTTGAGAGGTGCCATTTGAGACACCTTTGATAGTGAGGCCGCAGGAAGGTGCCTCGAGGGAGGGAGGCTCAGAAGGAAGGTTTAACGGAAAATTTCTTCTTCCTGCACCTTCCTTGGTCATCTTTGAGGAGCTGGAAGTCTCCTAGCAGCTGTTCCAAGGTGCATGGCTATCTCTGCCACGGGGTCTCTCTGCCCCTCCGCCTCCTCCTTCGCATCTTTCTGGGGCAGCTGAAGGACTTTTGTCTCCCTCTTCCTCCGGCTACCTGAGGACTGATGTCTGTGAACATTAGGTAACAGCAGACATGCAAATGAGGTCCAAGTGTCTGGGGTCCATCTCTGAACATCAGGGTCTTCCCAAGGGCCTAGAGTATTAGAGGTATTATTATTATTATTATTATTATTATTATTATTATTATTATTATTATACATTATTTACATGTATATAACAACACAGGACAGAGCTGAGGGGGAAGAGGAAGGGGCCTGAGGCTGTGAGGAATTATGGGAGTTGGAGGGAGGGAAGGCCCAAGCTGGCCCCTACCTGATGCAATCTGTCTTCCTTGGGATGCTGCGGACTGCTCCTTCTCTTATCTCTATCTCCTTGGCATCTCCTTGGGATCCGCCTCCCTTGGGATCCGCGCCCGGGCATGGCCATTCCCCCACTGCACCCGCTGCTTTGTGGGCACTGTAGACCCCTTGTGGTTCTCTCGCCGCAGCACCCGGCGGAGGCGGGACTACGCTTTCCAGTCTGCCCTGGGCAAGCTCTTGTTTCCACAGGGAGTGAGCAGGCGCAGTGGCCTGCCGGGGTTTGCTTGTTCTCTTCCTGCCGGTCTGGGCTTCCTTCAGACTTCCACAGCCCGAGGATGCAGAGGCAACGGTAAGCCCTGTGAAGGAAACCACCACTTTCTCTGCCCTCTGTCTTGGGGGTGAAGATGGCTGTGGCAGCAGGAGAACCAACCGTTTGAGAGTGGAAGTTGGGGGTGTGCTGAGCACACACCGATTTATCTTTGGTGCATGCGCAGATCGTTTTTTTCCTATTTTTGGGGTTTTGTGGGTCCCAGTTTGGTTCCAGATGTTGGGTTTTGTTGTACAAACCTAGCAGCAAGGCTGTTGGGTTCTGCTGCCAAGTTTCGTGGTTCTGGGGTGTTTAGTTTTGTTGTTTAGTCCTAGGCCGAAATTCCATTACTTTTTTATATATAGATAGCTCTGACTAAATTAAGTTGTTTGCCTTTCCACACATGTAAACTGAGCACATATATGACAGGCCTTTTGCCTTTGAAACTATAGCCACAGTGAAAACATCTTAAAGCTGAACAACCATGAACAACATCCTTATTAGCAACTTGTGGTTTCATTAAAATAATTAAAATTAATTTAAACCACACATATGAGAATTATTTGTATGCCCCAAAGACATATGCACTGAAAACAAAAGAGAATTCAACTCTCATCTCCTTGTGTGTGAGACGAAGAAAGAAGACAGGGCCAACATAATAGGTTAACCAACTTATGTGGTAGATTGTGGGTGGGGAAGTAATGGAAAGATGTTGGGTAGGCATCTGTGTTCCAATTGGACCCATTTTACTGACCTATAATGCAGTTTCATAATGCAGTTTAATCAGAAGCCAGCACGATAAAATTGAATAGCTGTCATGACACAATAAATATGATATGTATTTGCAATAGCAACATGTCACTCTTTTGGAGTGTTTCTCTGCTGACATCCTTTCTGGACATTGAGAAATAAACCTCTGATTTTGCTTTTAATCTGTCTCATTTGGCCTTCTGGAATATTAAATGCACCAGGCTCTAAACCCACAGTTCTTGCAGAACTTGAAATCACATAACAAGTCTATGACTCTGGATTGCAGGGTTTGATTCCCCACTCAGCCATGGCCACCCATTGGGTGGCCTTGGGCAAGTCATACATATCCAGTCCCAGAAAACCCTGTGATAGAGTTGCCTTAGGGTTTCCATATATCTGAAATGACTTGAAGATACACAACAACCATTCTTAGTAGGATAATGGAAGATGACAGCCCTATTGCTATTTATCTTTCTTTTTTAATAAAAAAAATAAACTATCAGTTTGATCTGACTCAGTGGCCATCAAGTTTCCTTTACCCTCTTAGTACCATGTCTTAAAATAGTTGTTTTTACTTTTCTGAGCAGTTTGTTTATGGAAACAATTACTAAGAATAAAACAGAGATTATCAATCAATCAAAAGCAGTTGAAGCAAGCAGTAAACAACAAACAGAAAATAACCCAAATAAAGAAAAATTGAGCTGAAATATCCATCTGTAACGAATAGTTCTATTGGGTGTGAGGTTGTGGTGTTGGTACAGGGAATCACAGTTTTATTACTGGGCTGTTATTAGATTTATAGTCACCTCAGATACACAGCAGGTGGCTTATAAATACTTGAACATATTCAGATTATTTGGCAGACGATTGTCTTCATTTATGGTTTTTGGTCATCCTAATGGGCTTTTCTCCTTTCCACAAAACTAAATTGATGTGTTGAAAGGGGGAAAATTATTAATGGAAGAGAACACAAATAGTTTGTAACCTGCTGCTAAGGTTAGAAATGTCAGGGTTGGTTGTCATTATCATGCAACAGAGGGGTTTTTCATAATTTTCAATGCATTTACATATCCCCAGGTAGTCAGATAAGTGACCATTACTACAAGTGCTGAAAAGGACAAGTAGATAAGATGCAGCTCATTTAGGATGGGGAATTGTTGGTGGTATGTGGTTGCTGTTTTCTTTCCTTCATCTTACAAGCTTTGAAGAGCTTTTAAAGCCATTTCCTGTCATATATTCACAATATGTTGAAAGTGTGTCTATTTTCTGTCACCAAAAAACCAAAATAAATATATAAATGGCATTTAAATGCATTCCATACATTTGTGATGAATGAAGATATTATCCTCATAGTGAATTTGGAAAGATTTGAAAAATAAAATTAGAAATATGGCCTGCAAAGTAAAACAAATGATGTGACTCCCCACTCTCAGTTTTAAATCTTAGAATTTCAGTCTTAAAGGCCTGCTCCACAGAAAACAAACACTCTCATCCAACAACCTAAAAGATGACTTTACACATGGACTTCACCAGATGGTCAACATTGAAATCAGATTGACTACATCCTCTGCAGCCAAAGGTGGCGGACATCCATCCAGTCGGTGAAAACAAGCCCTAGAGCTGACTGTAGTTCAGACCACGAACTTCTTATTGCAAAATTTAGAATCAGACTAAAGAGAATGGGGAAAATACACAGACCAATTAGATATGATCTCACACATATTCCTAGTGAATATGCAGTGGAAGTGAAGAATAGATTTCAGGGACTAGACTTGATAAATAGAGTCCCAGAAGAACTATGGACAGAAGTCCACAACATTGTTCAGGAGGCAGCAACAAAGTACGTCCCAAAGAAAAAGAAAACCAAGAAGGCAAAATGGCTGTCTGCTGAGACACTGGAAGTAGCCCAAGAAAGAAGGAAGGCGAAAGGAAACAGCGATAGGGGGAGATATGCCCAACTAAATGCACAGTTCCAGAGGTTAGCCAGGAGAGACAAGGAACTATTTTTAAACAAGCAATGCATGGAAGTGGAAGAAGACAATAGAATAGGAAGGACAAGAGACCTCTTCCAGAAAATCAGAAACATCGGAGGCAAATTTCAGGCAAAAATGGGCATGATCAAAAACAAAGATGGCAAGGACCTAACAGAAGCTGAAGAGATCAAGAATAGGTGGCGGAAATATACAGAAGATCTGTATAGGAGGGATAAAAATATAGAAGATAGCTTTGATGGTGTGGTGAGTGAATTAGAACCAGACATCCTGAGGAGTGAGGTTGAATGGGCCTTAAGAAGCATTGCTAACAACAGGGTAGCAGGAGACGATGGGATCCCAGCTGAACTGTTTAAAATCTTAAAAGATGATGCTGTCAAGGTGATGCATGCCATATGCCACAAGAATGGCCATCAGATTGGAAAAAATCAATTTACATCCCCATACCAAAAAAGGGAAACGCTAAAAAATGTTCAAACTTCCGTACAGTGGCACTTATTTCACATGCCAGTAAGGTAATGCTCCTGATCCTGCAAGGCAGACTTCACCAATACATGGAGCGAGAGCTGCCAGATGTCCAAGCTGGGTTCAGAAAAGGCAGAGGAACAAGAGACCAAATTGCCAATATCCGCTGAATAATGGAGGAAGCCAGGAAGTTTCAGAAAAACATCTACTTCTGCTTTATTGACTATTGTAAAGCCTTTGACTGTGTGGACCATAAAAACTGTGTGGACCATAAAAACTGAAGACCTGGCTATGTACGCAGGCATTTGAAGAATAAGCATGTGTTGGCTTCGACGCGGTCTGAATTACGGCTCTTGTATAAGATCTGGTGGATGAATGGCATAAGCACTTTGCATTGTTTTAAACTTTGTATATTGTATTTTATGACTATTTTATGACTGTTTTAACTGTTTTAATCATTTTAGTTTATTATATATCAGTGTAACGGCATCAATTGCCACTTGGGTGAGGAGGGTGGGGTATAAATAATTGAAATAAAATAAATAAATAAATAAATAAATGTGCTTGGTGGTATGGGGATACCAAGTCACCTTGTCTGTCTCCTGAGAAATCTGTATAAAGACCAAGTAGCCACAGTAAGAACAGACCACGGAACAACAGACTGGTTCAAGATTGGAAAAGGAGTACGGCAGGGCTGTATACTATCGCCCTACCTATTCAACTTGTACGCAGAACACATCTTGCGACGTGTGGGGCTTGAGGAATCCAAGGCTGGAGTTAAAATTGCCGGAAGAAACATTAACAATCTTAGGTATGCAGATGATACCACTCTGATGTCTGAAAGTGAGGAAGAGCTGAGGAGCCTTATCACCAAGGTGAAAGAAGAAAGTGCAAAAGTCGGGCTGCAGTTAAACATCAAGAAAACCAAGATCATAGCAACTAGACCGATTGACAACTGGCAAATAGAGGGAGAAAACGTGGAGGCAGTGACAGACTTTATATTTCTAGGCATGAAGATCACTGCAGATGCAGACTGCAACCAGGAAATCAGAAGATGTTTACTTCTTGGGAGGAGAGCAATGGCCAACCTCGATAAAATACTGAAAAGTGGAGACATCACATTGGCAACAAAGGTCCGCATAGTGAAAGCAATGGTATTCCCCATAGTAACCTATGGATGCGAGAGCTGGACCGTGAGGAAGGCTGAGCGAAGGAAGATAGATGCTTTTGAACTCTGGTACTGGAGGAAAATCCTGAGAGTGCCTTGGACCGCAAGAAGATCCAACCAGTCCATCCTCCAGGAAATAATACCCAACTGCTCACTGGAGGGAAGGATATTAGAGGCAAAGTTGAAGTATTTTTGCCACATCATGAGAAGACAGGAAAGCTTGGAGAAGATCATGATGCTGGGGAAAATGGAAGGAAAAAGGAAGAGAGGCTGACCAAGGGCGAGATGGATGGATGGTATCCTTGAAGTGACTGGCTCGACCTTGAAGGAACTGGGGGCGGTGACAGCCGACAGGGAGCTCTGGCGTGGACTGGTCCATGCGGTCACGAAGAGTCGAAAATGACTGAACGAGTGAGACGATGATGATGACCACAGATAGGACCCGAATGAACAGATTTTAATTACAAGAAAAGAGATTATGACAAAACTTTAGGAAGAACCTCCTGGTGGTACAATCTGTTTGATAGTGAATAAGACTTTTTTAGAGCAGAGGTCCCCAAACTAAGGCCTGTGTGCTGAATGCAGCTCTCCAT
The DNA here is from genome assembly GCF_035594765.1 of Anolis carolinensis. Classification (NCBI taxonomy): domain Eukaryota; kingdom Metazoa; phylum Chordata; class Lepidosauria; order Squamata; family Anolidae; genus Anolis; species Anolis carolinensis. The sequence continues at coordinate 157,914,091 of NC_085844.1, read as the reverse complement.
AGTCATTTACCCGGCTCCTACCCTAGACTTAGGATCACCCTAAGTCTAAAACAACTCAAAGGCACATAACAACAACAATCTTAATCAAGTTGACTATCTTATTAGTCAAAAGCAGGCCAATACTTGCCATTGAAATACTGGTAAGTTTATTTTGGTTAAAGTTGTTCTTTATTTTAAATATTGTACTGTTCTTTCATATTTTTGCACTACAACAGTCTGAGGGACTGTGAACTAGACTTCTGCTTAAAAAGTTTGAGGACCCCTGCCTTAGAGGTTAATGAACTATTATATGTTAATTTTTTTTACAAAGGTTAGATGAACACCTTTCAGTGGATTCTACACTGGCAATTGGATCCCAGTTAATCCTTTAAACACACTGAGTTTTATGTTTCCATGAATGTTTAATAGTAGATTTTTTTCAAAAAGATTCTCTGGTCAAGTGAGTGGGTAGGTAAAACAAACTTTTTAAAGAGGGATATTTCTTTCAAAATTATTTTCTTCAATTAAATTTGAGCTAGAAGTAGAGGAGACTGCATTACTGTAGATTATCCAACAGACTGTCACAGATCAGTGAGTCGTGTTTCTGAGAATGTATAATAATGTCAGGTTATATCACAGCCTCCGTCATCATTCATGACATGATCAAGGCAACCCAACCTGATGTGTCTTCTGAAATATTTGAAATGATCCTGACAGCTCTGAGAAAATCACAGCTTCTGAAAGCTTTCTGAAGGATTTTCTATCCTTTGGACTTTTTCTTTAGACTAGATTTTCTTTGTGTGTAACTTTTCAGAGTAATTATAGTAACTTGTATAGGTGTACTCATGGATGTGGCCTTGTGAAATTTGGAATTACCCTGGGCCATCTCTGTACAATTTTCTTCATTGCAGCCACTAGCTCCAGAGGAGTAAGATAACAAATTTCATTGTACAGCACTAGATACAAGTTCACCGAGGAATTAATCCAAAATCCAAATAAACTAATTTTGTCCTGGTCATATCAGTTGATTGCAAACACTACAAAAATATGGAATTGATAACTTGACTCAGTATCTGAAGTTGAGGGAATAATTATCATATGTTGCTTCAGAGACCATGAATGAATGGAATTGAAGTCTATATGAATTTTTCTGTGTAATATGGCTCCCAACAGGTTGAAGATAAATGATTTCCAGTGTAGGCATATTTTACTGTATTTTACTGTTATTCAGAGAGCACATGCCACAGTTGTGATTTATTATTACAATATATATCATTCTCTTTCATCAAATTATCAACAAGAACATACTCAGTGCAGGCAAGGAAATAAAGTAAAGCAACATATAAACAGACCAGATGCAGCAAGTTTACCAAAACAATATAAACTCAAAAAGGTACTAGATAGATTAAACCAGATCAGCAAGAACTCTAGGCAAGTGCAAACACTGGAATGCTATGTCACCATCTGTTTTACATAACTGTATATATTGTTGCTGCTCATTGCCATCAAAGTCAAGTTCAACTTATGAATGAGAGACCTCCAAGTTATCCTGTTATGAACAGCTCTGCTCAGTTCTTGCAAACTCAGAGTCCAGTGGCTTTCTTGACTGGAGTCTATTCATCTGGAATGCAGTTTTCCTCTTGTCATACTGCCCTCAGACTTACCAAGCATGGCTCATTGTACACCAACTTTGTTTCCAGCACAAAGTATTGAAAATAACGTCTATAAAATATTGTCCTTTCTCATGAGTCATGTCTTCTCAGGATATGGCCACAGTACAGCAGCCTCAGTTTGGTCATCTTGGCTTCTAAGGAGAATCCAAACCAGATTTGCTCTAGAAACCATTTATTTGTCTTTTTAACAATCCGGGGTATCCATAGAACCCTCCTTCAGCACCACATTTCATTTTAGTTGTTTTTCTTCTTTTCAGCCTTTCAGCCTGGGAAACTCAGGATTGCAGTGAGTACTGTTGTGGGCCACAATTTGGACTATCCCCTTTGGTTAATATGGTTCAAGGCTGCATTAAGATGGCCTTGCCCCCATGTTACCCCAGATCCATGTGGCATTTGGTTACCAGAGTTGATCCTGAGCCCATCCGACTTAAGGGTTCAATGTAGATGTATCCTGAATCTTATTTTGATTTCTTGTCTGAGGTTGCCATTCTTTTTTATTGAGGGATTTTCAGGGTGGGGGGGGAAGGAGCAAGGGAGGGGTGAAAGGGGGCCGGGGAGGGAGAAATGGGAGGGGGAGGGACAGAAAGGGGGGGGGTAAAAAAAGAAAAAAAAACTACCGGGGATGGACAATAAGATAAAAAGATTTTAAAAAATTGAAAAAGGGGAGAGAGAAAAAAGAAAAAAAGAAAAGAAAAAAAGAAAAAGAAGAGAGAAAAAAAGAAAAAGTATCTAATTTCCTTTCTTCTTTATCGTGGGTTGGTATAAAAATCTCTAAAAAGAAGAAAAGGGAAAAAAGGAAAGCCAAAAATGTATGTAGAACTAGTTTGTGCTGTTTTCTTCTTTATCACACTTTGTGGTTTACTTTATTTTAGATTAATAACTTTAGCTTATTTTCTTTCATCCATTCTTTGAACAAAGTCCAATCCGTCTTGTTCCTACTTTTTGTTTAGGGTTTGGCAAGTTTTTGTGTTAGGTGAACAGCATGTTTTTGACTTGTGTGTGTTTCTCGAAGGGCTATAAGGTCATATCTCCCTTTCTTGAGTTGATTTAGTAGTTTTTTTCCTCTTGTTGGGGGAGTTCAGCCCGTTGACATTATTTGAATATCATTTTAGGGACCACTCCATGACTTTATTTACCTTCTACCTCCTCCACCACCAGAGTTGATCCAGAGCCCATCCAACTTAAGGGTTCAATGTAGATGTATCCTGAATCTTATTTTGATTTCTTGTCTGAGGTTGCCATTGTGATTAATGACCGAGCCAAAGAAGGAAAAATTTTGAAGTGTTTCAGTGTCTTCTTTTTCTACTTTATAGTTATGTAACCTGTCTGCGGTCATTATTTTTTCAAATGAAAATAATAATTTTTCAAATTATTTTTTATTAAAAGTTTTTCAGTATGGTAAAAGAATAGCAAAAAGGGAAATGGACAAGAGTAGGATAATAGGGGGTTTGAGGGAAATGGGAGAGAAATGAATATTGAAGGAAAAGCAGAGGGGAGCGTTAAAAGGGGGAATTTGTTGACCTCCAATCTCTTTCATCAAGGTTTACCATTCTTTATTTGTATTCTATTCTATTCTTCTTTGTCTTATACCTCCCATTAATATTTTCTCTACATGTGGATCTATCTCCCACATATCTTCCTTGAATTTAAATCATCATTCCTAAGAGCCAGCAGACTGCTAGGAATTGTGAAAATTGAAGTCCAAAACACCTGGAAGGTGGATGTTTGCCCATGCCTGATCTAGATGTCCCTTGATGATGACGGTACTATGATTTCTGTTCCTGGGTTATAAAAGTCATTTTCTAATTGGTTCTGTCATAAATACATGGCAAAAGTTTATTACACAGGAAAACCTTTTCTTTGCTCAAGGGACATCATCCTATAGCAGCACATTTAGCTTTATTGAGTCTCCACCAATTTAACACAGTTTTTTCGACAAAAATAAAATTTCTGTAGTAGAACAACTACTTTCAAAGTAAAGATTACACAACGGAACAGGAAATAACATTTCAAACCAGGAACAGATTTTCTTTATTATTAAAAATATTTTTATAATAACTTTGAAAATTCACCAAAACTCTGTAGATAAGTCAAACATTCTGAAATTTGGTGTGCTAACAGTAGTAAATGTGTTCTACCACTGTAGCAAGTTTCATCAGGATAGACAGAACATGAGGGAGAGAGAAGTCCCTCAAGTTTCCCCACTGACAGTTATGTTTTTCTTAATGCACATGTACAACCACCATTAATGAGGTACTTAGGAAGATTCAGAAATTTAATAAAGTTTAGAAATTTTTACCCCCAAAATTTGGAAAGAACTTTAGAAATGAAGCACCAGTGCTCTCTATTTTTGAACGCAGTTTAAAACCATTTTTTTGGATTGCACATGCCTATACATAACATCTTAGTGAATTGCACAGATGTGTAGCATGACACTGGAAAAGCACAAGAAAATGCATTGGTGACATGCCCAATGCACATTGAAATTCATGCAATATGCACCCTGTGGTGTATTGATTCATTTGTGCATCAGTATTAAGTGCAACGGTCACTTTGCTGGCTCTGCTACATAGTAATGTAGCAGCAGACCTCCTGGTGTGGATTCTAATTCTTGCTGACAAAAGTCCATTTATGAAGAGGTAACTCCTTAAAAAGTTTCCACCCAGACTTTTTTACTCCATTACCCCAAAATGTCTTAGAAGATGCCTGACAAGCTCCTCTGGGAGGTGTTGTAGAGATAATCTTTTCTTGTAATAACCAAAACCACTATCTTGTCTTGTTCCTATGAAGAAGTAACTTTGGCAGTCTTTCCAGCACTAAAGTGTGGAGAGAGAGTAAAAGTTTAATAATACCTGCATGAGCAGGTATTGCCCAAGTATTATTTCTGGTAACTTGATCCCAAATCGTATGGCTTTAATGACAAGGAAGACTGCCTGAATTGAGTTTGGAACAATGTTGGCAATGGACATGGTGGGAATGCATTTCTAATTCCACATTTCAATAATGCTGTGTTTCATCACCACACTTTAATATCCTACTCTTCAAATAGTAGCCAAAATAAGAGGGAACACTGTAAACTCTATGAAACTGAAATGGTACATATCAACCCCAATTTTTTCCTACACAAAAAAGAAACCCCACCACTCATTTTTCCTCAATGGTTCAAAGGAGCTGCTGGAAACATTATAATGACCTATTATATATGCTCTTTTCTGTTTTTCCTATCACATTTAAATAAAGGCCATTTTATTCTGTTTGTAGCAAAACTTCTACTTTTAAAAAATATTACAGGTTTAAGTTAAATTTTAAATGGCATTGCCTTGACCTCTGTCTTGTTGTGATCCTTAGGTGGTAAAAAAAAGTATCATGGTTCCTTCCAGGGTGTTATACTAATCACAACAAGCTTTACTGTAGTAAAGAAAATTGTGCTTTTAATGTAGCGCATTAGGTGTGTATTAGAAACCCCTCAGCTACCTTCAGTAAGGTAGCTGGTGCTCCCTTTGTGCATTATTCCAGCCAGACGGCTTAGCAGCCTATTTGATTATGCTCTTTACACTACTTTGTGAGCTAAACCAGATTTTCTCATTACACATTTAACAACATTTTTGACAAATAGTTCAAATCCTTGAATGTACATCAAGAGTCCTGAAAAATGGAAATCACTTTTTTCATTAGTTGTAACTCCACTATTAAATGCAGATGTGCTGAAAGTATTTTTTAAATAGGAGATGATACAGAGGGAGAGGTATCAGCATGGAAAACACTGCCCTTTGTTGCCATGTAAACCACATTAAAACAATGGGATCTGCTAAAGCCATTCTTGTTTGACTGAAAGTCTGCTTGGTGGCAGCATTCAAGGTCCTGAAAATATAACAAGTGGCTCTCCTTTAACAGATGGCATGGCAATTCTTAAAGTACTCCACATAAGGTAAAGCATGAGACACCTGAAAGCTCTGACTTTCCTTTTACAAATATGTCTGGATCCCTAGTATTTGTTTACATGCAAGATGGTATGGAAAGGTACAATCCAATGAATATGTATTTTGTATTTTGTTTTCATTGGTGTAGAGCATATCACACCCATACTCTCATCCTATCCCACATATTTAATGTTATATAAAATTGTATTTTATTTATTTATTTATTTATTTATTTATTTATTATTTACTTAATTTATACCCCACATTTCTCACCCTGCAAGGGACTCAGTACATGTGAAAAAGATCTTGGAGTCCTTGTGGACAACAAGTTAAACATGAGCCAACAATGTGATGCGGCTGCTAAGAAAGCCAATGGGATTCTGGCCTGCATCTATAGGGGTATAGCGTCTAGATCCAGGGAAGTCATGCTCCCCCTCTATTCTGCCTTGGTCAGACCACACCTGGAATACTGCGTCCAATTCTGGGCACCACAGTTGAAGGGAGATGTTGACAAGCTGGAATGTGTCCAGAGGAGGGCAACTAAAATGATCAAAGGTCTGGAGAACAAGCCCTATGAGGAGAGGCTTAAAGAACTGGGCATGTTTAGCCTGCAGAAGAAAAGGCTAAGAGGAGACATGATAGCCATGTACAAATATGTGAGGGGAAGTCATAGGGAGGAGGGAGCAAGCTTGTTTTCTGCTGCCCTGCAGACTAGGACACGGAACAATGGCTTCAAACTACAGGAAAGGAGATTCCACCTGAACATCAGGAAGAACTTCCTCACTGTGAGGGCTGTTCGACAGTGGAACTCTCTCCCCCGGACTGTGGTGGAGGCTCCTTCTTTGGAGGCTTTTAAGCAGAGACTGGATGGCCATCTGTCGGGGGTGCTTTGAATGCGATTTCCTGCTTCTTGGCAGGGGGTTGGACTGGATGGCCCATGAGGTCTCTTCCAACTCTACTATTCTATGATTCTATGATTCAAGGCAGCTTAAAAATTCCGGCAAAAATTCAATGCTGCATAGAGACATAGCAATAAAAACATACCCCATATAAAACAATTAAATCACATGACCAAATAAAACATATGGTACAATAAAACAGATTAAAAACATATAAATTGCCAAATCCTGATTCCATAGTTATGAATTAATCCATAGTCCTTATTCAGACTGTTGAGGTCAAAATCTGTAATGCCTTATTCTCCAAACGCCTGCGTATAGAGCCAGGCCTTTAGCTGTTTTTCTGAAGACCAGAAGGGATGGGCCCTTCCTGATGTCCCTGGGGAGGGAGCTCCACAGCTGAGGGGCCACCACTGAGAAGGCCCTGTCTCTTTCTCACCAGTCACACTTGTGAAAGGGGTGGGACTGAGAGCAGGGACTCTTCAGCAGATCTTAAAGCTCTAGTTGGTTCATAAGGGTAGATGAGTTTAGACAGGTAAGTTGGACCAGAACCATTTAGGGCTTTATAGGTCAAAGCCAGCACTTTGAATTATATCCCTGTATAATGAGGGATTCTCAGCTTGTATCTGCAAACCCTTGAAAAACCTTCCTGCACACTTACTGACCAAATGCCTGTGGGCCAGAGTGTACCTGGTACAGTGATGGAACATAGCAAAATCCCTACCTGAATAATCTTACAATTCTGATAGGCTTATATAGAGAGTATGGTTTATCAAATACTCTGGACCTGACCTGTACAGAGCTTTTTGAGTTTTACCAACACTTTGAATTGTGTCCAGAAATGAAACAGAATGTTGCATCCCAGGGCTGCATTAACACCTTGAAAACCACACTGGAGCCCAGAATATAAGCAATCAAGCTGTTTATTGAAGAACATATGCAAGCACAAGCAATAAAGTTCAAAGTCAATAGAGTAGATGAAAATATAGTTCAAAGTCTATAGAGTGGACAAACCACCCAGCAATATACTTATTTGTCCTTAAACAGAAGTCCAAGAAAGTCTATCGCGAATATAATCCAAACTGGAACTGTGCTAAGTCCCACAAGGCAGCAAATACAGTCCACACAAAGTTCACTTCCCAGCAGGAAACAGCAGGAAGCCACAAGATACAAGAATAAGACTCAAGGTAATCCCAGAACTGTAATCCACACGGCACGGAGACAGCAAGGTCCTACTGGAAGCAAGGTACCACAAGGCAAGAAACACTTGTAATCCACAAGGCTAAATCTTGGCTGGAATATCACAGAAACAAGAGCACAGAGATAGAGATCTTTCTCACTTTAAAAGCAAAGTTGACACCTCTGCAATACACAGGGAGCCAGGAATATTTAAGAAGAATTCAAGGCTATTTTCAAATGGAATCTGGGGAATGCAGTTCTATCTCATGTGAAAGTTTCTCATTAGCGTGTCTGTGAATCAAACGCTGGCTTCTTCTCAGAGCCTCCCTTTCGGTTCAGCTTTGCATAAACATTCTTCCTCTATCAAAATCATCAATCTTTTTCTCTGGCCTAAAAAGCCCATGTGGCTGAACTATTGAATGTTCCTCCCCGGTTTCAGCGTCCTCTGCAGAAACCAATTCAGGTGCCTGCAACTGCATTGCAGGCCTATAGTCAAAGTCTTGAATAGGGCCAAAGTTTGATTCTGACTCCAAATCAGGCTGAGCTACAACACAGAAGTCATATGAGGAATATATCAGCATCAAAGTAGTATTGTATAGCTATAACTATGTACTGTAGACAGAGTCTTCGAGTCAAGAGAAATTGCAGCTTAGAACTTAACAAAGCATTGTACCATGACATACTTCCACTTGCAGATGTTGCTTCCTCCAATGAAACTAAAAGAGACTGAACCATGCAACTCACTGCAGCCTAACCTGAAATCTGCTATCAAGGGCTGAGAAACACCCTGGAATCTCTTTCAGCACCTTTAAAACTGCAAGACACGGGAAGGAGAAAAGCTTTGCCTATGCTACTTTATTTACGTTCCATAGTTTTAACTGCTCAACCAGAGGCCTGGGTATTACCTTGAGCAGCAACCAAATACATTTTAAAGAGAAAAGAAAAGAGAAGCAAGTAAAACAAGTGGATAGGTAATCTGTCAAGATTATATGTATTTGCTTTCAACAAAATAAACCTTACACTCACAGATTCACACAAGCAATCGCAGCATCCTAGTTTTAAATATACTTTACACTCTATTGCAATTACTAGTCCTTGCAGACACTAAATATGTCTCATGTTATCCCCATCTTATATTTTTGTCAGTGTTGTACCAATGGCACAATGAACAAGTAATTCCTAGCCACTAAGCTATCTGCAACTACAGCTGGTGTCAAAACTGAAGGAGTCATATTTTCACAGATTCCAGCAATTTCAACTTGCATGTTCAGACTGTGGTCATAACTGAACTTTTCAGAGTTCCAAATTTTTTTTAAAAATGAGATCATTGATACAGTTAGTTATTCTTTGAGCTTGAATGTCATGAGAAGATCAATGGACATAATCCTATTGTCTCTGTTTGGATGCCTAGACTGAATCTTTTTGGTTAGTCCCAAATAAAGAAGACACATTGGTTGAATGGTAAGTCAACACCTATGTAAATTCCATTGATTTAATGGGTGCACTCTAGCTGAGACTAGCAAAAAGTACAGGCCAGTGTTTTAAATTAATGTAAATAATTTGATGAAAATTTAATTTAGGGAGGTAGAATTATCATTTTGGGAAGGTGCAACTCCAGTTTGCCTAAATGCTGCTACCTATATTTCAAAGAAACTCCAGACAATTGCTGTCATTTTATTGTCTGAAGCAGTGCAACGAATGGTATTTTCCCCCATCCCATTCTAAGGTCCCATTTACACGGTCATATAATGCAGTTTAATGATGCAGATTCACTTTATTGAACAGGATTGTGTGGCAGTGTAAACTCATATAATCCAGTTCAATGCAGCTAATTTGCATTCTGAAACTGGACTATATGGCAATATGGATCCAAACTAAGAGTATTGAGCCAAAGGCAAATTGAAAGTAAATTATGCTGACATCCAAGGCAGAAAGTCCCAGAGGCAGCCTTCTCCCATCGTAATCATAATATAACATTTGCCGTTCTTTACACCAAAAGTTTGCTTCCTGAGAAAGTCATCTCGCTCTATCTAGTGGCAGGACAAGCCCTGTGTTGGGAATGAGTCTTCTGAGGCTGTGATTAATAATGGTGAGATCAGGAGAGGAAGAATCCTTGTGAGGAGGGCTCGCTGGAAGATTTATATAGAAAGAGAATCAGGGAGGTTGATGAGGAATCTTCTGAGGAAGTTTCATGTGAGGATTTGGGAGAGGGTGTTGAGGTGGAAATGGATGCTGAGGAACCAGTGGTGATGGAGGAAGCTAGCATAGATTGGGCATGGGCTCTGGAAGGGCTTGGGGAGGAATCTGGATCCATGGATGCTGTTGATGCTGGAGAGGCTTGGGTATCTTCAGAAGCAGATCCCACATGGTCTGCCTGAAGGAATGAGGGTGGTTCCACAGGTGTGGACAGAGTTGGGTGTGGGCAGAATGATATTGACTCTGATGAAGAGTTTGGGATGCCTGATCCAAGGGCGTTGGCTGTTTGGAGCTCAGATTCTGATGAAGATTCTGATGAAGATCCTAGGGCGTTAGAAGTTTGGATGCCCAAGGAAACCTAAATAAATTGGGGATGTTTGGCCACTATGCTTTGCGTGTGGCAAGGTGTTGCTGGGCGCCATTGGGTTTCCAGTACGTGATTCTGAAGACTGGCTTGGGACTTTGCAACAGATGTAAGTTTGATCCGGGTTATTCTGCAATGGAGGGCTGGAATTGTGTGGGTTTCCCTGGACCGCATTGTTATTAGTATTTTGCATTAGCTGCTGTTCGCCTTTGTTGTTTTGGCTTTCTGTGCCATTCCGTGACGTGGACCTTCTTTTGATGACTTCAACTCCTTGGACCTTGGACTGGAATTCGACTCGGCTTTGCTCTTCGCTCCCAAAACGTGTTGTGGCGTCGTTCTCAATTCTGTGGCTGCTTTCTGTTGCTGACTACTGGCTTCACTCGTGACCTTGATGCTGGCTGCTTATCCCAACTTCGGACCGGCTTGACAACATTTTACTGCTCTGCTCCTTCAATTCCTGGCTTGGCTTTTGCTCCTGCAGCGGTTTGATGCTGCTTGCTTATCCCGACTTCGGACCGGCTTGACGACGCTTTCCTCCTCTGCTCCTTTAACTCCTGGCTTGGCCTTCACTCCAGCAGCAGTTTGCTGCGGGCTCGCCAGTGTCTTTCTGTTCCGCTTGCTTTGCTGCTCTCAACAGAGAGTTCTCCAGCCTGGTTTGGGTGTTTGTTTTGGTTTAAAGCTACTTTCGTACTCCTGAATTTTGGGAAGGTTTTGGGGGCTTCGTAGTTGTTTGCTTTTGTTTGTTTCACCATTTCAAGCCCATTTTGTGTTTTTAGGCTGAGTTCAAGTATTGTATGTTTAGTCCGGATTTTATCTCTGGTTAATCCGGATTATATGTCAGTTCGTGTTTTTGGCATTTCTCCTGTTTTAACTACTTAATAACACTGAAGTTTAAGTGTTTTAAGTTTCTGCTAATTCTTTGAACTATTTTTGGACTATTACTTTAATAAACTATATTTTGCTTTCAGTTCATGTCTGACTTTTGACACCCTGGCCTGATCAAGAAGTCATGTCCTTCATTATTCTATTTATCATATATACTCGAGTATAAGCCAACCCGAATATAAGCTGAGGCATCTAATTTTACCACAAAAATGGGGAAAAGTATGGACTTGAATATAAGATGAGGATGGGAAATGCAGCTACTGGTCAATTTCAAAAATAAAAATAAAAATAGATACCAATAAAATTACATTAAGAACTAAGTATCATCTATAGAATAGAGTTGGGAAAGCAGATATAGACCACTATTTATAGTTATAGGTTGTTATTTACAGTTAGGGGTATCCCCCCCATGCCATCCCCACTCCCTTCCTTTAGACTCCCCCCGGATGATCCTGTGAGTTGAGTTGGGTCTTAATGGTACTGGTATATGATCTTCAGCCTAGATTTTAAATTTTGTCAAAGATTCAATTTTATAATGGTTTTTATTAATGTTGAAGTTTTTAGCCTAGATTTTAAATTTTGTCAATGATTCAATTTTATAAGGGTTTTTTTATTAATATTGAATTTTTTAGCCTAGATTTTAAATTTTGTCAATGATTTAGTTTTATAGGAGTTTTATTAATTGTGAAGTATATAACCTCTCGGATTTCATATGGATGTACGGGACTGGGTGCCCTTGATATGAGCTGGTCATTGACCGTAATAAAAGTTTACATTACATTAATTGAGGCATCAGTAGGTTGAATGATTTGAATATTTACATAAAACTACAATTTAAGTTAATAATAAGACTTTAATAAGATAAGACTGTCCAACTCTGATTATCTATATACTCAAGTATAAGCCAACCTGAATATACATCAGGCAGGACCCTAACTCAAGTATAAGCTGAAGGGGACTTTTTCAGCCCTAAAAAGGGCTGAAAAACATGGCTTATTCTCGAGTATGTATGATATGTTCTGCCTTCTTCATTACTTCATTATTCCCATTTTTCTTTCTTTAATGAAACTGAGCATTCCCTGCTCACCACCTTCTCCATCTACCTTTGTTTTGCTTATTCAGGTTTTTCCAGGTGCTAGCATTTTATATATTAGCTGCTCAGATTCTGCCTCACTTTATTCCTAGTTCACACTCTGCAGAAGTTCCTGTGAGGCATTCGTAACCTCTGTTCCAATTTCATCAGCAAAGATATAAGTCTCAATCCACATGAGTTGTTCTATCTGCCATTAAAGAGCAGTATTATTACCACATTAGCTTTCACCAGCTGAAACCAATGGTTTTGTGAATTACTTTCCAGAGAAGGTTTATTTTTGTGTTTCTCAGAGAAAGAATTGGATGCTTGGGAAAGCTCTGAACAAGAACAGTATGAGGGTGAGCACAGAAAAGATGTTTCTTAAAGTTTCGCAGTCCATAGAAAAAGTATTTTGTTTATAGAATGGATTAAATACCAGTTTAAGATTCTCTGCAACTTTTATCGTGCAGAAGTATATCTTGTAATGGTGGCAAGGAAGGATAATAAGGAAGGATGAAATACATCTCTGGGACTATGAAAGATGATCATTTTCAAGCTCATAAGCACTTAGGATTTTTCCCCACCATCATTTTTCAGAAATAGGGTGATGTTGCTGAAATGGATGACTAGGTTCAATGCAATGATTCAGACCCAAGTGACAGGGCAACTGGAAATAACCATTTCAGAAGCATAAAATACCCTTAGTGATTGAGATATAAAAGAGTCACTTTTAAGTGTTCCATTAAAATCCCAGAAAATACTAGGCATAACAGTTTGCAGTGAACTCATGAAGCTGCTTGTTTAATAAATGAGATTCATCTGTAGTAAATGACTTGGTGAAACACAAGTGGCTCTAATCAAATTTGGGAACAGATGAGTTCTGTAGATTTAGTTTATTTTGTTAATTTACTCCTGCTTAGTACTCATGGTGGATGGTCAATGGATATTATTTGTGACAATGCTAAATAAAATACGCAGAAGGGAGAAAATAAGGCATGTGATGCATTACCAAGATAAATCACAATGCAGAAGGTGGGCAGATGAAAAGCCTTTGGCGGCAGCACTTAACATACTCCATTTGATTCACATTTGTCAGCTTCACTGCCAATGGCTTAAAAGAGAATGCAAAGGTAAATGAGCATACACAGTCATACACACACAGAGAGAGAATTTAAGGCACTACAAAAAATTCAAAAGGCTTAAATCAAAAGTCTAGAACTTCTATAGGCAGCAGATTATGCATGTGTACATGCATGTGTACTTAAAAACATAAGTGTAAGCCTAAAGAGATCCTGTGCATTTCCACAAACAAGGATAGCTGCTTCAATATGCTATAGATAGTTTCATTGCCTTGTTGACTGTTTATAAAACGGTAATGGATGTTTGGATGTAGTTTCTATCCCCTGCTCCCAGTGCTTCATGATGTAGAAATTGGTGTAAAATTCATGGTAAATCTAGGAGCCCAAAAAAAGTGTTTTAGTTTTGTCACTTTATACATTAGTTGTCTAAAAAGAAACATAAAAAAATAAATGGCAATTCTGGTTTCTTCTGAGTAGTATAAGGTCCAGAATGTTTAATGCCAATCTGTACATACTATAACACTTTCTGGATTATTTGACTGAAAGGAGGTAGCTGAAGACCTGATTTGAGCCACAAGCATGCCAGTAGATTCAAAAAACTATCTTCTAAATGTACTATAAACTAATATGAACTATATACTGATTATGCTATTTATTAAACATGCTAAATGCAAAACAGATATTTCAGATATTTAAGAGTTCAGAAAGTTAATGTACTGGACTACAATTCCCATAATGCCCCTGTCAACAGCATTTCTGGAAGTTGCATTTCTGAAATATGCTGCATACTAAATGAAAATATTTGCTAATGCAGTGGTTCTTAACCTAGGGTCCCCAGATGTTTTTGGCCTACAACTCCCAGAAATCTCAGCCAGTTTACCAGCTTTTAGGATTTATGGGTGTTGAAAGCCAAAAACACCAGGTCGAGAACCACTGTGCTAATGGAAAAAACTATTGGACTAAGCATGATAGCTGAATTGAAAACTAGATTTTATGAGTATGGTTATAAATTTACTATAGTATCCACTGTCCACATAACAAAAAGTCAACCCAACAACTATATCAGGGAAACTGGGATGCCACTTTTATTCTCTTAAGTTTGAATGATATCTTCCAGATGTATGCAAATCATGTGAGGAATGGACATCCACAGATTGAAAGCATGTTGGGTTTTGTCCATTTTTGAATAAATCTGCATGTTCTTTGGCCTGTTGAGCACACTCAAATACTATCCTGTTTCAATATCCAATACAAAAATAGTCCATGTGTTGCAGCCAGATTGCTTGGCTTGCGTCAGTGCTTGTTGATGGGCTATATCAGTGCACCTGGATCCATTGGACACTGTCTCATGACATCATTGGCAGAATAATGTCGGTCCTCTCAAGCAACAGGATTAAAAGCAAATTAAATTCTACTTTGAATCATGAAAGTACAAGAAAGAAAGGATATTTGCTATTTTGATACTCCACATACATACATCCCAACCGAAAGTATACTGAGTGCTTCAGATAGCATTACTTTTCCAAGTAACACTTGAGCATGCAAAGTTTTTTATCACTGAAAAAGAAGTTGCACGGTTATAATGACACTACAAGACATGCAAATCATTTTACAAAAAAAATGTATGCATGATATTGCTGACTGGGCCAAGGTTCTGTTTCCATTTCATGGATCTCAAGAGAAATATGGAAATGGATTGCTTTGGTGAATGACAGCAACATGTGATTTTTTTTTTGTGCGGAGGTCATATGTTCAGCTTTTTAGACACTCTAACCAAGCTCTATTAATTCATAATTGCAATATGTAACCTTTTGTGCTCTTTGTGGATGACAATATGTAGCATAATATACCAACCACTAAGACTTGCACAAGGCGAACACACATTCTGCAATCAAATATACTTTTTGACGTTTATTCAGCTCTTCATTTTTCTCTTTTCCACTTAGCTTGGGCAAGAGTTTTTGGGTTTAAAGCACACTGATGTTCCCATCCCATACAAAATCAATAAGTTATAATAAAGGTTCATGTTTGTTATTCACACCAACAGAACAACAAAATAGACTTAATACAAATTAAATATATCAGGTCACCATGTCTTTCTACAAAGAAAAGTGAAATACCACATCAGATTTGGATTCCTCACCCCCCCCCACCCCCCCACACACACACCTTGAACAGAAGGGAGTTATTTTTGCTGGCCTTGTGGAAAGAAAAGGTCAGAGTCAGGTCATTTGGCATCCTGATGTCATCCATCAGGGAGGAGATGTCAAAGGAAAGAATGATGCAATTTGTACCTGTCATGTTGCCAATTATGCTGATTATTGGGACCCATGAGGTGTGGCCCATCTAGTGAATTTCCCCAACTTGTCAATGTAGCAGAGAAGGAGCTTCAGGTTCTCTCACTAGTTCAACATATGGTTCAATGGTTTATTTGTATTTGGCTGTTCCCATTGGGGGAGCTCTTGCTATCTTTGGGAGAGCATTTGTTATAAGAAGCTACAAGGAGAATATGTATAAATTTTTACCATTTTCATGTTCAACTTGTTATCCATTAAGACTCCAAGATCTTTTTCACATGGACTGTTATCAAATCAGGTGTCATCCATCCAATTTTAAAAAAATCATCTGAACAATGTACTACCTTTCTAAAGCCTGATCTTACTTTGTTCTTATGGCCATTCCAAGAATGTGCTAAACTTCTTAAAAGCTTAGTCCATGACACTGAATACCCAATAGGAAGAGTCTAATCCATATAGAATATGCCTTCAAAGAAAAAAACAGTCTGGGCACACTGGCAGCTATATTATCCAGAAATCAGTTGGGTGAAATATAAGAGTTATAGGGGAGTTAATTCAGTGTGATGCAGCAGCTTAAAAAGCCAATGGGATTTTGGGGTGCTTCAAAAGGAGTATAGAGTCAAGATCAAGGGAAGCCATGGTGCCACTCTATTCGGCTTAGGTTAGACCTCACCTGGAATACTGTGTCCAATTCTGGGCACCACAATTTTAAAAAGACATTGACAAGCTGGAAAGTGTCCGATGGAGGGCAACAAAAATGATCACAGGTCTGGAGGCCATGCCCTATGAGGAGCATTCTAAAGAGCTGGATATGTTTAGCCTGCAGAAGAGAAGGCTGAGAAGAGACAAGATAGTCGTGTCATAAGGAAGTGTGAACAGGCTTGTTTTCTGCTGCCCTGGAAACTAGTACTCAGAGCAATAGGTTCAAACCGCAGAACAGGATGTTCCATCTGAATTTTAGGAAGAACTTCCTGACTGTGTAAGAGCTGTTCAGCAGTGGACCTCTCTACCTCAGAGTCTGGTGGAAGCTCTTTCTTTGGAGGCTTTTAAACAGAGGCCAAATGGCCATCTTTCAGGGGTGCTTTGATTGTGTTTTTCCTGCATGGCAAGGGATTGGACTAGATGGCCCATGTGGTCTCTTCCAACAGTATGATTCAATGATTCTATGTTTTGGCTCAACAGAATGTGCAACCTGCTTCCACACTTGTTTGCTTCTTCCTTTCCAACACTCAAGAGGGATTAAACCAGTGATTCCAACCTTTGGTCTTCCAGATGTTTTGGACTTCAGCTCCCACAATTTCTAACCGCTGGTAAGCTATTGGGATTTCTGGGAGTTGAAGTTCAAAACAACTGGAGGACCAAAGGTTGGGAACCACTGGATTAAACAGAAAAAAATAGAATTAAATACAGTGGTCTATTTAGAACCCATCTCTCTGTTCCGAATCTTGTTATTTCCTAGGATGGTCATCAAACAATACAATTACTGGGTTGTTGTATGTCTTTCGGGCTGTGTGGCCATGTTCCAGAAGTATTGTCCACAGCTGCATGGTATCCGGTAGACTCCTTCAGAGGAGAGAGGATCCCTCTTGTCCTTCGCTGACCGTAGCATTTGTAGACTGCAGGAATCTACCGGATACCATGCAGCTGTGGACAAGTATACATAGGGACCACCAAACGCAGTGCCCAAACAAGAGTCAAAGAACATGAAAGGCACTGCAGACTAATTCAACCAGACAAATCAGCCATAGCAGAGCACTTGATGAACCAGCCTGGACACAGTATATTATTTGAGAACACAGAAATGCTGGGCCATTCCAACAACTATCATGTCAGACTACACAGAGAAGCCATTGAAATCCACAAGCATGTGGACAACTTCAACAGAAAGGAAGAAACCATGAAAATGAACAAAATCTGGCTACCAGTATTAAAAAACTCTAAAATCAAAACAGTAGATGGGAACCAACACTCTGAGAGCAGAGGACAGCTAATGACTGAACAAAGGATGCCCCCAGGCAAGAGACAAAACCTTTCCAATGCTAATTAGGGTGATTAACTGAAACATTGATGCTGGCTTCCCAGTGACAAAGGACTCTTACCACACCCTGGACTCTCCACAGATATATATTCTTTCCTTTCCTTACTTAGTTTATCCATACCTCACAACCTCTGAGAATGCCTGCCATAGATGTGGGCAAAATGTCAGGAGAGAATACTTCTGGAACATGGCCACACAGCCCGAAAGACATACAACAACCCTGTGATCCCGGCCATGAAAGCCTTCGACAACACAATACAATTACTTTCAAAGTGTTTTGAAAATCCACACAAAAATGGGAATCCAGGAATATAAAATGAATACAAAGCAAGGTAAGTAGTTTTATTATTACTATAATAGATAAAGGCGAGTGGGTGCAATTCCATTGTATCCAATTGCTGGACATATTCATACTCATTTATCTCTGGAGATAGAATCATAGAATAATAGAATCATAGAGTTCAAAGAGATCTTGTGTGCCATCCAGTCCTACTCCCTGCCAAGAAGAAGGAAAATCACATTCAAAGCAATTACCCAGATCACTGGGTAATTGAACGAGTGCATAACTGGAGAGGGCCACTGGTTAGGGACTTATTGAACTGAGTGACATAGTTCAAACATACACAAGTGTCCTTAATGTATAGCAAATTGCATTTAGAGCTTTGAATTACGACATTTCCCTTCATATGTATCAGTTCAAAAATCACAGTTTGAGCTAAAAAGCTCTTTTGTGTTGGTTGTTTGCAGTACCATGTTAACAATGGATTTGTGCTCAATCATTAAAAGCACTTATTAGAATTCAGTGTTATAAACATTTTGCCGCTCTCATATTGGTCCTTCACTTGCATTGAGCTATTTCTAAGAGGTTAAATAGTTCAAGGCTATCATTCTAATGCTTTTAGTTTCTTTCATTTATAGTTGAACAAACTTGGGATAATTTGTTTCCCTACTTTTCTATCCTTTTGTTAGAACAGAACAAAACAGTACACAGTCACTTTGATATCAAACTCCACTGCTCAATACGTAATTTCAAAGCATATTTGGATATAGGGTTTTTTTCTGTTGCTTTTTTAGTGTATGCATGTGCGATCAATAAATAAATGTTTCAAAGGTCATTACAAAATTAGGGAGTGCTGCTGTTTCATTTCTAAAGTGTTTCTAAAGTATAGTTAGTAAAAATGTTGTTACTATAATGAGAGTAACAAAATTTCATTACTTTTTTGTTATAATTAATTGCATATAATTACTATAATTGGAGAAACATCGGGAGCTCCTTTCTTCCTCATTTTTATAGCTAATGAAACTCACTACAACCATAGAACACATTTACCACCATTAGTCCACCACATTTCAGAATGTTTCACTTATCCAAAGAGTTTTGGGGAAATTTCAAAAATTTTATAAACAAAATTTCTTTTTAAAAAACTACAAGAGCTATCTCCTTGAAGTTTCTATACAATGACACAAGATAACAGGAGATCATTCCCCCCAACTTTTAGGAATTTTCATACATCTATTGATTTTAGGGATTTTTTTAAGTTTGAGAAAAATGATTTGTTTTTGTTTTTTTTTTAAAAAAAAGAAAGCCACAACTTCTATTTCATTAAACGTCTCTTATATATTAACCATTAAAATGCTAAAATTGGAGGGGACCCTCAAAGGCCATCTAGTCCAATTCCCTTCTTCCAGGAGGACACCATCAAAACTCTCTGACAGATGGCCATCCAGCCTCTAAACTAATTAATATGCTTCCCCTATTGAGTTGAAAGGGACCCCAAGGGCCATTCATTTAAAGATTTCTTTCCAGCCCAGGAAATGTAGGTCAGGGCAGGGCCTTCTGCATTCTCTGCCATAGGGCTCCTTACCTCCCCAACCTACATTTCCCAGAATTCTGTGCTTTCTTTCCCAGCAAGCTCTGCTTTCTCCCTGTTTTTCTTCTCCTCATTGCAAGAAGCCATTAATTTAAACAAGAAAGGCAGATTTTTTGGCTTGGCTTTGCTTCCTTGTGCTGAAAATAAAACTGACTTTTGGAGACTTCTGAGATTTACAAAATGAAAATGAAAAAGTATTGGGTAAGTTTCGATTCTTAAATTTTTTGTGTGGGCCATGCCCGCGTGTCAGATATCTTGTCATAAGTACGAATTTAACAAATTTGATACGACTTACAAGGACTAACAAAAAAGACACACCTCTAGTTTATATCCTTGTCTTTTTAAAAATTATTATAATATCTGTAGCAACAAGAGATTAAATATTGTAAAACAAGTCTTCCTGAACAGAACAAATGTAAAAAATTGCTCTTCATAAAGTGTATTAGCTACATAGCACACATACCACAGGAAAATGCTTTCTGTAAATGTTTAAGTGGGTAATTTCTCTATAATTCAAATTGTTCTCCAAATCTGAGTTTATCACCTGGTTCTGTTTCTTTAGATATGCTATATAAAATCGTAAGCCAGTTGGCAGCTAATGATTTGGACTATGATACTGGAGATTGATTCCCTGCTTGGCCATGGAAACCCAATGGATGATGATAATAATAATAATATATTAAATCTTTATTTATACCCTGCTTTTCTCCTATGAAGGGACCCAAAGCAGCTTCCAGCATGTTAAAAATACAGTAAAAATACAATACAAAAGCAGCAGAATCAAATCACAAATATGGAACATAAGCAATCACTAAAACATAAACATAAAGAAGCATTTAAAACCGGTGACCTTGTGTTTGTCACTTGAAGGCACACAGCACACACACATTAAATCAAGGCTAGGTGTGATATTATCATGTTTATTCTTGTACATTCAGATAATGCCATCTATCTTGAGCTTAAACAATATGGCAGGCTATGCGTCAAAATAAATAAGTAAACTTTTTTTCATGTCAAGAGTGACTTGAAAACTGCAAGTGGCTTCTGGTGTGAGATAATTGGCCATCTGCAAGGACGTTGTCCAGGGGACGCCCAGATGTTTGATGTTTTTACCATCCTTGTGGGAGGCTTCTCTCATGTCCCCATGGACAGAAGTTCACCTGCACTCCCAGATTCGAATCACCGACCTGTCGATCACTAGTCCTGCCGGCACAAGGGTTTAACCCATTGCGCCATCAGAGACTCCATAAGTAAACATGAAGCATTCAGATTCATGGGGATATCACTAAAAGAAGTAATACTGTAAAACTCCACAGAGGATATTTGGTGTCCCTTCTGGTTTTCTAGAATTTCCAGGTGGAAAGAATGAATTAGAATTTGAGGAAACAAGTGTCCAAAACCTGTCAAGAAACCCAGCTTAAATGATCGGATGTACTTGATCCATTTGAGACCATGTTTGACAGACCACACCTTGTTAATTTGGAATCAATACATGGCAGCCAATTAAATGTAGTGAATATGTGTCAGACCCCTGGCAGCAGGGCACCAAGAACCATACACGGAGGCCAATCTCTATCTAATATCTTTATTAAGGAAATGTATAAAGGTAATAAAAACAAGTGAAGAATATAGTTCAGAAGCAGACCTTTCAAATGAGGTCAAAAATAGTCCAAAAATGCAATGTCCAATAAATGATATTAGAGTTCAAAGTTTAAATCCAATACCGAAACACACACTATTGCCAAGCAATAGTGTGGGGAAATGCTGGAGTCTTAGGAGTCCAAGGAAGCTTGACAACAAGGCTGGAAATAATCTTGGTTCTTTAACAAGGTCCGTGACTAGAAACAAGGCAAACAGTGAATCTTGGAACAAGGTCCGTGACTAGGAACAAGGCAAACAGTGAATCTTGGAACAAGGTCCGTGACTAGGAACAAGGCAAACAGTGAATCTTGGAACAAGGTCCGTGGTTAACAGCAAGGCAAGGCAGTACTTGAATTCTTGATCCGGGAAGCAAGGAACTGGGGTTACGAAGTCCACACACGATCTCACTCCTGAAGCAGCTCTGTTGACTCCGCAAAGATTCTCCCGTGTCAGGCACCTATATTGGGTCTCGCTTTCCTGCCAACAACCTCTTTCCCTAGAGAACGGGAAGCGAAACCCAACTTTGTCCAGATGCAAGACTCCTTAGAATTTCCCAAGGGAAGCAGGTCTAATCAGCCTGTTGTTTGGCTGCAATCCGTAAACTCCTGCGATTCTGTTCCCTGACTCCTCTGTCAGCACAATAGGATTCTCTCCTAGGGAACGGAGGCGAGGAATGTCCAAGGTCTGTTTTACTGAATTCTTGGGTACAAACATCAACATCCGGCAGGTGAAAAGACTCCGGCTCTTGTTGAACTGGCGAAAACCCCATGTTTTCATCTTCATCAGCCTCGATGGCATTAGGAACAGGACTACAAGGCCCATGAGGCATCACAATATGGGTTATTAAAAGTTACTTGGTTTTTACTCTACTTTAAATAAGACTTCATTCTCAAAAAAAGGAAAGAGAGAGAGAGAAATCCGCATTTTCAATGCCTTTAAAAAAAGGATTATTGGAAACTTACATCTTTTGGAAATTAGAATAGGGCAGTTCCATAATGTCTGATAATGGACTACTGTTACATTACTGTGTAGGGGAGGAAAAAATAAAGTTAGGAAAATGGTCAGACTGAAAAATTGCACAATATGAGAGTGGTTTCCATTCATCATTAAAGAAAACATTGTGAAGAATAGGTTAAAATTTAAATATATTTCTTTTGTGTGTACATAAGTTTGTAAGCATAAACAACAGGATTGTAGTGACTATGGATCTTGTAATTACCATTTTGAAGTTGACTTCAGCCATGAACTCCTTGATTAGTCATAGTCATGGTACTATTTCTCAACCTCACCTGCCCCTTTCTTGCTACAGTAGGAAAAGAATAATTTGAGTGATGTAAATTTACAGAGTTGTTGAAAGGATTACTGAGATAATGCATGTGAAGTGGTTAGAACACAGACCCTCACTTTCTGCTTCTTTTCCCCATGCCATCACTGAAAGTAGAATTATATAATAAAAATAATAGTATGGGAAATCATAACTACAGTGTGGAAAAGTTACATTTAAAACTATAAATCCGAGAATACTTCAGCAAGCATGACCACTGATCATGCAACTGAGCAACTCTGAGTGCTGTAGTTCAAACAGTGACTGGGATTAGATTTCATCCACCTCTTTAGAATTACTGTCATATGGTAGCCTAAGCAGGCCCCAGTTATCAGGGGTACTCATCTCCATATGCCTGTGAACACTTGAGTTTTACACAAGTTCCAAGGGCACACCATCCCTCAAAGATACCTACACGTATGAATCACTCTGACAATAATAGGACACGATTTCCTTCATAGCTTACCATAGATGACTAGAATGACTACTATGGTTAGAACTTCTGTGGCATTTAGTAAGGAAAACAAAAGTAAGTTATATAGTGGCCCTCTTATACTTCACCCAAAAGGGGGATAAATGAAGATGTAGTCAGAGATTCTGCATTGGGAGATACAGACTATGACTGTAGGACCGTTGGGGAGGAAAGTCTTGTCCCAACTCCCCCACTGATGGGAGAACTTATTATTCTTTGTTAACTGTCCCACTCCCCAGCTCCTTTGAATTTATTAAGTTGGTGATACTGCCTGGTTTCTAAAATAGGTTGTGGAGAGGGTGCAAACACTCTCAGTTGTTGCATGAAAGCAGCACTCATCCAATTACCACAAATATGGAAAAGAGATGTCATAAGTTCAGCATAATTATGATATTGTCAATATTGAACAGGACACCACCCATGTTTTTGCATAAACATTCAGTATACAGGTATATAGACAGAGTTGCATGTTTTAAAACTTTGAATGTTTTTTTAAAAAAGAATGTACCTCACTGTATCCTAGTGACCAGGTTGTTGCTGAAGCTGATCAGTGGTGATGGGTCACAACTTCAAGCTCACTGCACTTGCTTTCCATGGCTATTTTTCATTGAACTAGAACGGGACTTGATAAATGAAAGGTCCCCAAACTAAGGCCCATGGGCCAGATGCAACCCTCCAAGGTCATTTACCTGCCCCCTCCCCCCAAAAAACTTTAGCCTTAGGGTCTCCCTAAGTCTAAAACAACTTGAAGGCACACAACGAGAACAATACTAATTAATTTGACGATTTGATGATTAATTAATTAATCATCCAAAAGCAGGCCCACACTTTCCATTGAAATACTGATAAATTTATGGTGGTTGGCACAGCAGGTTAAATCTCTGAGCTGCTGAAATTGCTGACCAAAAGGTTGGCAGTTCAAATCAAGAGAGCGAGGTCAACTCCTGCTGCTAGTCCCAACTTTTGAACCTAGCAGTTCAAAAACATGCAAATGTAAGTAGATCAATATGTACCGTTTTGGCAGGAAACTGTGCTCCATGCAGTCATGCCGGCCACATGACCTTGGAGACGTCTATAGACAACACCAGCTCTTCAGATTAGAAATAGAGTTGACCCCCTAGAGTTGGACACAACTAGATTTAATGTCAGGGGAAAACCTTTACCTTTATCTTAAAATGATACTTGATTAAAAATATTGTATTGTTCTTTTATGTTGTTTTGCACTACAAATAAGATGTTCAGTGTGCGCGCAGGGATTCATTCATGTTTTTTTCAAACTATAGTTCAAGCCCCCAACAGCCTGAGGAACTGTGATGTGATCCTCGGCTTACAAAGTTTGAGACCTCTGGGAAAGCCCTTAAAACAGAAGATACGAATTATTTCTGGACAGCAGGTCAAACAAAAATCTCTTCTTTGTAAAATGGAACACATAGAGTGAGTTCCTACAAGATACTGGTGGTGAGCAATGCTCTGCCAAAATGTTTATGCTGGATATCTAAGAGCCCTTCCACACAACCATATAACTCAGAATACCAAGGCTGGAAATCCCACAATATCTGCATTGAACTAGGTTATCTGAGTCCACACTGCCATATATTCCAATTCAATGCAGATATTGTGGGATGTCCTGCCTTGATATTCTGGGTTATATAGCTGTGTGGAAGGGCCCTTAGAGTATGAATGATGTTTCTTTTCCCTGGTAATACTACAGCAACCAGGCAGCGTTCAGTCATAGC
Organism: Anolis carolinensis; assembly: GCF_035594765.1. Classification (NCBI taxonomy): domain Eukaryota; kingdom Metazoa; phylum Chordata; class Lepidosauria; order Squamata; family Anolidae; genus Anolis; species Anolis carolinensis. The sequence continues at coordinate 157,889,466 of NC_085844.1, read as the reverse complement.
CCCAAGTGGGGCAATCTTTTGCTGTTTGAATTGGAATTGAGAAGCTGTTGAAAAAGTATTATGCAAATAGATACCTTGTTGTGAAATGCTTCCCCGCTGCCCTCCAAATTTCCAGCAATATCCCCAGTTACACCATTATTCTGGCCATGGTCGTGAATTTTATTTATTTGTTTGTTTTTTTATTTATTTAGAATATTTGCATCCCGTTCTATATCCAAGGATCTCGGGGCAGTGCACAGCAAATCCAGACCAAGCAACCTATATAAGTACAGGCATTCCTTGAATCTAAAGCAATGCGATTGTCTCACCATTAAATGATTTATGGTGGAAGTTTATTTTTCTCATAGGAGATAAGTTTTTTTGCAGTTAAGAAAATAACACAGGCTCCAATCACTTCAATTTCATTTTTAAATACAGCTTTGTCTGGGCATGATTTTAGCTGCTCACATTTAGAGAGGTGACTTTCCTGGCAATTGATGAAAATGAGTTAATATCAAAGGACACACCTAACAATCTGTTAATTCCCCATTGTTCTCTACTATGCACAAGGCTATTCCATTACTTGCATATGCTTTTAATGCTGCATTGCTCCTATAGTTAAAAATTTAAAAATGGGGAAACAATATAATTGTTTCATTGTTTCATTGAACTACAATGTTTTTTAAGTATGAAGTTCAACTTAGAGTTTTAGGTAATTTGAGATGTTCCTATAGACAATCTGTGGGTACCATGAATATATAACAAGATGCTTCCTTTATGTATGGAGCTGATAGGCATGTATATGTGGATTTTCTTCAGTTATGGTGCCATAGTTAAAAATACCCTTCCCTGGAGTCCTGGATAGCATTGGACTCATTTCAGTATTTATTTATATTTATATATTTAGCCATTACTACACCATTGTATGTAATTGAACAAGCATCCACAGACTATGCTATCCATGGAGGGTCCTGGAACCAAACCCCAGGGGTTACCAAGGGCTCTCTTTGTATTAATTTAACAGCCAACAGTTTACAACATATGTTTACAACAAGCCAACTAGAATAACACTAAGTATAAAAGTTTTAAATGCATTAAGCCATCGATCAGATTAAAAGTACTTTTAAACTATTAACTTAGGAACACATGAAATCCATATTAAAAACATCACACATTGTTACATTTCCCTCTGGTCAATTAAGATTCAGGTCCTGTTTAAACAAGAACATCTTCATCTGCCAGTCAAACGACAGTAGGAGAGGGTGCAAACTGAACCTCCCCTGAGAGAAAGTTTGCAAAGTCCAGGAGGAAACACTGAGAAGGCTCTATTCTGAGTTGTCACCAACTGAGCCTGGTGGAGAAATCTTTGAACATCCTAAGATTTGGGTAGACCTATTGGGGAATATAGGCTTTCAGAAAGTCTGAAACCAAGCTGTGTAGTGCTTTATAGGTCAGGCTGGTAGTTGTTTCAACAAGGAAATTACATGTTTCCTATAGAGCTGTTTACCCAAGTTTGGAGGCTGTATAGAGTAGCCCAGTCTGGACGTATTCTGCCATATAATGCAGTTTAGAACACATGTAATGTAGTGTATACACATATAATGCAATTTAACTGCATTGAAATGCATTATATGGGTCTATACCAGTGGTTCTCAGCCTGGGGTCCCCAGATATTTTTGACCTTTAACTCCCAGAAATCCTAATGGCTGGTAAATTGGCTGGGATTTCTGGGAGTTGTAGGCCAAAATCATCTGGGGACCCCAGGTTGAGAACCACTGGTCTACACTGACCATGTAATTCAATTCCAAACTGCATTATATGATGGTGTAGATCCAGCACAGTTTTGACCAACCTATTTTAGCAGAACTCAGAGAGTCACTTCTTCAAATAATTAAAATATGGACCATTTTATATCACCTCATAGTGGCACAACTGCTTAGTTACAGACATCATTGGCATGTTGTTATTTTCATTCTTCTTGAAAGTAACTTTGCAAGTTATGTACTTGGGTTCATGGTGCTAATTTCATATTGACATTTATCCTAATGGATTGTTCAGCATTGTTGTTTTACAGTTTCATGTTGATTATCTCTGGCTGCTCTTGAGTCCACGTGATGCATTCTAGTTCACCATAATCCAAGACAATGTCATAAAAGAATTAAAAAGGATGATTTTGTCACAGAGGAAGGCATAGGGGATGTTCATTCATTATTTCCTCGCCTCCCACCAGGAACCTTCAAAAATCTGCTCTGGAAGGTTGATGAACTGTCCAGAAAGTTTACAGAGGCTTTTTATTGGGGTCTGAAGGAGGAATGCAAGGAGAAAGAGGAATGGATGTAAATGGCTTCTCTATCCCTTTCTCCATCAGGAAACTTCCACTGAATCCCAGTTTCCTCTTCTATTATGGATCTCTTCCATTAGCATAGGATGACAACTCTTAAATCTAACTCATTCATTATGTAGCACAGCCTCCCAATTATCTCAACATGGTTTTCTCTTTAATCACAGTTTTGAACAAAAATTAAGGGATGGGTCAGGGGCACATATATTAAGAGGTTATTTTCTTCTAAGGTGTTGACATGATTAAAGAATTTACAGACCATTTTGAATGTAAACCTAGTATCTTAGCCAAGATTAATGAGACAGGAGTGAATAAACATCTAGTGCTTTGCACACAAACCATCAATCAGTCTAACATGCCTGTGCAGCAGAATCATTAGCTTCAAAGATCAGGGTTAGGGACTGAGGCCAAACCATGAGCCATCTATAAACAGAATCAATAACTGTCTGATTAGCTGATGCCTTGTACTACAAAAACTATAGACACAAGCTGACTGGAGCCTGGAGTATTGATAGAGTGTTTTGTGATTATAGAAGGTTTTGAATTATTTCTTAAAACAGCCATTGACACATGGAAGTGCAATGGGATAATACTATGATTTATTTGTTGCAGTATTGGGGAATTCATCTCCACCCACTAACCTCAGTGAAAGCTTTCCTTGATTCATTGTAAATTGTATTATAAAGTGACCAATAAAAGGGGAAGACACTGACCTATTGTGAGGATGTTCGACCCTCCATACAGCTCCATACAGTTATTCAGAACTTTCATTTTCACAAACATAAAGATTTTTTTTTTTTACAATTTTTCTCCTCATTGTGGAAAAGTTACCCCAAACTACATAGACTATTTGTTTGGGAGGGTATTTATTCTGTGAAACAATCAGGAATGTGAATGATATTTTCTGCACAGAAAATGAGTTTCCTAAACAGAAAACGTGTTTCCTATATAGGAAACATCATTTTCTGCAAAGGAAAAATGCTCTTTTCATTGCAAGAAACTTGTTTTCTGTGCAGAAATGTTATTTTCTGTGGAGAAAGTACCTTTCCTATCCAAGAAAAGCAACTTCATGAGCAAAACATTTTAAGATGTTTTAAATAATTGTCTTGCTATGTTTTAATCTTGTAATTTGTGTTGTACTTGAATTGTACATCAACCTGATGTTTTTAGGGCTTGTCCCCATGTGAGCCGCCCCAAGTTCCTTTGGGGAGATGGAGGTGGGTTATAAGAAATAAATTATTATTATTATTATTATTATTATTATTATTATTATTATTATTATTATTTTATTATGACACAGCAAACAAGATAGATATGCTGGATTTCGTGCCACAAAATCACAAGTCGAACACTTCCCAAGTGTCTAGGACTGTGTGATGTATTTTCGGATGATGTGTGCAGATCCCATCAGGGTGGCCTTTTGCAGTTGGCAGATCGTAATTTTGTCAATGCCTATTGTTTCCAAATGCCGGCTGAGATCTTTTGGCACAGCACCCAGTGTGCCCATCACCACCAGGACCACCTGCACTGGTTTCTGCCAGAGTCTTTGAAGTTCAATCTTGAGGTCCTGATAGCGACTGAGTTTTTCCCGTTGTTTTTCGTCAATGCGACTGTCACCTGGGATGGAGACATCAATGATCCAAACCTTTTTCTTTTCCACAACTGTGATGTCTGGTGTGTTGTGTTCCAGAACTTTGTCAGTCTGGATTCGGAAGTCCCACAGTATCTTTGCGTACTCATTTTCCAATACTTTTGCAGGTTTGTGATCCCACCAGTTCTTTGCTGCTGGGAGGTGGTACTTGAGGCATAAGTTCCAATGGATCATTTGGGCCACATAGTTGTGCCTCTGTTTGTAGTCTGTCTGTGCGATTTTCTTACAGCAGCTGAGGATATGATCAATGGTTTCGTCAGCTTCCTTGCACAGTCTGCATTTTGGGTCATCAGTCTGCATTTTGGGTTATTATTATTATTATTATTATTATTATTATTATTATTATTATTACATGTGCAGGTTTTTTTTTCCAGAATAAGTATTGAACTGCAAACATTCTTACCTATCTAGGGTTTTCTTTGGCCCCTTCTACACTGACGTATAATCCAGATTATCAAAGTAGATAATCCACATTATCTGCTTTGAACTGGATTGTATGAGACTACACTGCCTTATAATCCATCTTAAAACAGATAATCTGGATTTTATTTTTCAGTGTAGAAGAGGCCTTTGTCTTCTTGAAAAACCCATTTCCTACTATAGTTTTCTTCATATCATTTGACTATCAGGGATTACAATCTGATTAAAAAAATCCTAAAAGGCATTCATTCAATACAGAGTAGGACTCAAAGACAACTAGTGCCCATAAAGAGAATGAGTGATAGTTTATTTATGCCAATTTAGAGAGCAAGAAACTTTGCTTAGAGGCAGATATCATCAGGTTGGGTGATACTTTTATTTTCACACCCTCTACTTTTATTTTCACACCCTCCCTCTTGCTTACTCTCTCTCTTATACCCACACACAGTCACCATAAATCATGTGCCATTAATTACATTATAGAAAATAATAGTGACAGTACAAGTGCTTACTTTCAGCTGTTAAAGTGTGAAGTGGAAGTCAATGTAATGATAAAGTTGGTGGGGAAACACTGAAGACTGAAAAAATAATAACTGAAGACAATCTGTGGTTATTGCTAATGGATGTGAGAAACAGCTTTCTGAAACAATCCTTGATTGTTAAGATTTTTGCAGCCTTAATAACAGCAGATAGTTTATCTTTTGTATTTAGACCGAAAAGAAAAGAAACTTACTACACTTCAGTATGCTTTATGGACAAAATGTAATTTTCCTCCAACATTTTTCCTATGAGAAAAAAATTAGTGTCCTATTTGCTCTGTAATAAAAACTTTGTTCTTAATGGTGATATGGAATGGTATTTTTAATAGAAAAATAAGGGGATAACTTTGGACAAAATATATTCTGTTCCTGCCTATGGAATTAAAAAATAGAGACCAAAAACCCCTTCCACATTGCCATTTAATCCTGATTATCAAAGCAGATAATCCACATTATCTGCTTTGAACTGTATTATGAGTTTACACTGCCATATAATCCAATTCAATGCAGATAATCTGAATTTTATATAACAGTGTAGATGAAGCCAAAGCCTGCTCAAAGTTCACACTTTGCTTTGAACAGAATTATGTTATCATGATTTGTGCAAAGGGTAATTTGTACACAAATTGTATGAACAATGTACACAAACATGTTTTGCAAATGTAAATACTACAGCAAATTTGTAAGCAAAAATGCCATTCCACCATATGATTTCATGCAAATGACATTTTCTGAGATTTATAACTTTTTCTTATATCTCACTCAAAATATATGAGAATTGACATCCCACATGATCATGGCAATAAATTTGATGACACAGCAGTGGGTTCCAGCCCCCAACAAGTTCCAAGGTACACATTTGTCCTGTCGGCAAGTGCAGGTTTCCCATCCTTGCTGTAGAATGCTTCTGGCTGTAAACAATGCATTACTAATGCTGTTTCTACTGTTATTATTGCTTTTATTATTTTTGTTTATCTATATATCACATCTAATATCTTATGCAATGTTTGCTTTGTTCACTCTCTGGGCATTCTTTTGTGGTTGTCTTCATTACTACTGAGCTGAAGCCAGTTTGCTTATTAGCAGGACACTGAACCAAGTTTTCCAAATAGCAGGTTTCATACTTTATCCACAAGTTCTCACTCTCAAGAAAATCTTGATTAAAGTCATCACCAATTTAACACAGAGCAAACCTCAGGGCAAATGATGAATATGAAGACCTTGCTGAGGTAGGTTTGTAGAGAAATTCAGAACCACTTGAACTTACAACTGCATTTCAGAACTAGAGGCAAATCAGGAATGAAATACCGTTGTTGAGTCTGGAGATATTACTCTGAGGTTTCATATATTTCTACTGATTAAATTGCCCACGGCTAATAAATCCATGGATGAGGCAAATAGTAATCCAAGCTTGTAACCATTGCTGGATTGTATGATAAGAGTTTAAAAATTGCTGGGCATGGAAGGGATAGGAAATTGAGAGAGAAATATAGAGGTTGCTATGAAAGAGGTGCAAATTCAAGAACAAAGCAACATTTGTTTTCTTTTTCTTTAAGCAAAGAGAATGTTTGCTTAAATAATGGCCACATTACCAAAGAAGGTAAAGTGTAATTCTAAAAGCTATTAACATGGTTAGAGGCTCTTAAAAATCAAGGGCATACAAATATCCAAATACATTAAAGGCAGAGGAGGACAGCAACCAAGAAATTAACAGTTATTCACAAGTTCATTTAACTTAGAAGAGACCCTTGGGGACTGAAAAAGAGTGAACATAACAAAGTTATTTAAAAAGTGCCTGGAGATATAACAGGAAACCAGAGACCCGTTAGCTGGAAAGAAGGCATGTAGAAAGTCCTAGAATATAAAGTGAAGAAACAGTTGAAGAAGCACAGCTTGATTAAGAATTGACAGTATGGGTGTTAGGGTGGGCGGTGGAAAGTAGGGGGTTCATGACTCAGTAACTCACTGGAATTCTTTGCAAAGATTCCTGCCAAGAGATTCAGAAGGGACGGGGGAGACGCTTTTCCTATGAGTACTTTGATGTCTTGGAAATAATATACATAGCATTTTAGAGAGAGGTTAACACCTTCACTCTCTGTACTCTCTAACAGCTGCTATGGTAGCCGATTAACTGGAACTACATGAACCTTTGCAGGGGAGGGGGATATACAGATGAAGGAAACAGCCTGCTTATATGAACTGCACCTTGCTGAAAATTTGACTACATTATTTACATAAAATAAAATCTGTACCATATTCAAGAGAGTAATATCCCAATATCTTTAAAGCTGCAATGGGGACAAGTATATAGGAAGGCAAAAGGACATTGAATGTTATTTCCTGCTTCTTGGCAGGGGGTTGGACTGGATGGCCTGTGAGGTCTCTTCCAACTCTATGATTCTATGATTCTAAGGCTGAATTGTGGTGGCCCAGTTCTTGTCTTGTAAGGAAGAATGCAGGAGAATAAGGAATGTGGTGATCATGGTAGCGAGTATCTCTTTGCTGACAAACCAGGTAAATAAAGAGACCAAAAAACAGTAATGGATTGAACTAACAGCAAATTCTATTAATTACCTATTTATGCTGTGTCTTGGAGATAGCCAAAACTATTTGAGGGAGTGATTTGATACGGGAGCTGTTCAGGCAATCTGTCATTCCTGACTCAAGCCCCCAACCTCCCTTTTCAGCATAACACCAAAACTCCTAAGAGCAATCTCTGATTTACATGAGTACTCAAAGGCCAGTTCTTATCCTGGAAGGCTAATGAAGGGGTGTAAGCCCTCAAAATCACTTTTTTATTTCTAAAAAAAGACCCCAAGGACAGGATATTAATCCCCCACCCCCCAGATCGTTTGATCTGCAAGACAAGTTCAAAATTCTCATCCAACACCAAATAGTGCCAGTAGGTGTACACTGAATCATAGCTTCCCCCAATAACGGCCAAAAACAGGGAGCCAGTGTCCACTGAGATTACTATTCCTCACCAGCACTTCGTATCATGAATTTAGTGGCATGCTGCAAATCCTGAAGAAACAGGTCTAATCTTATCTCCAAAAGGTGAACCTCATCTGACAGTAATGACTTGTCTTGTCTATAAGAAATTTCAGGGTGATCAATGTGGAAACCCAAATCATTAACCATGACACGCCTGATTTCCCTATTAACTCTTTTTTGGGCCACTTATGTCTTAATGATATACATCTCCTTCCTTGGGCCAACATGGCCTTGAGATGATGGCAGACCATGCAATTTTTGGAAAGGGTCAATGATCCTGAATTTTACACATATTTATAATTGCTTGGATAATAAGGACCTTTCCTGAAAGGAGTCCCATATCATTGCCCCAAGATGTAAGATCGAAATGTGGGGAGACAGGCCATGGGTCTCCCTAAACAATATGGGCAATAAACCATGCCAATGAATCCCCCATTGGGCCAACCATTCCACTATGGTAATGCCACTAAGACCCAGATATGTTCCAAAATGGCTCCTGCATACCTGATGCTCAGCTCAGAAGATGTAGCTGTGATTGCAAATCAGGACTCTATGTCAGAATGACTTGGACAATTACTGAGGATTTAAAATAAAAACAAATCAGTGATAAAAAGGGTACATAACCATGGTAAGCTCAGGATTGTCACTGCACAGTCATCTGAAAATCCCTTGAGTCAAAATCAAGGGCAGCTATAGTGGAAGTAGCTCCAATCTGAAAGAAGTGTATACCAAATTTTACTCCCACCAAAAACTGATATTTACACAAATGGTGATTGGTTGGCATGACAAAAAAGAGGGCTTAGATAAGCACCTTGTAACTGAATAAAATTACAAATAGCATGAATGGGGCATAAATCAGCCTCAGAGCATGGCTGTAAACATAAATTGGCACCATACCTCCTCTGATTGTTTTTTGATGACTGAATTCTTATCCACAGGGGACTACCATTGACAAAAACATCACCAAATTGAAGGGCCTTACCCAAAGTATCTCCCTTAGACTTCTTGTCTTGTAAGGAAGAAAGCAGGCAAATAAGGAATGTCGTGATCATGTTAGTGTTCATCTCTGTTTATTGTTTCTGGGCCAATAGCGTTAAGGTTTTGCTGCTGCTCAGGATGTAAGTCTTATTAACCAAATGAAACTTCTTTCTAGACATGTAAAAATGCAATCAAACAATTTGGGTTGGATCCCAATTAAACTAAATTACACATCTTCAGATAGCTAACTTGATCTGTATTCAAAATGTTTTGCAGTGTTAACTGATGCCAGCTTATTCAGAAATGAGCCTGAATATGTTCAGAAACTAGGCTTGGTCCCATGTACATGGAAAAAAGTTTATAGGGTTACAACTTCAGTCTGGAAAACATTTTGTTAGCTGGAAAGTAAACCTCGAGAACAGTGAGTGGTTACTTTGCTTTCCTATCAGTATGAGGAGTGTGAGGTTGAACAGAAAAGAAGAAAGATTTACATCTTGCCTCACATCATTGTGGTTTTCATGCAGTAGCTGGTACTTATGCCTTTCTTCATTACTCTAACAGACTGGGAAATAAAAAATTTCTGGTTTCCATTCAGCATCCAAGTGTCATCACCTTCGCCACACACATCAGCAATGACTCTGCGTGTATACTGTGGAACACTAGGCAATGCTTTGTAAGTTTTTCATTCCATCTTTCCCTCTCCCACACCATCCTTTTTCTTAGAACCAGCTATTTCCAGCACCATCCTCCACATTTTCAGTAACCCCTCAAAAGTGTTAACATGCTCTTTTCAACACCATATATCATAATGTATCTTTTCAGAATGAGCGCCAAAACATGGTTTGCTTTTCCCATTGAGATTTTATTAGGTATAACTAACCAATCACACTTGGTAAATGTATTATCATAAAAGCACTTAAAAAGTGATCATCTTGACAAAACGTTTAAAGCCATCCTGGAGCCTGGTTCTTTGTGACTTTCTCTCCCATTCATTTACATTGGAGTGAATGAGATCTATTATGTTACACTTTGCAGTTTCTTTTAGCAGGGAGGTAATATTAAGCAATATTAATTGTGTGTTGAACATTTCCAGAAGGAAAGAGGAAAGTTAGAAATATGTTTGCTAACTGGCCCAGATATTCTTTAAGAAGTGTTAACCAAGGAGCTCAGATATTACAAGATTTTTACACTCCTCTTGTAATACCAGCTTGGCAACCCATCTCTGCATTTTTATATTTTAAAACAATTGGATTTATAATATTTATTGCTTCAAACTTTGTAAAATGAGGTCCCATGAGACTGAAAACTAGAAAAAGAATGCATATACTGCAAATGTCTACATAAAATGGCTGTTCACATAGGTGTCAGATCTCTGTTGTCAGGACATGGTCTAACATTGCCTCAGAAATAAAGTTTAAATTTCATGGAAAAGTAAGGGATTGTTCATCTGACTACCAGGTATGAGGAAAAACACTTCCAGAACATTCTGCCCAGCTTTGGCTGTTATTATTTAAATGCAATTTCTTATGCACATATTGAGTCAATGGGATTTGTTGACCAATGCATAAAGTAATGAGGCAGTATATATAAGATAGATTGAAATATGTGCTACTTTATTTGAACTGCCACCTATTTAGCTTTTCCCTTGATATGTGCTAAAAAGGGGAAGTAACCTAGTGTAGGAGCAGCAAGGGTATTTGGTCTCTCCTAGATCTGCACCCCAACTTCCCTGAGTAACAACACCTGAGCCCCAAATAGAACACAAAAGGTTGAGTTCCTCACTGGCCAGCCATCACCTGGAAGGTCAAGTTGAGGATCCAGACCCCCCCCCCCAAAGTAACATGATCTCTAGTGAGGATGAAGCCCTCAGGTCACCTTCAAGGCCAGTCTCCTATGGACAAGTGGCAATTCCAGAGGCTCATCCTTCACCAAATGGATGCCATAGATGCTCAACATACTCTACCATTCTGCTACGAGTATCTAATAATAATAATAATAATAATAATAATAATAATAATAATAATAATAATAACTTTATTCTTGTATTCTCCATCTCCCCTAAGGGACTCGGGGTGGCTTATATAAGAAAAACAGTCCATAAATTTAAAACACTATATAATAAAGTTATAACACAACATAACATGACAATTATAAAACCAAGACATCAATTGCTATGTACAGAGGGTGATTAGTGCAAAACTCTGAGTTCATGAGTAAAATAGAAGCGGGCAGGGGAGAACAAGGAACCGATCGTGTTAAAACACTAAAACCTATAAAATGGGGTGGGGGAATATTAAAGTGCAGCACAGTTTGAAAACAAGATACATGGCTGGTGGCCTCTTCACTCAAAAGTGCACTGGAACATCCATGTTTTTAGTCTCCAGCAGAAGGTGGACAATGAAGGAGCCAGTGTAATTTCCCTGGGGAGTGAGTTCCAGAAGTCAGGGAGCCACTACTGAGAAGGCCCTCTCTTTCATCCCCAACAACCACACTTGAGATGGAGGTGGGAGTGAGAGAAGGGCCTCCCCGGAAGATCTTAGGGCCCGTGTGGGTTCATAGGGGAGGAGGCGATCGCAGAGGTAAGCAGGTCCCAAACCGTTTAGGGATTTGGAGGTGATAACCTGCACCTTGAATTGGGCCCGGAAACTCATCGGTAGCCAGTGAAGCTGCTTAAACAGGAGGGTTGACCACTCTCTGTAGCTAGCTCTAGTTATTAATCTGGCTGCTGATCTTTGTACCAGCTGTAGTTTCCAAACCGTCTTCAAGGGCAGCCCCACGTAGAGCGCATTGCAGTAATCCAGTCTGGAGGTATCTAAAGCGTGGACCACCATGGCCAAATCAGACTTCAAAGTGGTTTGGTGGATCTTGTTAAGGTGAGACTAGCATTTAGGTATATATACTTGCATTGGAGGCCAATTTGATGTTTATCTCTATCACCAAAGGGCTTTTTATGTCTTAGAAAGTCCTTGACGTACCCCAAACTATCCCATCCTCTGCATTTGTTGTGTATCACGTTGTACTATATGTGAATGGATTTTGAAAAGCACTAATGGACTGCAGGCTATACTCAAAGTATACACAAGTTGCATGTGTTGCTATAGAGACCCAAAAACCCACCTTATGGTTCTTTTGGAGGACACCAAGGCAGCATGAACACAGCCAGGACACAGTGTGGAGTCATTTAAACTGTAGGAAATTTGGGAGTAGACAGTGAACAACACGTCTGAAAAGACAGAAAAGGTAACAGGAGAAAATAAACATGAAAGGCCAGTAGAGATGAATGGAAATGAAGTTTCCACAGGAAAAGGTCAAAAGGTTGAAAGAAGAGATAGCAAAATGTAGATGAGAGGCAAGGAGGAAAGAACCAGAGAAGAAAGATTGGGAAAGAGGAGAGATCTGAAGGAACCCACCTAAAATGAATGTATGGGATAAGCAATTGAGACTTTGTGGGAGAAATGACTAGAACAATCAGGAAAAGGATTGGAAGCAAGAAAACCTTCAAGAAGGCATAAGACCACTAGACTAAGCAGTGGGCAATACCTCTATCGTATTTCCCTGGGATTCCAAACTGAAGCCTACTCTTCTACCATCTCAATGAGATAAAATCAAGAGTAAGAACCCAGACCCACTGGACAAAATTGGACAATGCCTGAAAAGGATGATGATGATGATGATGATTATTATTATTATTATTATACCCCACCTCCATCTCCCCGCAGGGACTCGGGGCAGCTAACATGGGGCCAAGCCCAAAAATTGCAATAAAACAGGATAAAATGCATACAAACAAAACAGGCATCATCAACAAAAGATTTAAATAGAATAAAACATCATTTAAAACAATAATGCAGCAATTAAATAAAAACCATCATATAAAAGTGAAACGGTAGTTAAAGTGATGAGAGAACTGGGCAAAGGTGCGAGGAGCATATAAATGAACATCTAATGAGGTAGATAATAAAGTGCTGTAGTGTTAACTAAAAGATTTGGAGTGGGGAAGAGGAAGGTTTTTACCTACTGGAAAGACAAAGAGACAATACGTCAGACTTGAAGATTATGCTGAATTTGTCCTCAAAATGAATAGAGCTACCACAGACAAGAGTTCTGGAATACTTCCAGAATGTTAATTCAGTTTTCCCATTTGCTCATGACATTTCATACTATGTTTCTAATGGTGACCATGGGGAAAGGGGGATTGAGGTTAGTATTATTCAAGGATGACACTTTAGCTCCTACTACCACTGTATTTCTGTTGCAAATTATTTTTTTGTATCTAATAATATTTTTGTTCTGTTATTGATGTTATCACTGGCACCTCACTTCCAAAGCCCATCATCCATTTTGCACTAAAGCTGCACTAAAGTTATTTTGTATATGAATAACATAGCTCTATTCAGTGTAGATTCATGATCATCCCTCATTGTCTCACATCTCTTTGGTGCTTTTACTGGCCTACAGATCTCTGTATTCTATAAACAGCTACACCCACAGGCAGAGGTAAATATTTAGAGTTTAGCGAAAAAATCGTAACAGTCGTTAATCGTGATAAATTTGTTAATCGTATTAATATTGAACTGAGTTCTGAGGTGATTTGGCGCTTTGGAATTAACCTTCCAATTCAAAGTGTTGGTGCCCATGCCTCGAAATACTTTCGGACAACCTTCGGATATATGAGAAAGTGTTTTAATTCAACCAACCATTGCTATTCAGGAGAGAAATCCCTTTCCCGTCCTGGAGTGGTTGGTTGCTATGGGGCTCTTAAACCGGCTTGCAGAAGCGGAGCAAGCAGCTTGCAAAGGGTTGCAAGTGGAGGGAAGCCTCACTCATTTGCAAAGGGTATTGGTGGCTGGCTGGTTGTTGTTGCTATTAGGAGAGAAATCCCCTTCCCCTCCTGGAGTGGTTGGTTGCTATGGGGCTCTTAAACCAGCTTGCAGAAGCGGAGCAAGCGGCTCTCGCTTGTTTACAAAGGGCATTGGTGGCTGGCTGGCTGCTGTTGCTATTAGGAGAGAAATCCCCTTTCCGTCCTGGAGTGGTTGGTTTCTATGGGGCTCTTAAACTGGCTTGCAGAAGTGGAGGGAACCTGGATTGCAACCTCTGCAGGATCTCCCTTGCAATGTACTGGCAAAACTCCAAACTAGAACTCTCCACCCAGGTTGGTGTGTGACTGACTTTCCACTTCAGGGGTAGAAGAAAATTGGAAATGGTCAGGGAAAGGAAACTATCACCCTGCTAAGGATTTTCCACAACTCCCCCTTATTATTTTAAATTACCCTGATATTATTATTATTATTATTGACACAACGACATTGTATGACACAGCAAACAAGATAGATATGCTGGAATATTCTTATTATTATTATTATTATTATTATTATTATTATTATTATTATTATTATTGTCACCCCACTTTTTTCTCTAGATTTGAGATGGAAAGGGACTCATGTTAAAATATATATAATAGTATCATTCTGGGAAGGGAAAAGGTGGCATTTTAAATCTATGGTTTTGTAGTATTCCTTTTAAAATTCATTCTATATTTGTGTGAATGTGACATGTGTAAGCCCATCCACTCCTGGTTAGAAGATGGCTAAGCCCCATCGGAAGAAACCCACTCCTAGATTATCTTCTTATCCCAGATTATCTGGCAGTGTGGACTCATAATCCAGCTCAAAGCAGATAATCTGGGATCAAATCCTGGGATAGAGTGTGGAAGAGTAATCAGGCTGGAGATACACTGCCCTATATCCCAGGATCTGATCCCAGATTATCTGATTTAAACTGGATTATATGAGTCCCCACTGCCATATAATCTCGGATAAGAAGAAAAGTGACTGATCTGGACCAATCTTTGCACACAGACCCAATATGACTGAGGTTTTTTCCTACACTGAGCACTTTCCCTCCTGGTTTAAAAGCTGGCTAAGCCCTCATGGCTTTTGAATGGTCTTTTTGAATCTTCACTAGAGGTTTGACTTGTGGCAACTGAATGTACCAAGCATTCCTTTTGAGCCTATAAAGATAACGCATAAACATCTCCCTGTGTCTTTCATTTATATTGCTCATTTTCCAGATAACTCATGTTTCTGATATTCCATACCACTATATTTAGACATTTCATGGTATGATTCTATCACTTTAACAATGAGTCAGTCCATCATATATGGTTAATTCCTCTCTTCAGCAAGCATGTATCTCCTCTAAGAAACTATCATTCCAATCCCTTCCTGACTCACTGGTATAATAAAGGACACTTTGCCCCAACTTTGATGCATGTTTAAAATTCCTTTAATTTATGTTCCAGTTTAAGTTGGGTCATATCTGATGTGATATATCAAAACATCAATTTCTTCCAATTGTATTATTTCTCTTGATTCTGAAGGCCAGCTCCAGGGTTTTTTGGGGGGTTCCTCATTTCATGGGTCTGCCACCTTTTAAAGTGCCACTCCCTCCTCGCTTGCCTTCTTCTGGGGATGGAGCACAATGAAGCATAGGACATTGATCTGTGACTTTATTCTTGTTGTTTCTTGTGGATTTGAAAATAATAAGCAAATGAAAAGTGCAGAGGAGCCAAACGAGGAAAAACCATTTAGCATTGTCCCCATGAAGCATTGGCAAAAGTTCAACTCAGCCTATTCTTATGCTGGCACTCCTTGATCCATACACACACACACACACACATACATATATAGCACTTGTCATTCTTAGCTCTTTGGCATGCTGCTTATAGTTGACTTCTTATTTTTGTTATTTTAGATGCTAGTGTTTTATATCAAGACTTTCTGAAAATGTGTCCAATTGTTTGTTATGTGCTTCTACAGTTACAGTTGTATAACTGTAAAGAAATGTGTGTGTGCATCTCTCTCTCTCTCTCTCTCTCTCTCTCTCTCTCTCTCTCTCTCTCTCTCTCTCTCTCTATATATATATATATATATATATATATATGATTGATAGTTGGTACTTGTGTGTGAAGGCTCATGGGATGGGTACAGCAGATAATTGGCTCCATTTTCTTTTGCACTTGTCTTAGTTTGATGGATCTGTTGGCTTTATTTAAAAATGCTTTCAAATGCCTGAAGACTCTCCACCACTGGATTGGAAGGCTACTAGCTGTAACTCATTCCCCATTCTTCTGGATTCACCTGAGCTATTGCCATATCTTTCTATAGATTTGGCTAAATATTTACATATTTTGAATATTTGTCATGGGGCACAGATAAGCTGAAAACTGTGAGTGGATGTATCACTGAATTTGATGAAACATTTGGAAAATGTGGTGGGCAATTGTAGACAGTTTTCTTTCACTCAACTGCCCTGCCCACTCCTGAGCCTATCAAAATTGTAAGGATGGTCAATAGCAAGAAAAATAGCCAGCAGACAATTTGTGAATTCTTACTATAAGTTTAGATTGGTAGGTAATTCTCCCTTTCTTCCCTCCCTCTCATGTGTTACATAGTGGGTGAGTCAGATTTCTAAGACTTGGCATAATTGTGATAACACATCTTACATATGGACTGCCCTCACCCCCATCCCCACCCCAAAAAAGGCTGGTGTGTATCATTACATCATTAATCTCACAATAGAAAAGTATTACCTATTCATGGAAACTCAGACCGAGCATATTGCAAATTGAAAATTCTTTTTCTTCTTGTTGATGATGCTATTTATTTCCTTTTCCAAATGTTTCCTGTGCCAATGTCATCTCCACAGCCAGAGGCATTCATGTATAACCTTTCTGCTCCTGCATGCATTTGGATACCAAAAATGATCTTTGTTAGAAAAAGACTCCCCGCCCCCTCCACATTTTTTTTTTTTTTGCCTAGGCTCTGTTTCAGAAGACGGTTTATTTTCTCAATTGCTAATTGAATGAGACTTTGCCATTTGTCAGTGTCTGTACTCCCTCCTATAACATTTTGCCCATTTCCAGTATTTATCTTACTCAGTGGTGGTGGAGAATGATAAACAAAAAGCTCAGTGTGTTCTGAGGATGGGGAGAAAGTTGTTTTGTCAAGATGTGCTGTTCTATATGAAAAATAAGTTATATTTATATAAAATCCTGACAGTTTCTGTAATTGTGCTGTGACATGAGGGGGGTTTCTTTGATGTGAAAAGGGCATTTAGTCTGTATGGGATACAGAGCCACATGTGTAAAAGTGACAGGACTACTGTGGACCAGAACAGGTTTTCAAAAGACGAATTTGCTCACTAGAAGAATAATGGTGGTTGAGGGGGGGGGGGGTCCTTGCAAAGGCCTATGCTGTAATTCTGCCCCCTTCTGCTTTATTCTCTCATGTACTCAAAGCCTACTGCTCTCACTTTCTATGCTACATTAAGAACATCAACACTAGCAAGCTGGTAACACTGTGCAAATCTTAATGGGTTCCATTTGCAAAGGGCTTATGAAAACCACTGTTTCTTCCTTTCCTTTTTAGTGTCCCGTTCCTCCTCTGAGTTTTGTTTTAATTCCAGATTTGAATAAAGCCCAGAACGCTCCATGAAACTCAGCTGAAAGGATAATATTTGGCCTGGTTTCAATGGAAACCATGTAAAACTAGACACAGATGACTTCCATCATGACTGCGGCTACACCTACAGGGCCCTTGAGAAGTTGGACAAATAGGACCCCATGCACACATTAAATTCACTCATTCAAGAGCTATGGTTTCCTCCTCCTCTGCTATGCTTTTATTAGATGCTTATGCTTTTCTTCCACTTATCCTTGTCTCAAGCTACCACCAATCCAAAAGTGAAGGCAATGTGTGTCATAGAAAGGAATGGAATGAAGAAGGCTTGCAAGTAACTAAATATTGGAATCTTTTTTCCAAGAAAGTGCTTTTGAACTTATGCATGTGAACTTCAAAGGATACAAATGTAAAATGTTGCATAGACTGGAAGAGGAAATATAAGCAGATACTAGAGGGTCAGTGTGTGCAGTGCTGTCATGGTAAGTGGAGGCAGCAATTGTAGTTCATTCTCTTTCTCTAGTTCTGCAAATATTCATGTTCTCTTACATATATGAACTACCTCAGGAGTAGGAATTGTGTGGGTCTTGAGCTTTATAAAGCACAGGGGTATAAGGAAATCCTCTTTAGTCCTTGACTCAAAAGACCCTTGAGGACACTTGGCTTACCTCCCAGTACCACAAAACCAATTGTTTGTTTTTTGTCCTGTTGAAAATAGAACCCAATGTAGTTTTCATGATTTCTGTTAAGGCTAGATGGGAAATATGAACTATTGTAATAGATCTCTAAAGAAGAATTATCAATTTAGTGAAAGCAGATGCTTAACCCAGACAAGTCTCATGACTCTCTCCCACAGGTCTAACAGAAGCTCCATCTACAGTGACACTATACTGTAGCTTGGAAATGGTTTGGGAGAAACCGCTTTCACTGTCTGGGAGATTAGATTGACGAGTCTAGAACTGGTTGTAGGCAAGAAAGGTGATTACATTAACCATGGAACCCAGTTTCAAACTGCTCTATGTGTGGGTTTTTCCATTTCCTGCAGAGATGTGCGTCAATGCTCTGGAGTCATACTGGGTGGAAAAAAGAGAAAGTGACAATTAAGAGTGGAGGTAATTGGTTACCTCTCCCAAGCTCCCCAGCTCCACAGCCATGTCTTTGTGGGTTTATTTGTTTGTTTTTTTGGCAGTTTCCACTCTTGAATCCATAATGTGTGCATCAGCGGGAGTATATGTCTACAATGTGAAGTTGATTTCACCCAGAATCTTGAAAAGAAAGCAAAAAACCGATCTTGGCCTCCCAAGTAGACAGTCTTAGAGTAGTTCAGATTTAGGCATTTCAGTTAAGGGATATTCAACTTGCCCTAGTTTTTGCTGGTAGAGATGGGAAGGCCCTTCAATCTTCAGGATATATCTAGCCCTGGAACTACATGTATAATTTCTGATCATATTGCATGCTTTTCTGACAGTTATACTGCAGGGACAGGAATCATTTGACCAGTGTTAAATCAAAAATAGTAAATCAAGGGTTAAATCTTCCTTGGGAGTCAAAGCTTGAAGACATTCCTACATCCCTAATAAATAGTAGATTAGTGTATATTAAAAGTGCCATAAAATGAAAAATAATACAAAGTTTCTCAAAGCAGGTTGTCAGTAGGGTCCTGTCTCTATAGGATTTTCAGTCAAGGCTGTATATATCAAGTCACTCAGTGATTAAAATCTCAACTATGGGGAAAATTGTAAATGTGTCTGCTTGCAGCAGATATACAAGTATGTTTAGGATCCCTGTTCGCACATCTACCCAACTTTGAGAAACAAAAGGCTGAGTTAAAAGGAGAGTATTTTGAAATATTTTCATTGGTATCTTAAGTAGCACTCTTTGGAGCTTTTTTCATGACTGCAAAAATAGTTTTAAAATGCTGTTCTACTTGGGAAATGTATTCTGAAATATATTCTGAAATGTAACAGCTTAATTTCCTCTTACAACTATATAGCCCAAACTGATTAGACATATAACAGACCCAGAATGACCTCTTGGCATTCCCAGACTGCTCTTAGTCTCAAACATTTTTATTTGTCTTAAATTATTTGGCTAACAGAACATTGTAATGACACTTCCCATTTATTTTGTAATCTATAGACGACTGGGATTCCTTATATAATTAACCAAGGATTGTAAAAACGGGGATGTGATAGCAAGGAAAGTAAAGGTAAGAAAATATATTTTAAAACATTCAAAAAGTGCTAAAATATGTTTCCAAGTGTTGAGAAATGAAGGAGAAGAATTCTGGATTGGTAAATATTTTTTTGCAGTTGGTACCTGTTCTCAGAAACTTCATACATGGTTGTTTGGTGTAAATAATAGCATTTCTTAAATAGGAAAGAACATTTTCTGCATAATAATGAGTGCAAAAATGAGCCAAAATCTCATATGTTGTGTGGCTATTTGTAAGCCACCCTGAGTCCCTATGGAAGATGGTAGCAGTGTATAAATAAAAGTGCATTTATTATTTTATTTATTATTTATTGTCTGAATAGAAAATGCTGTTTCTGAACAAAAATGCAATAATTTTGCACAGAATAAGTACCAAAATGCCAACACTCATTGAAAAGTATTTTCAAATACTTTCTTGGGGTTAGATGAAAATTCCACAATTAGATGTTCCTCTCTTGAGGAGAAAATTAATGAAGCACACTATTCTTAAATGATAGGAAAGGTGAGCAGCACCAAATTAGAAAAATTACAGCATTGAACAAGAATGGAGTTGAGGACATACTTTCAGACTTGCTGTTCTTTCTTCTCATCTCTCCATCAAAGACCACAAGCTCAATATTTTTTATAATGATTTTATGGTGTTTTAGGTGATATATACAGTGAAAGCGAGGAAAACATTTGTACAGGGATAGTAAGATAGAGGTGTCAGGAAAAATAAGGGTGGGAAAATGAGAGAGATAGAGAAAAAGCAAAAAAGCAATAATAATAATAATAATAATAATAATAATAATAATAATAAAAGTAAGGTGTTGTGACTTCCCATTGTCTTCTTGAGGATCTGCAGTTCATGGTATTTACCATTGTCCGTTGTCTTTTCCGGTCTAACCGTCTTAGTATTATAGAGTTTATTCATATGTCGGTTAGGTCTATTTTTAATGTGTATCCGTCCTTTCAAATAAAGTCTCTAAAGCCTGACTAGTCTGTTTTTACCTTTACATTTCTTAGCTTTTGTGTTAAACTGTCCATTTGAATTATGTCCAATAACTTTAAAATCCAATTGTTGGTGGTGGGTACATTTTTTTGTTTCCAGACTTTGGCTAAGGCTAGTCTTGCCACAGTCCCTATTAGAAAGAGCATTTTGTCTTGATTTTTATTCAAATTTACATTTGATATACCCAACAGATATGTTTCGAGTAGTAGAGGGAAGTTTTTAATTATTATTAGTATTATTTGTGTTGCTTTATGTACATTATTCCAATATTCTTTGATTTTTTTATATTTCCACCATTGATGAAAGAAGGTACCTATTTCTTTATTGCACTTCCAACATTTATTTGAAGTATGCTTGTTATATTTAGCAAATTTAGCAGGAGTATAATACCATCTAAAGAACAGTTTATGCCAATTTTCTTGAATCTCTGTGGCTGTAGTGAATTTTAATTTCTTGTTCCAAATTTCTTCCCATTGATTGGTGTATATGCTGTGTCCAATGTCTCTGGCCCATTTTATTTGGCAATTTTTGATCTGTTCCTCTTCAGTTGACCATTGTAATAGTAGCTGATATAACGTCTTGATGATTTTTTCTTCTTTCTGTATTATAATTTCCCAGGGACCTTGATTCGGTGTGAATCCTGTTTTTGCACCTTCTTTGTAGCATTGAGTTATTTGGTGGTATTGAAACCAAGTTATCTTTGGGTGGTCCTTCTTAAGTTCGTCATGAATCTTTATGATATATTCTTGATTGTCCAATTTTTTTAAAGTATTTGTTTGTATGTAAGCCAATTTTCTATTTCTAGTTCTCTCTTATGTTTGGCTTCTATTGGTGAAATCCAACATGGGGTTTTTATGTAAAGCCTGGCTTTGTATTTTTCCCACACTCTTATTAAAGAGGCACGAATGTAATGATTGCCTAATTTTTCTCGGTCTTCCTCTTGTCGTACCATAGATAATTGTGCTAACCTGAGCGCAGGTCATATCCTTCGAGTTCTAATACTTTAGTATTTTTAATGTTCACCCAAACCAAATTGCAGGCTTCGTAATATGCTTGTAAATCAGGGAGACCTAGCCCTCCTCTTTTTTTGTCATCCATTAATATTTTCATCTTGATTCTTGGTTTTTTGTTTTTCCAAATGAACTTTGATATTTCTCCATTCTATTTTTTTTTAAAAAAAAGAAAGTTGTTTCTGATTATTGTCTGGAATAGGAAGAGTAATTGCAGTAAAATTGACATTTTTATGATGGTAATGTGTCCTATTATTGAAATACTTTGAAATTTCCATCTGTCCAGATCTCTTTTAATTTTTGACCATAACTATTCAGAATTGTTTTTTAATAATTTTGCATTGCTAGATGTTAGAAACACCCCTAGATATTTTATTTTGTTCTCTATTTTTATTCCAGTTTTTTCTGTATAGATTCTTTGGTGTTTCCATCAATGTTTTTTTGTTTAAAACTTCGTTTTTTTGTTTGTTTAATTTGAAGCCCACCAATTTCCTGAATGTTTCTATTTTATCTATCCAGTTCTCTATGTTATCACTTGGATTTTCAATGATACATACTACATCATCTGTGTAAACTTTAATTTAAAGTTTTGTTTTCTGATTTTTAGCCCCTTGAGATTTTTAGCCCCTTGAGGTTTTGAGTGTGTCCATCTTAAGGTGGGTACCCGGGACAGTTTGGGGATTCTGCTGGTGTACCGTCCACCCCGCGACACGGCAGTCTCCCTGCCCAAGCTGGCAGAGGTGATCTCTGGTGCGGCGTTGGTCTCTCAGCGGCTGGTAGTGCTGGGGGACTTTAACATTCATGCCGAGGCCACATTAACTGGTGCAGCTGAAGACTTCATGGCCGCCATGACGACCATGGGACTGTCCCAAGTGATATCTGGTCCCACTCATCAAGCTGGACACACACTTGACCTGGTTTTTGTTGCGGCAGATGGTGAGGTCGGAGTGGAAGAGCAAAATATTCTTCCGTTGTCATGGTCCGATCACCACCTGATCAGTTTAAGACTCACTGTGACCTCAAACCTCCGCAGGGGTGGTGGACCCATTAAGATGGTCCGCCCCAGGAGACTGATGGATGGATTCTTGAGGTCTCTTGGGGATCTTCCTGTCATGGAGGCTGACGATCCTGTCGATGCCTTGGTAGATCGCTACAATAGCGAGATGTCCAGGGCAATTGACATGATCGCCCCCGAACGTCCCCTCTCATTGCGAAGAGTCACTTCGGCTCCCTGGTTCACGGAGGAGCTGGCAGTGATGAAGCGCTCGAGGAGGGGACTAGAGTGCCACTGGCGGAAAACTTGTAGCGTTTCTGACCGAGCACGAGCTAGAGCCGCTATTAGGGCCTACTCCGCGGCTTTGCGGGCAGCCAGGAAGACCTTCACGACTGCCCGCATAGCGTCTGCAACTAACAGACCATCGGAGTTGTTTCGGGTCGTCGGGGAGCTCCTTCACCCTCCTGAGGGGGGAGGGGCACCCGAAGACTCGGCAACTCGGTGCAGCGAGTTCGCGCACCACTTTGCAGACAAAGTCGCTCAGACTCGCTTCGACTTGGATGCTAGTTTTGTTGCAATGCCAAAAGAGGTAACTGAGGCACCTGTCTGTTCGAACTTGTGGGATTCGTTTCAGCTTGTTCGCCCGGATGACGTGGACAGGATCCTTGGGGCGGTGAGAGCGACCACTTGCTCTGCAGACCCTTGCCCCTCGTGGCTAATTAAATCGGCCAGAGGAGGGTTGGTAGAGTGGTTTGTGATGATAATTAATGCCTCTTTGGATCAAGGCAAATTTCCATCTGTCCTCAAACAGGCTATAGTGAGGCCTATATTGAAGAAGGCCTCCCTTGATTCGGCCATTCTAAACAACTACAGACCAATCTCGAACCTCCCTTTCTTGGGCAAGGTCCTGGAGCGGGTGGTTGCCTCGCAGCTCCAGGGTTTCCTGGATGACACCGATTTTCTGGACCCATCGCAGTCTGGCTTTAGACCTGGGCACAGTACTGAGACGGCTTTGGTCGCCTTGGTGGATGACCTCCGCAGGGAGCTGGACAGGGGGAGTGTGACCCTCCTGGTTCTCTTGGACATCTCAGCGGCTTTCGATACCATCGACCATGGTATCCTTCTGGGACGGCTCTCCGGGATGGGCCTTGGGGGCATGGCTCTGTCGTGGCTTCAGTCCTTCCTGGAGGGCCGTTCCCAGTTGGTGAAGCTGGGGGACACCTGCTCGGACCCCTGGCCTTTGACCTGTGGGGTCCCGCAAGGTTCCATTCTGTCCCCCATGCTTTTTAACATCTACATGAAACCGCTGGGAGAGGTCATCCGGAGTTTTGGAGTTCGGTGCCATCTCTACGCAGATGACACTCAACTCTACTACTCCTTTCCACCGAACTCCAAGGAAGCCCCCCAGATACTGAACCAGTGCTTGGCAGCTGTGATGGGCTGGATGAGGGCGAATAAGCTGAAGCTTAATCCCGACAAGACAGAGGTCCTCCAGGTCAGTCGTATGTCCGATCGGGGTATTGGGTGGCTACCTGTGCTTGACGGGGTCGCACTCCCCCTGAAGGCGCAGGTCCGCAGTTTGGGGGTCCTCCTGGACTCAGCACTGACGCTTGATGCTCAGGTGTCGGCGGTGGCCGGGAGGGCCTTTGCACAATTAAAACTTGTGCGCCAACTGCGACCTTACCTCGTGAAGTCTGATCTGGCCACGGTGGTCCATTCCTTAGTTACCTCTAAACTGGACTATTGCAATGCACTCTACGTGGGGCTGCCCTTGAAGACGGCCCGGAAACTCCAACTAGTTCAACGTTCGGCAGCCTTGCTTCTAACTGGAGCAAATTATAGGGAGCGGTCAACCCTCCTGCTTAAGGAGCTCCACTGGCTGCCATTCACCTTCCGGACCCAATTCAAGGTGCAAGTGATCACCTACAAAGCCCTGAACGGTTTGGGACCCTCCTACCTTAGTGATCGCCTCTCCCCCTACGAACCTGCACGATCTCTTCGTTCGTCGGGGGAGGCCCTCCTCTCGCTCCCACCTCCGTCACAAGCACGGTTGGTGGGGACGAGAGAGAGGGCCTTCTCCGTGGTGGCCCCCCGGCTCTGGAACTCGCTCCCCAGGGAAATCAGGCAAGCCCCCACCCTGGTAGCATTCAGAAAGAGCTTGAAAACCTGGCTCTTTACTCAAGCCTTTAGATAAAGATTGCTAATCCAGAAGCAATCTGTATCTGTGACCATTCTTGTACCGGTTTGCACCTTTTACCTTTGTCAACTCGATATAGACACAGGGTCTATTCCCATCCCAATTTGCACTTCCAGAATTTGCAGCACTTTATCAGTCACCTTGTGTTTACAATATTTATATGGTGCACCTTACCCAGTCTACTTTTACAATCTCTCAGTTTTAATCCATGTTTTTATTAGTTCTTGTTTTTTATTGGCTAATGTTTTATTTTATTTATTTATTTATTTTTTATTGTGCAAGTTGTTGTCTATTGCTGTGTTTTATACTGCTACTGTTTTTATTCGGGCTTGGCCCCATGTAAGCCGCCCTGAGTCCCCTCCGGGGAGATAGAGGCGGGGTATAAAAATAAAGTTATTATTATTATTATTATTATTATTATTATTATTATTATTATTATTATTATTATTATCTTTGTTTATGGTTCTTACTAATGTTTCCATTATTAAAATAAAAAGTAATGGTGACAGGGGACACCCTTGCCGCATTCCTCTTCCCATCTGTATATTCCTCCTATTTTCTTGGCCGTTTATTATTAGTGTCCCTGCCTGATTCATGTATATAGCATCTACAGCATTTTTGAATTTAAATCCAAAATCCAATTCCTTTAGTAGCAGCTTGAGATAATTCCATTTAATTTTATCAAAGGTCTTTTCAGCATCGATGAATAATAAGGTTAATTGTTTCTCATTGTGTTTCTTGTAGTATTCGATAGTATCAATTAAAATTCTTATATTATCTTTGATTTGTCTGTTGGGCAAAAAGCCGGTTTCTTCTTCAGAAATCCAATTTTTCATAAATTTTTTAAATCTTTCTGCCATTATTATTGTGAAAATCTTATAATCATAATTTAGTAGGGAAATTGGCCGATAATTTTTTTTTCAGTCGGGTCAGTATTCTCCTTGTGTATTAAGGATATATTTGCAGATTCCCAGGATTTTGGGAGTGCTTTGATGTCTAGTAGGTTCGTTATCTATTCTCTTGGAGTCTCTTCCTTTCTATATAATTCCCTGTAGAATTGTATAAATTGTTCCACGTTTTTATTTTCATCTGTGTAGGTTGTCCCATCTTTAAGGATTTTGGTAATGTATTTCTTTTGTTTTTTGTCCTTTAGTTTTTTGGCTAACCATTTACCAATCTTATTTGCATTATAGAAGTAGTTTTGTTTTATGAATTTTAATTGAGTCTCTAATATTTTGGTCTGTGATAACTGTAGTTGTTTCCTAAGTATTTCCAGATCCATGACATATTTAGAGGATTTCTTTTTAATAATTCTTCTTTTTAATTGATTTGTTCTATTATATCCATTGTTTCCTTATATTTTGTTGTATGAGGTATCCCCTCATTACAGCCTTCATCGCTTCCCATTGTGTTTCATTAGTGGTCTCATTTCCTTTATTTAAGTCTAAATATTCTTTTAATATCGTTCTATTTTTTCTATATCTTTTTCATTTTTCAACAGATTTTTGTTAAGTTGCCATCTATAACATCTTTTACTCCCATTTATTGTGCATTGCACAGCACAGTGATCCAAGAAAGTCCTAGAGTGTATTTTAATTTTTTAAAATCTGATTGTTAGGGCTCTGGTCATCCATATAATATCTGTGTGTGACCACATTCCGTGTCTTCCTGAATAAAATGTGTAATCTTTTTTGTCTTCATTATGATGTCTCCAGGAGTCTATTAAATTTAGATCTATCAAATGGTGTATGAATTGTTTGGGTAAGTAACTGGATTTAGGCTTTATTTCTTTTTTTTTTTTTTGTTCTTACTACTTGATTTATTTTTAGTTGTCTCAATCACTCTATTGAAATCTCCTAAGATTATTAATTCATCAAATTCTTGTTGTTCAATATTGCTTTTTAATTCCCTTATAAATTTCAATTTTGGGCCACTTGGACAATAAATGTTGCAAGTTAACATTTTTTGATTTTTGATTTCTAATATTACACCTATATATTTCCATCATCATCCTTGAATACTTGTTTTGCTGGAATCCATTCTTTGATGTAAATGACTACTCCTCTTTTTTTTAACGTCTGCAGCCACATAGTACTCTTTCCCGAGCCATTCTTGAACTAGCTATTTAGTATGTCTTTTGGCATTTATTTATTTATTTATTTACAGCATTTATATTCCGCCTTTCTCACCCCGAAGGGGACTCAGGGCGGATCACATTACACATATAGGCAAACATTCAATGCCTTTTCAACATAGGACAAAAACAAACAACATAGTTCCGAGCGGGCCTCGAACTCATGACCTCCTGGTCAGAGTGATTGATTGCAGTTAATTGCAGCTGGTTTGCTCTCCCATCTGCGCCACAGCCCGGGCTGTGCGTTTCTTGTAACGCCATCAGGTCGTAATTGTTTTGTTTTAGGTAATTAAGGATCTTTTCCTTTTGTTTGGGGAGTTGATCCTGTTAATGTTGCTAGAGAAAAAAAATATATCTTTATTCATGGATGTTATCTTGCATCTCCCATTGAATCAGTTCCTGCAGAATCATTAACTGATAATTTTCTAGAGAGAAATGCCTCAGTCTCTTGAGATCTCTTTCTCTCTTAGTGTCACCAAGTTGTTCTTCCTCTTCAGATTCATCCTCTTCTTGTTTCTCCTTCTCATCTAATTTTCTGTCTTTTGTATTCGTTTGTTTTTCTTTTGGATGGGTCTTGTAGTGTTTTGGTGGTTGCGTTTTAGACTTTCCCTTTATGTGGGCTGTGTAAAAAGCTCTAGCCTTCTCTTTGGAGTTAAGCCAATATCTTGTATCATTGAGGGTAACTGTGATTCCTTCTCTCTTTTCCCATCTGAATTAGATCTTTCATTGCTTCAATTCTTTGGTCAAGAATGTATACTTTCTACACCTGGCTAGACTCTGTTGTTGTGATGACTCATGGGCCTTGTAGTCCTGCTCATGACATTGTGATGCCTGATGAAGAAGAAAACTTGGGTTTTTTACCTTCCCAGTCAGAACTGGATTCTTCCCAGCCAGATCTGGGAACCTTGCACCTGCAAGAGAGTTGTGTTCCAGAAGTATGTCAAACAAACCCTGAGCCTACATCTCCTGTGTTTTCTCGCCATGAGTTTTGTAAACAACAGAGAGGTTTGGAAGCGGCCTCGCGCAGGAGTGCTAGAATAGCTGCTAAGAATTTAGCCAATTAAGCCTGCTTTCCGTGAGAATCTTTAAGGAGTCAAACATCTGGTCTCAGAGATTAGCTTTGTTTCTGGTTCCCAGAGAACTGCTCTCGGCGGGAAAGTTAGACTCTATATAGGTGTTTTAACCGCGAAGTAACTTCGCGGAGTCAATTCGTCAGCCTCCGGAGCGAGTTGTGTCTGGACAGCGCGCTCCGTTCGAAGCCTCGTTCCTGTTCAAGCCTTGTCCTTGTTCTCAAGCCTTCGCTCCTGCTTCCCAGCCTTGTTTACCTTCGGACCTTGCCTCGCCTTCCAGGACTAAACCTTGCCTTGTTTCACGGATTTTACCAAGTAATTCCACGGACCTTGTTCTTGTTCCTCGTTACCTTGTGTCACGATTCAAGCCTTGTTTTCAAGTATCAAGTTAATTCCTAGCCTTGCTCAAGTTCATGGACTAAAGGACCTCGTCATCTCCCCTCACCTTGCCTGGCAAGGTGAGTGTTTCGGTTACTGGATTACAACTTTGGCCCTTAATATTGCATATTGGACATTGTTTCTTGGACTAATTTTGACCTTTCCTGAAGGGTCTGCTTCTGGACTAACTTTTACGTTTGTTTTTACCAACTTTATATACTCCTTCAATAAAGATAGTAGATAGATTCTGGTCTCTGTGTATGGTTATTGGTGCCTTGCAGCCTGGGTCCTGACAGTTGTGATACTTCCTTCATGATGATCACTCTTTTGTCTTTGTAAAAAATCAATTTCTTGGCATGTTGTTTTAATATTTCATCTCTTATACATTTCCTTCCAAAGGTTATTATCACTTCTCTCGTAGTTTTGTTTCTTTTGGAGTAGCCTGTCGTAATCCGGTACACTCGGTCTAAATCCTGTTTGATTACATCTGTGCTAGTATTCATCAATTCAGCTAGTAGATCCGTTATTATCTGTTTTAAGTTTTCTCTTGTTGTCTCCTCTAAGTTTCTAATTCTTAATTGGTACTCTAATTCTCTATTTTCAATTATTTCCATTTGTAATTGAGATTTTGATGCAGTTTTTCAAATTTCTCAACCTTATATTCCAGTTTATCATGAGATTTGACTATTTTTTGGTTATCCTTCTTTACGTTTTCCAAGTCTTCCTTGATCAATTTCATATCTTCTTTTATTTCTTGTTTGAAACTTTGAATTTCTTCTTGTAACACTTGAAATTGTGTGTCTTGTTTGAGAGCTAGTTTTTTTGCAAAAATATTTCTTTAAATCCTATCTCGTCTGGAAGAGAATATCTCTTGGCCTGTAATCTTGGATTTTGTCACGACCCAGGCTACAGAGCACCAATAACCATACGCAGAAGCCAGAATCTATCTAATATCTTTATTAAGGAAATATATAAAGTTAGTAAAAGCAAATGTAAAAGATAGTCCAGAAGCAGACCTTTCAGGAAAGGTCAAAATTAGTCCAAAGAAATAATGTCCAATATGAAATATTAAGGTCCAAAGTTGTAATCCAATAACCGAAACACTCACTTTGCCAAGCAAAGTGAGGGGAGATGACAAGGTCCTTTAGTCCATAAAACTTGAGCGTGGCTAGGAAATAACTTGATCTTGAACGTGGAACAAGGTAACTAAGAACAAGAACAAGGTCCGTGGAATAACTTGATAAATCCGTGGAACAAGGCAAGGATTGATCCTGGGAAACTAGGCAAAGTCCGTGGATAAACAAGGCTGGAAAGCAAGGCGAAGGCTGGATAGCAAGGCAAGGCTTGAGCAGGAGCGAGGCTTGAACCGGAGCGCGCTGTCCAGACACAACTCGCTCCGTAGGCTGACGAATTGACTCCGCGAAGTTGCTACGCGGGCAAAACACCTATATAGAGTCCAACTTTCTCACCAAAGCGGTTCTCTGGGAATCAGAAACGAAAGCTAAACTCTGAGACCAGATGTTAAACTCCTTAAAGATTCTCACGAGAACCAGTGTTAATTGGCAACATTCTTAGCTGCTATCCTCGCACTCCTGCGCGAAGCTGAATCCAAACTTCTCTGTTGTTTACAAAACTCCCGGCGCAAGAACACGGGAGAAGTAGGCTCTGGGGTTGTTTGACATACTTCTGGGGCACAACTTTCTTGCAGGTGCAAGGTTCCCAGATCTGCCTGGGAAAGATCTGGCTGAGAGGAATCCAGATCAGACTGGGAAGGTAAAAAACCCAAGTTTTCATCTTCATCAGGAATTACAATGTCCTGAGCAGGACTACAAGGCCCATGGTTCATCACACTATCCCCCTCCTCAGGGCCCCTCCCAAACTGGGGTCCTCTCCCCGAGGCGCGAGGTCGCGGTTTGGTGGGATAGGTCAGATGGAAGCGACGGGTTAGATCAGGAGCATGGACTGTGGAGGCGTCTTCCCAAGAGCGTTCCTCAGGGCCAAAACCCACCCAGTCAATGAGATATTGTAGGCGGCGGCGATGAAAGCGAGAATCCAAAATGTCCTCAACCTCGAACTCCTCCTCCCCATTCATCAAAACAGGAGGGGGGGCCGGTTGGTCTGTATCAGGACGCACACCATCCGCCGGAAGGAGCAGGGAACGGTGAAACACTGGGTGAATGCGCATTGAACGCGGAAGTTGGAGTTTGAAAGTCACGGGGTTTAATTGCGCCACCACTGGATAGGGGCCAATGAAGCGGGCATCTAACTTCCGGCATGGGCGGTGGGAGGGCAGAAAGCGAGTGGACAGAAAAACCCGATCTCCTACCTTGATTTCGGGGCCCGGCTGGCGGTGTTTGTCAGCGTGGCGTTTATAGTCCTCCTTGGCTTGGTCCAGTTGCTGGAGCAAAAGTTGTTGCACCGCTGTGAGTTCCTGCAGCCAATCCTCTGCTGCGGGAACTTCTGAAGTTTCAATGACAGGGGGAAAGAAACGTGGATGGAAGCCGTAGTTTGCAAAGAACGGCGTTTCTTTTGTAGAAGCTTGAACTCCATTATTGTAGGCAAACTCAGACAGTGGTAACAGAGAAGCCCAATTGTCCTGTTGGTAGTTTACATAACAGCGAAGATACTGCTCCAAAGTGGCATTGGTGCGCTCCGTTTGCCCATCTGTTTGGGGATGATGAGCTGAAGATAAGCGAGAGTCTATGCCCAGTAGTTTTTGTAGTGCCTTCCAAAAACGAGAGGTGAATTGAGATCCACGGTCTGTGACTAAACTCTTGGGCAATCCATGTAGTCTGAAAACATGCTGAAGAAATAGATCCGCAGTTTCTTTGGCCGTGGGGAGGCCTTCGCAGGGAATGAAATGGGCTAACTTGGTGAAAAGGTCCACCACCACTAAGATCGTGGTGAATCCACAGGAAGGTGGTAGGTCAGTGATGAAATCCGCGGAAATTATTTCCCATGGGCGAGATGGGGTAGGAAGGGGGTGTAAAAGCCCTGAGGGCTTTTCCCTTCGTATCTTGGAGCGCTGGCATACTGGGCAGGTGTTGACATATTTCTCTACATCCTTGCGGATCTTGGGCCACCAAAAATCCCTTAGGATCAAATGCATAGTTTTAAATAGTCCGAAGTGTCCTGCTGGTTTGCAGTCATGACACAGGCGAAGCGCTTTTTCCCTGCCCGGTCCGGGTGGGATATAAACATGATTTCTATAGCAGAGCAGCCCATCTTTAAGCGAAAAGGGAAAATGCAGACCTTGGCGAAGTTGGTCCTGCGCCCAGGCATCTGCTTGCTGACTAGCCCTGATTTCTTGAGCACAGATGGGTCCTGGAGTAGGGGAAGTTGAACCAATGGGAATGGATTTGGTGTTCCCCACCGTGAGCGTGGCAAAGTTCTCGGGTTGTAGCAGTTGGGATTCAAAGGTCTCCTTGCGTCCTGCAGCGTATTCCGGTTTACGTGACAGGGCGTCTGCTTGCTTGGTTTGGGCTGGGGTCACATAATGGATCTGGAAGTTGAAACGTTCAAAGAATAAAGCCCAACGTTGCTGCCTCTGGTTTAGTTTGCGGGCAGTTCTTAGATGTTCTAGATTACGATGATCAGTGTGGACTTCAATGGGAAATTTGGCCCCTTCTAGCCAATGTCTCCAAGTTTCAAAAGCTGCCTTTATGGCCAGTAGTTCTTTTTCCCAAATGGTATAATTTTTCTCTGGTGTGGTTAGTTGACGGGAGTAAAAGGCACAGGGATGAAGGTGGTCTCCCACCGGTTGTAAGAGTACAGCCCCAATTGCCACATCCGAGGCGTCCGCTTGCACAACAAAAGGGGTTCCAGGATCTGGGTGCTGTAGAATTGGCTGGGACGTGAATAATTTCTTTAGTTGCTGGAACCCTTTCTCTGCTTGATCAGTCCAGCGGAAGGGCTGTTTTCCACGGATGCAGCTAGTGATTGGGTCAGACCAGTGGGCAAAATCTGGAATGAACTTGCGGTAATAATTCGCGAACCCCAAGAAACGCTGCACCTCTTTCTTGTTAGTTGGCGCCCGCCAGTCCAATACTGCTGAAACCTTGGCTGGATCCATGGAGAGCCCTAAAGGCGAGATGCGGTAACCAAGGAAATCTACCTCTTGTAGATCAAAGGCGCATTTTTCCAGTTTGGCATAAAGTCCATGATCCCGCAATCGTTGTAACACCATTTTGACGTGGTTCTCATGTTCTGATTGTGATCTAGAAAACACCAAAAAATCGTCCAGGTAGATTATCAAGAACCTGTCCAGATAGTCCTGAAAAATGTCATTGACAAAATGCTGGAACGTTGCGGGGGCTCCGCATAAACCGAAATTCATAACTCGGGACTCGAATAATCCGAATTTGGTCTGGAAGGCGGTCTTCCACTCGTCCCCTTCCCTGATGCGAACTAAGTTGTAAGCCCCCCGAAGATCCAGCTTGGTGTAAACCTTGGCTCCTCGAAGCCGATCCAGTAGATCCGAGATTAAGGGCAGGGGATAGCTGTTCCGCTTGGTGATATTGTTCAATGCTCTGTAGTCCACCACCAAGCGTAGTTCCCCTGACTTCTTCTTCACAAACATCACTGGAGAGGCGGCTGGGGATTGAGAGGGTCTGATGAATCCCTTGCGAAGGTTTGTCTCTAGGAATTCCCTGAGAGCTTCTTGCTCTGGTTCAGTCAGGGAGTAGAGATGCCCTCGCGGGATCGGGGCCCCCTCCACCAAGTCAATGGCACAGTCATAAGGTCTATGTGGGGGTAATTTCTCGGCTTCTTTCTCATTGAATACATCCCAATACTCGGAGTACTTCTTTGGCAAGGTGATGATGGGCTCGGTGTCTGTGGCATGGCATACCTTGGCTACGAGGCAATGGTTTTGGCAGTACGGTGAAGCAAACTGCAGTTCTCTGTTGGACCAGGAGATGTTAGGGTCGTGGAGAGTCAGCCATGGAATTCCCAAAATCACAGGGAAATGGGGAACCTCGGTAACAAAGAAGGAAATCTCTTCCATATGTTCTCTTATCCACATCCTGGTGGGTTCCGACCATTGACTTACGGGGCCCGTCTTGAGGGGGCGGCCGTCTATGGCTTGCACCACACGGGCATTCTTGAAATCATGATATTGTAATCCCAGAGAGTCGGCATACTCTCTATCAATGAAGTTGTTGGTAGCTCCAGAGTCTATCATGGCGTGGATCATGACGGGTCCCCTTTTTGCTGACCATAATGTGACCACGAGAAGGAACAGGACCCCGGTTGGCGGCTCTTGAATGGATTTTTTGACCGGGTTGGCGAGCCTCTCTACACCCGGTCGTTGGCTTCCCCCGCCGGCTGTGTGCCAGTCGGCTCAGACGTCTTCGTCTCCGTGGAGGACGCCGCCGCAAGCCGGGCGGCAGGCTTCCCCTTGGCTGGGCACTCTCTGGCGAAGTGGCCCCCGTTCCCGCAGTACCAACAGAGGTTTAAGCGTTGACGACGGGCCTTCTCGGCGGCATCTAGTCTGGGACGCACATTGCCCAACTGCATCGGCACCTCCTCGCCTCCTCTGGGGTATGGGGTTGGCGGTGGGGGTCTCCACGCTGGACGTGGCTGAACGCTGGCGGGAGCGGGGGGTTTTGCCCCGGCTCTACTGCCCTGGCCTCGAACCCACTGTTTCCTGTTGGCAATCATGACTTCAGCCCGTAAACATTGATCAATGAGTGCCTCGAGGGTCTGGGGAGGATCCACCTTGGAGATTTCTTCCAGCATTTCAATGTTGAGACCCTCCCGGAATTGTCCTCTGAGGGCTACATCGTTCCAGCCGGTGTTGTGGGCCAGCACTCGGAACTCGGCTATATACTGAGACATAGGTCTGTCTCCTTGGAAAAGGCGACGGAGTTTGTGGCCGGCTGCCTCCAAATTGTCCTCGATTCCCCAAGTCTCCTTGAGGTGGTCCAAGAAATGTTGCGCTGATCTTAGGTGTGGAGAGGCTTGGTCGAACAATGCCGTCGCCCAGTTGGCCGCTGGCCCGTCTAGAAGACTGTAAACCCATGCCACTTTGATGTCTTCTTGGGGAAACTCGGCATCACGGGCCTCTAGATAAGCTTGACATTGGCGACGGAAAACATGAACCTTGGAAGCTTCTCCAGTAAACTTGGTAGGCAACGCCATGGCCGGGAGGCGGATTCCGCGCTCCCGCAAGCCCTTTATTTCTCCATCCTGGGCGTTGAGTCTGTCGCGGATGCGATCCACTTCGTCCTTGCTGATGGTGTAGCTCAGTGGCTGCCCACCGGGTACGGTTCCGGTAGACATTCTGGCCAAGGTTAATTGGTGCTTAGGGTGGCGGAGTCAAACTGTCACGACCCAGGCTACAGAGCACCAATAACCATACGCAGAAGCCAGAATCTATCTAATATCTTTATTAAGGAAATATATAAAGTTAGTAAAAGCAAATGTAAAAGATAGTCCAGAAGCAGACCTTTCAGGAAAGGTCAAAATTAGTCCAAAGAAATAATGTCCAATATGAAATATTAAGGTCCAAAGTTGTAATCCAATAACCGAAACACTCACTTTGCCAAGCAAAGTGAGGGGAGATGACAAGGTCCTTTAGTCCATAAAACTTGAGCGTGGCTAGGAAATAACTTGATCTTGAACGTGGAACAAGGTAACTAAGAACAAGAACAAGGTCCGTGGAATAACTTGATAAATCCGTGGAACAAGGCAAGGATTGATCCTGGGAAACTAGGCAAAGTCCGTGGATAAACAAGGCTGGAAAGCAAGGCGAAGGCTGGATAGCAAGGCAAGGCTTGAGCAGGAGCGAGGCTTGAACCGGAGCGCGCTGTCCAGACACAACTCGCTCCGTAGGCTGACGAATTGACTCCGCGAAGTTGCTACGCGGGCAAAACACCTATATAGAGTCCAACTTTCTCACCAAAGCGGTTCTCTGGGAATCAGAAACGAAAGCTAAACTCTGAGACCAGATGTTAAACTCCTTAAAGATTCTCACGAGAACCAGTGTTAATTGGCAACATTCTTAGCTGCTATCCTCGCACTCCTGCGCGAAGCTGAATCCAAACTTCTCTGTTGTTTACAAAACTCCCGGCGCAAGAACACGGGAGAAGTAGGCTCTGGGGTTGTTTGACATACTTCTGGGGCACAACTTTCTTGCAGGTGCAAGGTTCCCAGATCTGCCTGGGAAAGATCTGGCTGAGAGGAATCCAGATCAGACTGGGAAGGTAAAAAACCCAAGTTTTCATCTTCATCAGGAATTACAATGTCCTGAGCAGGACTACAAGGCCCATGGTTCATCACAGATTTTGTATTTTCCTTTCAAGCTCTGCATTGTGGTCTTCTTTGCTTGTATATAATAATCTGGTATTGTCAGAGGACAGTTGATTCAGTATGTTTTTTTTTTAAAAAAATCTTTATTAGTTTTAACAGAATAATAAAAAGCAAAATCCCAAATTGGGAGAAAAAGAAAAGGAGAGAAAAGGTTAAGAGAAGAAAGGAAAGAAATGTAAAAAAAAAAAGAAGAAAGAAAAAAAGATTTTAAAAAGTTGATTCAGTATGTTTGTATGGAGAGTGACTGCAGTGTTGATTAGAAATTGTCTATACAGTTGTAGTTGATGACTATTAATAATAATTTCAACAGCAGTATGGCTTAATTGATCCAGAGTAGTATTTGTTAAAAAAATAATTATTGGAGAAAGGGCACTTAGTTCATATGGTCCCACTCAAGTTGATTTGATAATTTTATAAGGTTATATTTAATTATTGTGGCTGAGAATTAATAATTAATAATTAAAAATTGATGCTTATAATAGAAATTAAAGTTGATTTGATGTCTGTATTTGATAGTTCTTCTGTAATTTTACTTGATATTTGTGAGAGAAGCTTTTAGAAAAAAATGTATGTGATCAAAGTTTGTCCAGTTGTCAGTTTTACTGAAGAGGGGTGTGGGTAATTAGCTACAATACTGACTATTATGTCTAACCAGGCAGTGTTGCTGTCTATGATATCTTCAATACTGGTGAAACGGTGGGTCCTATTCTGTCCTTTTTGCTTCTATCTTCTCTTCGTGTCTCTTAGGTCTCAACCCTTGTCTCCACCTCACTTTTTCCTTTCAATCTCCGGTCTTTTCGTTATATCACCACCCTGTTCCGTCGCTCAGTTCACCTCTACAGCTTCTCAAGCTCAATATTAGTGTGGAACATTTGATACAACTCTAGAAACTAAATTACCATTTCCCAGTACATTAATTTTATAACCAGAATCCTGACTTGCTAGACTACTCTGACTAAGGAAAAATTTTGAAAGATGCCTGAGATTTAGTTCTTATTTAGTTCTGGTTCACTAGAAACACTGAATCAGGACTGACTCCACATGAGACTGACATGAGAGCTACTGCTCTGTCAGGAAATCCAACACAGAAGAAATAGAACCACATGGCTAACGTCTTACGGTTCAAAAAGCTCCTGCTGAAATTGTGGTGGGAGTGGGAAGAGAGTAAGGGGGAATCTGCAACTTGGTGTCTTTGCCGAATATTTTTAAACATAATTTCCCCTATTCAGCTTCACTTAACAGGTCTGGACAGGCAGGAAGAGTCAGCATATTTCAAACAGCCCGTTCATTACAGAGTATTACTTGGGAGAGTAGGATATATTCCCAGGGTACCTTATTATGGAAATGCAAAGAGCTGGAGGACTCTTGGCAATTATAGTGTGGAAAGATCTCTTTCTGAAGAGACAAGTCACTCACTCAATAATAGAAGCAAATCCTCTCAATAACTCTCCACACTGCAAAGGGGGAAGAAATCCTTCATCCATCAAATGTAATACACAATATTTATTTATTTTTCAAATTGGTTAATATTTTTCACACTGAACAAAAATAGTTTTCCTTTCCCTGCATCTCTTTTGAGACCCAACCTGTAGACGATGAGAGCTTACAAAAATTAAAATGAATAGAAGTAAAAACATAATGAAATGCATGAGTCAAAATCTATACAAACTTCTTGCTAAAATATGATCAACCTATCTCTTGAATTAAAACCATTAAAATAAATCCTTAAAAGACAAAAGATAAAAAATTCATAAAACAGTATCTTGTTGAAAGACTTTGAGTCTTTTAGTTTCATTGTTGTTGTTGCTGTTGTTGCTGCTGTTGTATGTCCTCAATTAAATTCAGACTTTTGTTCTATGTTCTTAAGTAAATTCAGCCCATGGTGAATTTACACCATGTGATGATGTTTTCCTGGCAAAACACGATCACATGAGGTTTGCCTTGTGTATTTCTCTAAGGTTACCCAATGAGTTTCAATAGTTGAATGAGAATTGTAATCCTGGTCTTCCGGTGTTCTAGTCAAATTGTCAAAGCATTAAACCACACTGCCTTTCCACAATGGAGTTACAACACTTCAGAAACTATTTACTCAGCACTAACTGAGCATTGAAATCCCTATTAACTTATCTCCTTTTTCCTATACATATAGTTCCTACACTGCCTTATACTCACAGATTCTGGAAAGTATCCATACTCTTTAAAATTGAACAATTTTGTTCAAATTGGTATAAGGTACACAAATTATAGCAAATGTATGAAATTATGTAGAACTGAGTTATGTATTTCAGATGTAATGTGCATTGTGGATTGTTATACATCATATATTTTATATGATGGATCATAAGACATTCAAGGTTTTATTACTATCAGCAATAAATTAATTACAATGTCTACAAATTATCTCAAAATTTACCAAGGTGAGTGAAATAATATTTGTTTACTCCCTCCAGTAACTGTAATACCATCCTGTATCTTCTTTTTTCATGAAAGACCAAATCATTCATTAATAGCATTTCTTTACAAAGGTAAGTGACATTTTATAACTCACAGTTCAGTTACATCTTTATAGAAAAAGCAGGGAGAGTTGAGGGGTGACTAGCCATAGAAAATATACATAAATACAATGAAGATACTTACATGTCAGGGAGAAGTAATATTAAAAGTGTTGTTCCATTTGTGCTGTCTGTGGCTTGAACAATAAGAAGTCAATTTCCTTAAGTAACAGCGAAGTTCCCATGAGGACTGAAACCTTACCTATCCAGCATGATCCTCACATGAAACTCTGGAGGTGGCACTGTTACAACTGTCGCTTCCATCAATGATAGGTAGAATCAATAGTTCTTGATTTGTCTTCTCATTGAGCAGGAATATTTATCTCACCTGGATTAAACTGTAGCTAGTTTATAATACTTCCAATCCATTATGACATCGAACATTGATTCAGAACTTGAACAACTTCCCCATATTTAGATAGCAAATAGAGCGAGACAGGTTTCAGTGTCATCAACACATTTGTGGTATTGTACTCCTAATTTCCAGATGCCCTCTTCTATTAGTTTTATGTGCATGTTGAACAATGTGGGAGTCAAGATGGGATGCTGATGAACATCAAAGCTTAATGAAATCCCTCAGCACTGCCTTCTGAAAAGAAAACTGGATCTTCCATGTTCAATAAAATGAAGAAGAACACACTTCCTTTCTCCAGTTCACGCTACAGATCAAGACATTGAGCTTATTGATTAGCTGTGCACCAGGACCACTAATATTTGACATGGTGGTTTTATTATATTTATACAAAGAAATACAATTATAGAAATAAATAAAAAGAATTGAATTTTGGTCCATAGAATAGCATATAGGGACTTCCCTGTATCTTGTAAAGAACAGGCTTGCAATCATTTACTACTTGACCATTTTATCATGATAGCCAGATGATTGAAATGGTAGCCCCATCCCCATACTAAATAAAATGCTTGGTAAGGACAAGGGGAAGAACCTCAATATTGCTGATCTCTCTAAAGTGTTCCCCCTTCTGCATTTAGGTGCACCAAATGGGAAATTTCATGATTATCAGATTTGTTTTGCTTACTTAAAGTTGGGAATTTCTTCCATTTATGAACCATGCCTCC
This sequence comes from Anolis carolinensis, assembly GCF_035594765.1. Taxonomy (NCBI): domain Eukaryota; kingdom Metazoa; phylum Chordata; class Lepidosauria; order Squamata; family Anolidae; genus Anolis; species Anolis carolinensis. The sequence goes on along the minus strand of NC_085844.1, from coordinate 157,850,177 downwards.
CACTCTTTATCCTTGAGACTATTGTCTCAGTAAAATAATACCACAGGCTGATCTCTGTTAGCTACTTTCTCCATTAGACAGTCTTTCTAATCATTTGGAGAGTATGTTGTTTCCCAGTTCCACAATTGTTTTATGCTTTATTTTGCAGTGTTTCACCAAGTAGCTGGTAGTTATTCAACAAGCAATAATAACTCATCTTGTCATCAGCATGAACAATAAAAAGGGCAAAGGAAATTGTATGAACAAAGGCTAAAATGTGGCATCTGTCTCCTGGCTGTCTTCAATAATCTTCAACAGAATGATGTTGACTGAATGGGTCAAGGGTATTCCACAGCATAGAAGAGTCCATTAGCAGTGCCCTCACCAAAGGTGAATGGTCCATCAAAGAATCATGAACTTACTCTAGCAAACAAAAACGCTAACAGAGGTAGTGACAAATATTATACCATGGTATTGAACATCAGGCAGCTTTTGTTTATTCTTTCTCTGTCTTTGCTTTTCCAGCCAGTTATTCTTTCTGAGAAGTGTGTAAAATGGCATCACAGTGGTAATGAATTTTGTAAGTAGCACAACAGAGATATTAAAAAGACTATTTCCATATACAAAATGTAACAAGTCAGAGTCATATTTGGACAAGAAAATCACATGTACAAAAGAAGGCAATGATTTCCATAGCACTTGTAGAGGGCCATATCTGGAATGCCACTTCATTTCATGCAGTCTAATAAGAGACAATTTGCATAATTCCATACTGTGGTCATAGAGAAAATATTACAAATGTTACTTTGTTTCAGATAAATATACTGGGGCTTGCTGGTTGGCTTTCTTTTTTTCTTTTTTTCTTTCTTTCTTTCTTTCTTTCTTTCTTTCTTTCTTTCTTTCTTTCTTTCTTTCTTTCTTTTAAATAAAACCCCTTAATCTTGCATCTACTGTCCCTTCTTTCTTTCTTAGCATACTGGAGCAAACCCCAGAATATTTCAGTTATAATAATCAATAAAATTTCATATTAATCACTTGGATCAAAACTTAATCATGCATTGAATAATGACACTAAAAGTTATTTAGCTGTGACTAGTTTTAGTATAGTTGATCTCAGTGACTTTACCATAATGAAAGTGATACTGAATTGCAACAAGAAATTACCAGCTGTATCACACCACCTTTCTTGTATGTCACAATTTGTTTAGATATGGAACTGGAACAAGTGAATGGCTCATGATGGCCCATTTTGTTCATAAAGTTAATGAAACATGGGTTTGCTTTGTTCCCTGGTGACAGGGGAATTACATAACAGTTTTCCCTTATGTAAAATGGCACGTTTGCCGTCAGCATTTGGGATGGCCGTGTGAGATTGCCATTTGTTGATAGGCAAGCCTCCCAAAGAATAAATCCTTTTTCTCATGGCAAGTCCGATTCATTCAGCTATAACCAATGTGTTCGACCTTTTATATTCCAAATAATGTTATACTCCATTCTCAGTGCAACTCTCCATCCTTCCAGATCATCACTACAAATTCTTTTAAACTTATACCAGATCTTTTGTAGACCTGCACAAGTTACATACAATAAGATGAAGAAATGTTGTGTTGCAAGACTTCAGAGCTCTGGCGATCTTGCAAAAGTCAAGAAAGCTGCTGTCATTAAACTTGCTCTAAATTTTGTATTTAGCCACAGTGTGAACTGAGCTTTGCCTCTTTCTCCTTCCCTTTTTTTGGAACAACTTCCAGTTGCCCACAAATTGATAGTTGAGGAGATAGAGCTTCAAATCAGACATATCTCCCTTCTCCCTCTTTCATTGATTGTTTTGTCATCAGGCTTCATTTGGTAAACTGGAAGAAAGCATTGCATATCCACTTCACTGAACTGTATCCCTCATTCAGCCCTTCTCAGTGTAATGCTCATTATTCAAATGATACTCATTTTCTTCAAGAACTTTCCAGTTTTAGATTGAAATGTTTTTAATGTTATGAAACTAATGAAAATGAAACACTCGTTAAAAAAATACCCCAGGTAAATATTGGTCTGCACAACCTGCTTGGGCCTTTATTTATTTTGGAGCAGAACTTCACAGCCCCCAATGGAATGCAAAGTGCTCCTTTTTAAAGCAGCAGATTGACTGGCAATGAAAATGTCCCAATTTTCCTGTTTCCAGCAGAGACTTTCCTCATGATTGCACATAAATTACTGCTTCCTTCAAAGTCAAGCTGTCTAAAAACACACACACTACCAGTTTGTGCATTTCCTTCCATCTTTCCTGCTGTGCTTCTCTTTGGACCAAGATTCACCTCCTAAGGTGCTGACTATACCACTGTTGATCCCAGAGATTGTTTTTGGCCATGTTTCCCATACTTTTTGGAACCAGTTTCCCTCTTCTGACTCTAGGTCAAAGTCCTCTGTCCTCACTCACTAATAACTGGTGTTTCAAGCTGCTGTCTGCATAGCGTCATTGTCTGCCCAGCAAGTCTCCTGTGCATTTTCAGGCTGCCCTCCAAGTTTCTTCTCATTGTGAATTTAAACTGGTTAGGCAAAAAACCATAATACTGAGTAATGTTCTACAGCACAGCAAAAGGATATTAACAGTTCCAAAACGGTTTCCTGGCATAGTTAATCTGGGTAACCAGGATGGCGGTCCCTCCAGATTAAAGGTGGAGCTGTTCAAAGCCAGGTCTGTAAATGGGGCTGTCCCAGTTAGTAACAGGCCCTACCAACAGTGCTGGACACACACTGGACTTTGTCTTCTGTCAAGGATGGGAGGAAGGTGGCAGTATGGAGGAGCTGACCATCGCTCCATTGTCATGGACCGACCATCACCTGATCAGGTTTAGTCTTACTGTGCACCCTAACCTCTGCAGGGGTGGAGGACCTATTAAAATGGTCCACCCCAGGAGGCTTATGGAACCAGAAGAATTCCTGATGGCTCCCACCTCCTCCATAGGTGATCCTGTCAATGCCCTGGTCTCTCTCTGGAATGGGGAGATGACTAGGGCAATAGACACGATTGCTCCAGAACGTCTCCTCTTGAGTAACCAAGTTAAACCAGCTCCTTGGTTCACCAAGGAGCTGGTAGCGATTAAATGAAAGAAGAGGGAAGTAGAGTGTGTGTGGCAATCAGAACACAGCGAATCAGACCGAACACAGCTATGTTCCTTTCTTAGGACATATCCACGGCAATCAAGGCCGCAAGGAAAGCCTACCTTGCGGCCAACATTGTGTCCACAAAGAACCGTCCGGTGGTGCTGTTCTGTGTTGTCAGAGGGCTATTAAATCCCACCACTCAAGGTGGGATCCCTGACAGCCCGGCAGCCCGCTGTGAAGCATTTGCTCGGTTCTTTGCAGACAAAGTCGCTCTGATCCACTCTGAATTTGACAGCATATTAACAGCAGTCTTTGAGGATGTAACATGGACAGCTGCTTGTCCAGTTTTGATGGATTCATTTCAATTGATTGAGTTTGAGGATGTGAACAAGATCCTTGGAGAGGCAAGACCAACCACATGCATCCTAGACCCCTGCCCATCCTGGCTGGTGAGGGAAGCCAGAGGGGGATTGGCCGAGTGGGTGAAGGTGGTGATGAATGCCTCTCTCCAGGATGGCAAGTTTCCAGTGAGCCTAAAAACGGCTGTGATCAAACCGCTGTTAAAGAAGCCATCACTGGACCCCACTCAATTCGTCAACTTTCGGCCCATTTCCAATCTCCCCTATTTGGACAAGATCATGGAACATGTGGTTGCCTCACAGCTACAGAGATTCTTGGAGGACACTAATTTTCTGGACCCGGCACAATCTGGCTTTAAGCTGGGGCATGGTACCGAGACAGCCTTGGTTGCCTTCGTCGATGATCTACGCCAGGAGTTGGACAGGGGGAGTGTGTCCATGCTAGTTCTGCTGGACCTCATATAGCCTTCAATACCATTGACCATGATATCCTTCTGGGAAGCCTCATGGGGATGGGGCTTGGAGGTACTGTTTTGCAGTGGCTCCACTCATTCCTGGAGGGTCGGTCCCAGATGGGGTCACTGGGAGACACCTGGTCAGCCCCACAACCATTGTCTTGTGGGGTCCTGCAGGATTCTGTATTGTCCCCCATGTCGTTTAACATTTACATGAAGCTGTTGGGAGAGATCATCAGGAGTTTCTGAGTGTGGTGTCATCTCTATGCAGATGATGTCCAACTCTGTCACTCCTTCCCACCTGTCACTAAGGAGGCTGTCCAGGTCCTGATCCGGTGCTTGGCCGCTGTGTCAGACTGGATGAGGGCCAACAAATAGAAATTGAATCCAGACAAGACAGAGGTCCTCTTGGTCAGTCGAAAGGTCAAACAGGTTACAGCCTGTGCTGGACGGGGTCACACAGGTGGACCTGAAGGCACAGGTTCGCAGTCTGGGGGTGATCCTAGACTCATTGTTGAGCCTGGAGCTCCAGGTCTCAGCTGTGGCTAGGGGAGCCTTCGCACAGTTAAAACTTGTGCACCAGCTGCGCCCATGCCTTGGGAAGCCGGGACTTGGCCATAGTGGTCCATGCTCTTGTTACATCCCCATTAGACTACGCAACGCACTCTACGTGGGGCTGCCTTTGAAGACTGTTTGGAAGCTTCAACTAGTCCAATGGGAGGCAGCCAGATTGATAACGAGAACGGTGTACAGGGAGCATACTACTCTGTTGCGCCAGCTCCACTGGCTGTTGATTAGCTACTGAGCACAATTCAAAGTGTTGGCTTTAGCCTATAAAGCTCTAAACAGTTCTGGTCCAGCTTACTTGTCTGAATGTGTCTCCTGCTATGACCCACCACATAATATAAGTTCCTTAGGGGAGACCCTGCTTTCAGTCCTGCCAGCCTCACAGGTGCGGCTGGCGGGGAAGAGAGACAGAGCCTTTTCAGTGGTGGCTCCCCGCCTATGGAACGCCCTCCCAAGTGAAATCAGGCAGGCTCCCTCTCTCCTATCCTTCCGTAAAAGAGTTAAGACTTGGCTGTGGGACCAGGCCTTTGAACAATAGTAGCAGCATCAACTACAACTATATGTTCCAGGAAATAATGACAGACCTGGTTCGGACTCGAAACATGTATGTTTACATGTGTAAAGATAAAGGGCAGGATATAAAAAAAAGGAAGAAGAACCATCTCAATAAGTGAAACTGGCTTGAGGCATGTTTGTAAAGAACTCAGGCAGGGGGGAACCTTTTTGAAATCCCACCCTATTCAATTTGTGGAGATGTTTTTATTATATATTTTATATATAACTATATCCGCTGCCAACAATATAAATATGTTTTATTTAAACGCTGCCACCAGAGGTAAAGATGTTTATAATGTGGCCACCAGATGTCAAGGGGATTATCAACTCTTGCCACCACTATTGGAAGATTTAGCCACTGGCTACTTAGAGAAGAGACTTTTATTTTTCTTCTTTTTGAAGTGTGTATGTATGAGAGAGACTGAGATGTTTGAAGGAATAATAGCATTTATTGAGGCACAAGCTTGATGGTTACAATTCTCACTTAAGAGGCACTTTCCTTAACAATTACAATAACAGAATGAGGTGATTCAAACTTCCTAAAATTCCACTTCAATCACAGAATATCTGTTCCTAGTCAGGAGACAGACTAGGTTAAAATAAGTCACCAAACTTATTTTATCCCTGATCCCCTAACTTGGGATCAGCCTTCCCTGAGCTTCAACAGAGCCCAGTCTACCTAAAATAAGTCACCTTATTTTAGAATTGACTCAAATTTCCTCATTTGAGCCACCCTGATCCTCCAACTGAGAATCAGACTTCCCTGTGGTTCTCTGACCACAGACACACTGACTAACTGGCTGACCGAGTTTCCCTCCAAAATCTACTCTCTCTTCAGCTAACCCAGTTGGCTCCGCCCCCTTCTCCATGGCAACCAACTCATGAGAGCAGAGTAACTGAAATACTAACCCTTTTTTTTACACAGTTAAACAAGACTTTTAAAACACAATTAAACATGGCATCTGTAAATAAAAAATTCACACTTCTTTACACATGGGTTGCAGATCTTTTCCCACAAAACATTTTCAAGGAGCAGAAAATGGTCCCAAGGAGTTCTGATATACAATCATTGAGTGATTTCCTCCATTTCCCAGTTCATTGTGAGGGGATTATGGAAATTAAAGGAAGGGGTTTGGGTGCAACCAGACAACAGTGGCATTTCCTATGTCTAGGTGGGACACGGGTGTGTTCTTGCTGAGTCTGGTGGAGCAGTGGTTTCTATTTCATATTTTTTTCTAGATTTCATTATACATTTCATAACTTGGATGACCAATTTTTCGATATCTATATCTGACCCTGTAATTGTCTCTATTTCTACCTTATTCTATTCCTGACTAACCCTTGTCATTGTTTATTCATTCAGTCGCTTCCAACTCTTTGTGACTTCATGGATCAGCCCATGCCAGAGTTCCCTGCTGGCTGTCACCACTCCCTGAGTTGAACTAGTCACTTCAAGGATAACATCCATCCACCTTGCCCTTGGTCGGCCCCTCTTCCTTTTTCCTTCAATTTACCCCAGCATCATTATATACTCCAAGGTTTCCTGTCTTCTCATTATGCAGCCAAAGTAATTCATCTTTGTCTCTAATATCCTTCCCTCCAGTGAGCAGTGGCTGACCCTATCAAGCCGTTTAATAGAAAACCCTTTACGTTATACCCTTTTCTCACAGTCCTCTCTCACGGAATTCTGAAACTGTGGCTGGCTTGCTCATTGCTTCATAGTCATGATATCCATACATGAAATCAAGTGCCTATGTCACCCATTCCACTAAAACAGCTAATTACTTATGTTTGTAATGCCATTGTGATGCCATTGCCTTTTTCAATCAACTGTTCATTTCTTCTTAAAGAGCATACTCTTTCTACTCATAATCTAGTTTATACCTAGAAAATCCCCTACAATGATGGCACTTACTGTATAGTGTAACTGAAGATCATTTCATTAGAGACATCTTTTGTTCAAAGGGTTGAAGACTGCTGTTTGGAATAAGCATATGCACTGTAATATATGGTGTGGTAAGTTGTAAAAATCTTAATTTGAAAGAAAATAGAAATACCCTGTTTCCCCGAAAATAAGACATCCCCAAAAAATAAGACCTAGCAGAAGTTTTGCTGAATTGCTAAATATAAGGCCTTCCCCGAAAGTAAGACCTAGCAAAAATTTTGTTTGGAAACATGCCCAGTACCTGCCAAAAAGAACACCAGAGCATGCAGGATTAGTAAATGTACATACCAGTTGTACATGGAAATAATGGTAGTAACAAGAAATTCTTGATAGGATTCAGTTTGTCTGGTTATGTTGGTTTGTGATGACAACTACTGTACAGTATATAATAAATGTTCATTTTTTGTTCAACAATAAATGTGAATTCTTCTTCATAGAAAAATAAGACATCCCCTGAAAATAAGACCTAGAATATATTTGGGAGCAAATATTAATATAAGACACTGTCTTATTTTCGGGGAAACACGGTATTTCTGTATGTGTGCAAAGATACCCATCTCTTTGTGTCCTTTCTCCAACCATAAGCATATATGTGGGGATGATGCCTTACTATCATGTTTTTAATTGAGAAAAGAAGATTTTGGATTGTTCATCAAAACCTCAAGAGCCTCTCCCTGGAACACATAAATCAGTTGAGACTCAGTTAAGAACTAAATGTTCATGGGAACATCTAATCAATACACTTCAGGAAAAGGTGGATTCTTATGCACATGATAGTATTCATGGTTCTCCTTACACCAACGTCTGAGCCTGCAAAATATACTTTTTGGACCTATCAAAGTTTTCCGGCCAGCAAAAAAAATTATCTTTTCAAATTCTGGTTAAGATTGTTTCTCTATAAATAATAATGGCTAAGATCTTACTTAAATGTCTGTGGAATGTTGTCAAAATACACATCTATAAAACATCAAAATGAATCTGACCCATTCCTTGGGTTCTTCTTCTTCTTCTAGATATTTCTATACTGTCTTCCATTATGTGGCTTCACATCACATCTCTTCCTGCTTAAGGATAGACCTACATTTTTTTCCTGGCAGTTGCACAATTTTTGATCTTTCTTCTGTTCTCAACAAAATATTGCTTCTTTGCTCCTTTATGCAACAGTCTGAAGATTCTCAACTGGCATTTCTGATTATTTTCTCCCCTAGTGATTTGGAGGGAGAAGAAGGATTCCAGACACTGGAGTAAGCAATCACAACATCATTCCTCATGATAGTTTGTTCAGTTGTGAAGTATAATATATATTTTCCTTCAGGGAAGCTTCAAGCTATTCTTTTTGTGCTTCTGTGCTTTCCACAGGCAAAACCTCTTTGCCTCCATAGAATTATCATTCTTTAGCACATTTCCTACTTTTAGCACTACAGTTTGTTAGATCTTCTGCAGGCTATTAGAGTAGTTTTATAAAGGTTACAGAAAAATTCATATTTTTGTGGTCTTTTCCATATAATAAAGATGTTGCTTGGCAGCCTGGTCCCCAAGGTTGTAATGTTTGTCTTGAGTTGTCCTTCCATGAACAATGGAACTAAGCCTGTAACCAGTAACTATTAATAATGCTCTGTGTATTTCTGCTTCAAGACTAGACTGATCATAGTCTTGAAGGAGAAGTATGTTCTGTACTATGTAGAACTTTGAAGCAGAGTTGCATTCAATGGTTGACATACATTCATGAGTGAAAAACCATAGATACCATGGGACATCTTAAATTTTCAGAATTGGCTCAAAATACCTATTTTATAACACCCAATTATGACAGTATAAGTCTACTTCAAAGGCCATGGTCTGATCCTATGGTATGCTGGGATTTTTATTTTATTTTTTTTGCCATCACCAACACCACTACTATTGCTCTCTTGCTGAGAATTGTGAAGTAGGCTCATAGTGCAATAATTTGGTAATATGCTTTCGGCTGTAATGAAATCAAGGTGCCCAAACAACTTAGTTCTTTAGGCATGTGAGGCAGGATGTCCTACAAAAATCCCTGCCACCACCAATAATCTGATAGCAAAAATACAGTAAAAACAATGTGGATAATTAACCATGTACTGCCCTTCTAGGACATCGAAAATTTACCGCCTGAGCTAGGCTTAAGCATTGTGAAGTTTAGAATTTTTATAGAGAGGGGATCCATATTCTGTCAACTAATCCAATTTTTTCCTAGTTTTCTTTTGTTTTTGATGTTTCTTTCAACTATATCAGAAGTTCTTAACCTGTGGTCCATGGACCCTGGGGATCATGATATCTTCATGGGAAATCCTCAAAGGTTTGATTTTTTATAAGCATTTATAGTTAAGAGATGGAAAGGGAGAAGGGAGAAAAAGAAGGAGAAAAATGAAGAAGGGGCGGGTGAAGAATGGAAGGAAAGAAAGGAAGGAATACTGACCTCAAAACAGAAATCTTTTGTACACAATAATTTGTACGCAGTTTCAATAAAATATTTCAATGTATCAAAAGTAATGAAAATAACTTTGAAAGCAAAAAAAAAAAGAAATTTTCACAGTGTTTGCTACTTCTACATATGATGAAAACATGCAAATGAATGATACTGAGTGGCTGAGAGACATTTCTTGCTACTGAGCATACAGCCAGAAGTTACCTTCATGGCTGAATTGCACTTTAATATTGTTCATGTTGTGTCACCACATTTGCTCTCCAGATACTGTAGAAATGTTGAGAATGTTCTTGGAGAAATTCAAGTATGAAAGGAAGTCTATGATTATAGAAAAAGAGAGTTGTAGTCAATCAATGTGGGTGAGAGTTATGGAATTCCGCATGATAATTCTGGACTGTTAAAAATTTATTTATTTATAACATTTATATTTATATTTATGCAAAAACACATTTCTCTTGCACCACCACTTTTGAACTATCCATGTCTGTCCAAAAAAAAACACCCACAAAAGTATTATTTGAGAAAAAAAACATTTTGCACCAAAAAGCATTTTTCTACAAAACAATTTCACAAAGCATTTTGGGATTTTTGAATACCAGGCACTTTCATTTTCCCCACAACAGGGATAAACTTGCAGAAATCATTTATACTTCAATGCAAGGATGCAATGGAGAAATATTTACATTCCTATGAGGAGTCTCTCTCACTGAAAGCTTTCTAGAAGGTGTTGAATTGCGGCTCCCATCAATCTGAGCCAACAATGTTGTTGGAGATAGAAAATGTAATCCAACACAATGGAGAGAACCACATGTCTTTCTACCCTTTATATTCTTGATTTTATTTATTTTCTGTATACTTCTACATACTTTGGATTCAGTGAGCATGGGCAGTTTAACATATTGTTATATATCTTCCAGGATTTAGCTTTGTTTTGCTTTGACACTTTTTAGCAAAAACTTTAGAGAAATATTGGATTGGGGAAGGAGATGCTACATCTTCCAATTCAATTCCAGTTTCAATTGAAATAAAAATATCCAGTCTCCCTTACCAAACAGTTTCTTGCCTAGATGCTGTCATTATAGTTTCTGCTTCAGAAAATAGAACTATCGTTTAAGGGAGAGAAATGGAGTCAAATACATGTGTTCTTCCTGGCACTTCACATCTTATAGGTTTCTGTAATTCATTTCCTCATCTTCAGATGTGGGTTTCAGAAGGAGCCATGGTGTGATCATATATATTTTTCAGGAGAGACTCATGAAAAACTAGAAAAGTTTCCAACTAACAAGGTGTTCTGTTTTTGTGGAGAGGGGAGGGGTGCTCAGAGTGGCATTTTCCATTTCTAAAGATGATGTAAAATGCTACTGCAATCAGTAACAATCACACATCAGGAAATAAGAATACCTATATTTAATGCCAGCATCCCACTACACTTAGCTATCTGACACATTCATCATATCATGCCAACAGATTTTAAAAAAGTAACCCATGAAAACAGACCTTTATTTTGCCTCAGTGATTTTAACATGAAACAGAATGTCATCTCAAAATATACTTTTTCTTCCAAAAGTTTTGCAGATGTTTCTATGAAAACCGCACAGCTTAGTGCCATGGTTCTAGAGCCTTATCTGTAAGTTTTGAAGAAACCAATGACTTGTTGAAATATTGGCCATATATATTTGTGTCCTCCTATATAAGATTAGAAATTCTTAGAGTTTTAAAATCAGAAAATATTTTGATTCTTCTAGTTTGGCTAAGGTGCTAGAATCCAATAGATGAGGAATCAAATGAGAACCTAGCATGGTGTGGAAATGAGTGTGTGTATTTGTGTGTGTGTATAAGAGAGAGAGGGAGATGTATTTTAGAACCTTACACATACTTCTGTGTAGCTGACTAGGCATTCTTTCTCATGACCTTTTCAGCTGTTGACAGAGTTATTTCATCTACTTCATGCTATATAATGTTGAAGCCTACTGGCTACAGTTTAGGCCACTGGGTGTTTGGCTAATGGGTCAAGTATTGCTTATATGTCACAACTGATAGGGTGAGGGCATTTAGTTTCATTTAGTTCTCTTTGAAGGCTTTGAGTGGTACCAAAAGGCACAAGAATTTACCCATTTCCCTGTCATTGCCAACCATGTGAGGTGGGCTCTTGTTGCAAAATGATAGCTCCTCCAGATATTTTGGACCTAAGCTCCCAAAATTCCTAACAGCTGGTATGATGTCTGGGATTTCTGGAATTTGAAATCCAAAACACCTGGAGAAATAGAATTTGAGAAACACTGCTCTTCTAGGTTTTGAGTCTGAAAGTCCTCATTTGACAGATACTTTATTGAGTTCCCATATACAGAGTTGTGATAACATGTCTCACTGGGTACTATTCTGTGGATTCCAGGAGTTAATAAAGTTACAGCCTCATTTCCCCAACTCTTGTGTCTGCTATAGTTATTTGGATGGGAAGGCAAATACCCTTTTTGCAAGAGACAGTGGCAGGTGCCACATATTTATCTTTCATTTCCCCTCTTCCTCTGATGTTGCCATATCACAGAATTAAGAACCAATATATACTGGATTAGTAATGTCCTCACACCCAGACCCCACTACAAGTACATTTTTGTCATTTCCACCTACATGTGCCACAAAGACGTTTCACTCTTTATTACCAGCAATTTCATAAGGCATACATGGTAGTAAAAGCATTAAAAGTATTTACTTTGAAAAGAGTTTCTTTCATGTTTCATTTCTTTTAAAAATAAAAACATTGAACTATTTATTTATTTATTCATTTTTATCTCACTTTTCTCCCAGTGTACAATGGTTTAAAAACATACAAATACATAAAATACATATTCAACTATTTATTTATTTTATTTATTGCATTTATATACCTCTTTTCTTACCCCTGAGGGGATTCAAAGCAGTTCACATCAAATAAATGGCAAAATTCAATGCCTCACAAATAATAAAACAGTATATTACACAGTACAGTAGTATATCATTATAAATTAAACCATTAAAACTATAAAGCATCATACATAAACATAAAACAATTTTAAATGGCACTGATGCCAAGGTTGTCATCCATCTGCTCTATGCTTGTTGTCAGTCTATCTCTATGGCTAGCCTATCCAGTTGTAGCGTTTGCAGTTGTGGGTAGGTTCCTAGCTGGGATATTGGCAATTGAGTCCTCCTGTTGTCAACTCTGTAGGCAGTTGGAGGTATAGCCTTACAGTAATCACTCTCAAGACCCTTGTTCCCCACCCCCACCCCCTCCCACCCAGGTATTCAGCTGTACTAAGTTCTCCTTAATTACCAAGGATACACAATCATATAGACCAGTGGTTCTCAAACCTGTGGGCCCCCAGATAACTTGGCCCTCAACTCCCAGAAATACCAATAGCTGATAAACTGGCTGGGATTTCTGTGAGCTGTAGGCAAAACACCTGGGGACCCACACATCAAGAAACAGTGATATAGATTGCCCAGCTTCCTATTAAGGTCCTCTATATGATTAAAGATAAGTTGCAAGGTCTGTCCCATCAGATCACACATATTATGGAGTTCTTCTTTCAAGTCCATCATGGGTTCACCAATAGAGCCTACTGTTGAGTTGGCTGGGCTGTCCTCGGCCACATTTTCTATAAAATCAGAGTTTCTGCTTGATGTTGTTAAAGAGAACATGATGATGAGGCTGGTCACCTGGAAAGCCCTTTTTACCACAGTGATTCCAACCTTCTATTGGGGATGGGGTTGGCTAGGATGAGCAGCAGTTATCATGGGGGTTGGCCAGTTGGCAGTCAGGCCGAGTGGCTGTTGTGGTGGTAATAAAACACTGTAAGGCAAATAACCCAATTTGACTACACCATATACAACAAATTAAGTATTTACAACAAATACCATTAAACATTCCTTAAACTCAGGCCATTGAGGTTATTCGTAAAAGAGGTTATACAAGATTCTAAGAAGCTCCATTTTTGGAAGGATGTGTCACAATTTCCAGGTCAAATATAGCATTCAAAGGTAAATATTACCAGCAGCTATCTGGCAGTGCCTATTATCATTCATCTAGGAATGCCTAGCTCCACAAAAAGGTCTTAAAGCCAGCAAGGAGGGGACCGACTGTACTTCTCTAGAAAGAGAGTTCCACCAAAAAGGCCCTCTCTCTCATTCCCACCAGCTGCACTTGCTACATAGGTGAGACCAAGAGAAGGGCCTCAAAGGGCTCAAGTGAACTGGTAGGAGGAGATGTGGTCCCTCAAGTAGACTGGGCCAAAATCCCAAAATTGGCCAGATAAATTTAGTTTACTTCAAAGGAAATCCTATTCATCTTAAGAAATTTCCTCTAAGTAAATGTAGTGATTCTGATTCATTCTAGGTTTGCACATTTTAGCCTGTTTTTGAGATTATTTTCTTTAGTCTTATAGAGTATTTTCAACAACAGAGAGACCAACATTTGTTGTTTTGACTAAACAATCAGGCAAAACTGTATTATACAAATCCTAGTAAAACATTATTCTTACTCCTGTTGAAAGTTAAGACCAAATTTGTGATAAACCTTGTTTTAATTTTTTTTCTCCCCAAATGATAGGATCCCCAGGTGCAAAATAGGGCAGTGTTCTTGAACTTTTAATGGCTGAATGGAAAAAGGAAACACTGCATACATTTTTATATTCGGTGCGTACACCTTCAAATTACCCATCGATTTATACTGACTCCCATAAATTTAATGGTTTTTTTAAACACAAGGAATGCTTATGGTGGCTTATAGTTGTCTTCTTCTGAAACCTATTCATGGATAGCAAAAAGGAAACAAGTCTGAAAGAAATGGATCTGTCCATTTTTTCTCCCTTTCTTGGTGGAGGGGGGGGAGGGGGGAAGTATAAATGAAGTGATTGATTAATACCATGGGCCCTCTGGACCTGCAGTGATTTCATTCCAGTACCACTCTGTGAATGGTAAAGAAAAGAGAGCTGCATACTATATTAATAAATAGATCTGTAATTGGCTAAGTGAACGAACCCAATGCATCGTCTTCATCTTGGAAAGAAGTCATGAGTGCCGCAGGGTTCCGTCCTGGGCCCGGTTCTGTTCAACATCTTTATTAACGACTTAGACGAAGGGTTAGAAGGCACGATCATCAAGTTTGCAGACGACTCCAAACTGGGAGGGATAGCCAACACTCCAGAAGAAAGGAGCAGAATTCAAAACGATCTTGACAGACTAGAGAGAGGGGTCGAAACTAACAAAATGAAGTTCAACAGGGACAAATGCAAGATACTTCACTTCGGCAGAAAAAATGGAATGCAAAGATACAGAATGGGGGACGCCTGGCTAGACAGCAGTACATGTGAAAAAGATCTTGGAGTCCTTGTGGACAACAAGTTAAACATCAGCCAGCAATGTGATGAAGCTGCTAAGAAAGCCAATGGGATTTTGGCCTGCATCAATAGGGGAATAGCATCTAGATCCAGGGAAGTCATGCTCCCTCTCTATTCTGCCTTCCACACCTGGAAGACTGCGTCCAATTCTGGGCACCACAGTTGAAGGGAGATGTTGACAAGCTGGAAAGCGTCCAGAGGAGGGCGACTAAAATGATCAAAGGTCTGGAGAACAAGCCCTATGAGGAGCGGCTTAAAGAACTGGGAATGTTTAGCCTGCAGAAGTGAAGGCTAAGAGGAGACATGATAGCCATGTACAAATATGTGAGGGGAAGTCATAGGGAGGAGGGAACAAGCTTGTTTTCTGCTGCCCTGCAGACTAGGACACGGAACAATGGCTTCAAACTACAGGAAAGGAGATTCCACCTGAACATTAGGAAGAACTTCCTCACTGTGAGAGCTGTTCGGCAGTGGAACTCTCTCCCCCGGACTGTGGTGGAGGCTCCTTCTTTGGAGGCTTTTAAACAGAGGCTGGATGGCCATCTGTCGGGGGTGCTTTGAATGCGATTTCCTGCTTCTTGGCAGGGGGTTGGACTGGATGGCCCATGAGGTCTCTTCCAACTCTACTATTCTATGATTCTATGATTCTATGATAGTATCTTTCTACAGGCCTGCATGCATGTCACAACCATTTTAGGTTGAAACTTCAGACTGGGAGCCCACTATAATCAGTACATCAGATTCTGATATAGTCAGTTGTGGAATTACTATAATAAATACAAGCAGTCTGTTAGGTACTAAGCATATTAACAGTTAGTACAGGGGGGGAAACAGTCAGAAAGGTTGATGGAACAGGATAGAAAAGCAAAGGTTTAAGAAACTTGCTGGGAATAAGGGAAGAGGACTAAGAGCCTGTGTGATAAAGAGATTATGGTATTGGATTGGGATTTGATGCTTGCCAGTGATCTTGGCCCAGTCACAGACTGATCATGGGAATATTCAATTCAATTCAGTTATATTTAATGCTTAGATCATGGGCCTTTCACATACAGAACAAACAAGTAAGTGCACATAAACCCAATTATAAAATTATAAAATACCAAACAATGCCACATTAAAATACTATATAAATTACATTTTCTACCTTTGGCTGACACTAGGTCTGTTGTTACTTACAAGGTGTCCCTTTTTGCCCTGGCAGCACTGAAACTCCAGGCAAGAGTTATTACTGATATTGCAGTTGACTATGCTGGGATACTTTTTCCTAACTATTGTGTGATTATACTCAGTTCTCTTCTTTAAGTCTTCAATAATATTGAATTTTATTTGTCTTCCATGGGAATGTTGAAATGATAAAGTGGGGAGATGGAGATCTATACATGTTGCCTTGAGATTATTGCAAAGCAAACTGCTTATAAATGTAATTGAAAATACTTACAGCTGCCCTTCTGTATCCACAGAATCTGCATCCATGGAGTCAACCATCTATTGCATGAAAATATGTTTTAAAACCCTGAATGCAAACCTTGATTTTGCCATTTTGTGTAAGGGACACCATTTTACTCCACCATTATATGTCCCGGTGGCGAAGTGTGCTAAAACACTGAGGTGCTGAACTTGCAGACTGAAAGGTCCCAGGTTAAAATCCCAGGAGTGGAATGAGCGCCCGCTGTTAGTTCCAGCTTCTGCCAACCTAGCAGTTTGAAAAAAAAACATGCCAATGTGAGTAGATCAATAGGTACCGTTCCAGTGGGAAGGTAACGGCGCTCCATGCAGTCATGCCGGCCACATGACCTTGGGGGTGTCTACAGACAATGCTGGCTCTTCGGCTTAGAAATGGAGATGAGCACCAACCGCCAGAGTCAGACATGACTGGACTTAACGTCAGGGGAAACCTATAATGTGACTTGAACATCCATGGATTTTGGTATCCACGAGAGGTCCTGGAACCAAACCCTAGAAGATACCAAAGGCTCACTGTATTTGGTTTTGGTTTTACAGTCAACCAGTCTGGTTTTTACTCTTTTAGATGTTTAGCAAAACAAAACTGTTTCAGTTCTTCCTTTCCATTTTGTTGTGGTTTCTTACAGGTACTTTTTACTAAACACATGCACATCCCACATTTAGCTCACCAGCAATTCAGAAATCCTTTGCCAGTTTGGTCTACTCCAGCCTCTTTCAATGGCAGATATCCCAGCATGTGCTGAGATCACTGTAATTAAGATACTGGAATTTACTGGAGGTAAGCCAAAAGGGCATGAACTGATCTCAGAGTGGAAGCTGTGAAAACCCCTCTCTAAGCCAGCAAGTGTTTAATGATCACAGAGTGACATAATTCAAATTGGAACAAAAAGTGGCACTGTGTAGGTAGTAATCCAGCTAAAGGCAGGGCATTTAAAGTCTGAATCAAAAGTTGTTGTTTTTTGTTTTGCACAGCCCAGTAAATCCTTCTATTGTGCATAATTAAATCACTTGGAAATGCAGAACACATGGTTGTAAAGCCACATTTTCCCTTTTGAAAAAAGTAGATTTCCAATATGTGCCCACAATTACACAGAGAGTAAAGGCTGAAATGTGGGGAATCTCAATCCAAAGCAGAGTAAAAAGAGATGAACAAGACTGAAAACATTAGCCAGCTATCCATAGATGGTAAGGAACTGCAGTAGGAAAACCTTGCCCCACATGGCAAACCAACAGCTGTTTATCATTGGCCTAATTATCAAGTTAATGAGATACTAATTTCTGTATTCATAAAGTATGCATGAGCAAACATGAGCATATGCAAAGCAGAAACTACTGACAAACTTAATAAATAAAATAACAAGGTATTGGTAAATAAACATTAATGAGCTTTAAAGCAAAGATTGGAGTTCTATTTTATGAGAGTTTTGCATATACATGGCCTCAGACAAGCAAGGCACTTACAGATGTATATGTCAGCTGCATCAATCTTTTATAGTCTGCAGTCTGTATTTACATATGAGAGTGTATACATTTTAAGAGATTCATCTTCTGCAGGATTTTAGGGCATGAACTGACTGCCTTCCACACAAAAAAGAACTGTCCCCAAAAGTTCTTTTCAAGGTACTGATGAAGTGCCAAAGAAAGAAGGATGCATCTTCACTGTAGAACAAATGCAGTTTGATGCCACTTTAATCCCCATGGCTCAAAGCTATGAAATCATAGGAGCTATACTTTTACAGTCTTTAGCCTTCTCTGCCAAATAGTGCTGGTGCCTCACCAAACTACAAATCCCATGATTCTATAGCACTGAGCCATGAAGCTGGAAGGGTGTGGCTTGTTGAAAGTCACCCAACAGATTTTCATGGCTAAGTAGGGATTTCATCCCTGCTCTCCGAGGCCCTTTCTACACTGCCATATAAAATCCAGATTATCTGCTTTGACCTTAAATTCTCTGGCAGTCTAGACTCATATAATCCAGTTCAAAGCAGATAATGTGGATTATCTGCTTTGATAATTTTTATTATCTGGCAGTGCAGAAACCTGCCTCCCAGTCCTGTGGCGCATCTACACTAGACCTGTAGAACCTGTGGTTCTCCAGATGTTTTGGACTTCAGCTCCCAGAATTCCTGACCATTGACTAAGCTGGCTAGGGCTTCTGGGAGTTAGAACCCCAAATGCCTGAAGGGCAATGAGTTATGAAGTACTGAATGACACAGCAGAATTAATGCAGTTTGGCACCACTTCATTTGTCATGGTTTAATGCTGTAGAAACATGGGAGATGTGATTTTCCAAGGTTTTAAGCCTTTACTGCCAAAGCAAGAAGATACCTCACCAAATAACAGTTTCCATAGCATTAAGCCATGGTAAATAAAGTGGTGTAAAACTGCATTAATTCTATGGTGTAGATCAGGTATGGGCAAACCCAGGCCCCAGGAACCTTGAGCCCTTTTCTCAGGCCCTCCTCTCTCTCACCATCCTATTCTTCCTCCCTAGAATCATAGAATCATAGAATAGTAGAGTTGGAAGAGACCTCATGGGCCATCCAGTCCAACCCCCTGCTAAGAAGCAGGAAATCGCATTCAAAGCACCCCCGACAGATGGCCATCCAGCCTCTGTTTAAAAGCCTCCAAAGACAGAGCCTCTACCACGGCCCGGGGGAGAGAGTTCCACTGCCGAACAGATCTCACAGTGAGGAAGTTCTTCCTGATGTTCAGGTGGAATCTCCTTTCCTGTAGTTTGAAACCATTGTTCCGTGTCCTAGTCTGCAGGGCAGCAGAAAACAAGCTTGCTCCCTCCTCCCTATGACTTCCCCTCACATATTTGTACATGGCTATCATGTCTCCTCTCAGTCTTCTCTTCTGCAGGCTAAACATGCCCAGCTCTTTAAGCCGCTCCTCATAGGGCTTGTTCTCCAGACCCTTAATCATTTTAGTCGCCCTCCTCTGGACGTTTTCCAGCTTGTCAACATCTCCCTTCAACTGCGGTGCCCAAAATTGGACACAGTATTCCAGGTGTGGTTTGACCAAGGCAGAATAGAGAGGGAGCATGACTTCCCTGGATCTAGACGCTATTCCCCTATTGATGCAGGCCAGAATCCCATTGGCTTTTTTAGCTGCCGCATCACATTGTTGGCTCATGTTTAACTTGTTGTCCACAAGGACTCCAAGATCTTTTTCACATGTACTGCTGTCTAGCCAGGCGTCCCCCATTCTGTATCTTTGCATTCCATTTTTTCTGCCGAAGTGAAGTATCTTGCATTTGTCCCTGTTGAACTTCATTTTGTTAGTTTCGGCCCATCTCTCTAGTCTGTCAAGATCGTTTTGAATTCTGCTCCTGTCTTCTGCAGTGTTAGCTATCCCTCCCAGTTTGGTGTCATCTGCAAACTTGATGATCGTGCCTTCTAACCCTTCGTCTAAGTCGTTAATAAAGATGTTGAACAGAACCGGGCCCAGGACGGAGCCCTGCGGCACTCCACTTGTCACTTCTTTCCATGATGAAGACTACGTATTGGCGAGCACCCTTTGGGTTCGTTCGCTTAGCCAATTACAGATCCACCTAACCGTAGTTTTGTCTAGCCCACATTTTACTAGTTTGTTTGCCAGAAGGTCGTGGGGGACTTTGTCGAAGGCCTTACTGAAATCCAGGTACGCTACATCCACAGCATTCCCTGTATCGACCCAACTCGTAACTCTATCGAAAAAAGAGATCAGATTAGTCTGGCATGACTTGTTTTTGGTAAATCCGTGTTGGCTATTAGCAATGACCGCACTTGTTTCTAAGTGTTCGCAGACCACTTCCTTAATGATCTTTTCCAGAATCTTTCCTGGTATCGATGTGAGGCTGACCGGACGGTAATTGTTTGGGTCGTTCTTTTTTCCCTTCTTGAAGATAGGGACCACATTCGCCCTCCTCCAATCTTCCCGGACTTCTCCCGTTCTCCAAGAACTCTCGAAGATAATTGCCAGTGGTTCTGAAATAACTTCCGCTAGTTCCTTCAATACTCTTGGATGTAGCTGATCTGGTCCTGGGGACTTGAATTCGTTTAGAGCGGCCAGGTGTTCCTGGACAACTTGTTTCCCTATTTGGGGTTGGATTTCCCCCAATCCTTCGTCCATTCCATGTTGCTGAGGTTGAAGATGGCTTTCTTTTTGTGAGAAGACCGAGGCAAAGAAGGCATTAAGCAGTTCTGCCGTTTCCCTGTCCCCTGTCGCCATCACCCCATCTTCTCCTTGCAGTGGCCCTATCACCTCCTTTTTCTTCCTTTTTCTACCAACGTAAGCAAAAAAGCCTTTTTTGTTGTTTTTTATGTCCCTGGCAAGCCTGAGCTCATTTTGCGCTTTAGCCTTGCGAACCTTTTCCCTGCAGGTGTTGGCTATACGTTTGAATTCTTCTTTGGTGATTTCTCCCCTTTTCCACTTCTTGTGCATGTCACTTTTGAGCTTTAGCTCAGTTAGAAGTTCTTTGGACATCCATTCTGGCTTCTTTGCACTTGTCTTATTTTTCTTCTTTGTTGGCACTGTTTGCATTTGCGCCTTGAGTATTTCACTTTTGAAAAACTCCCATCCATCCTTAACTCCCTTGTTTTTTAATACTGGCGTCCATGGAATGCCACTCAGTCCCATTCTCTAATTGTCTCTTAATGTTTTGTTAATTTTTCCCCCATTTTTTAAATGTATATTTTTTAATATTTTAATTTTTTTGTTTGTTTCTGCAACCTACCTTGAATGGGAGATTAGTGCAGCCTAACTTGGCTGCCGCTCCCCGGCCAATCAAAAGCTTCCACAATGGACACAAAGGTGGGGGCTAGGGTCCACATGGAAGATTGCCATAAAAGCCTGTTGTGTAGCCCAGGCGAGCCATTCTGGGCTGGGTTTTGCGTGGAGAGGGTGGTGGTCTGCAAACGGAGAGCAAGCAAGCCTCGTGTCTTGAGGGTGAAAGAGGGTGAAGGGGCCTGGTCTGGCTGTTCCCACAGAGGGGTTTTGTTGCTGGTTCCTTCTCTTGTGTGTGTGTGTTAATTTTGGGTAGCGCTCAGCTATTTAGAGCTGTGAATTCCAGGGTTATTTTTTCCATATTATTAAAAAAATTATCTAGCTTTCAATTTTTGTTAAGGATAGTTCTTGCTGGATCATAGCATACCTTTGCAGAATCAGTAGTCTATTTCATTAAGAAGGCATTGCCTTTCAGGCTTGTGGGATCACATAGCCAGAGACACCATTGATTTCCAGAGTTCTTGCTTACAAATATAGCAAGGGAAATTATAGTTTTCAAAGTATCTGTGCACTCCTTGCCAGGGCATTGGCCAGCTTGCTCACAGGTACATTTCCAAAGGAAGGCAAGGCATTGCCTTTGAGGCTTGTGGGATCACATAGCCAGAGATACCAATGATTTGCAGTGTCCTTCTTGCTTAAAAAATAACAAGGGAATTTCTAGTTTTCAAAGTTTCTTTGCACACCTTGCCAGAGCATTGCTTGGCGTGGTCACTGGTCCATTTCACAGTGATAAAAACCCAATTGAACAGGAAATAAGACTTTCAAACCAGGAACAGGTTTCTTCAAATATTAAAAAATAGTGTATTATAAAAAGTTATGAAAATTCGCCAAAAATCATAGGATACAGGAAACATTCTGCATTTTGTTGAGCTAAGAGTGTTGAATATGTTCTCCCACTGTACCAAATTTGATGAGGATAGCTCCAGAAATGAGGGTGGGAGAGCCCTGTAAAGGTCCCCCCTGGGTGCCAGGTTTTTTGGTGATTGTGCATGTCCACCTGCCATTTTAGAAACATTTAGAATCATTATGAATTTTCAGAAATATCCAAAATTTTTGGGTGAAAAAAATCATAAATAGTTTCTATTTCAAAGCACCGGCGTCCCCTACTTTAGAAACGAGAATTGAAACATTTTTTTCATTGATCGGACATGCCTACTAGATACAACCAAAGCACCTGGACCAGATGGATTTACAGCAATATATTATATTTTTTTGAAAAAGAAATAACACCTATTTTAAGGAAAGTGATGAATCAAGCAATGAGGGAATGAAAGATTCCAGACTCTTGGAAAATAGCAAATATTGCAATGATACACAAAGAGAGCTCAGACCCAAGTGATGTAAAGAACTATAGACCAGTCTCACTTCTAAATATAAGATCTTCGCAAACATTGTAGCTGATAGATATCAGGAGTGCTTTGATTATGCCTTCCTGCATGACAGGGGGATGGACTGTATGGCCCTTGGGTCTCTTCCAGCTCTAGGATTCTAGGATTCTATATCAGGAGTAGGCAATATGGGATCTCATGGATACACTTTTTCTCTCCCATCCACCATCTCATCCTGACCAAGGCTTTTGGGATCCAAACATTTCCTGTCTTTCTTTCACTTTCTGCCTCTTCCCTCCTGGCCCGCCCACTCTGCTCTGGCCCACCATGTGGCCCTCAAGTTAGAAAGTTTGCCCATGCCTGGTGTAGAGGTACAAGTACTCTAACAATCAAACCATTGCACCATGCTGGCTCTAAATAAAATCAGACAGTGCACTAAATTGGTAGTTACACATCAGCTACATACTTTCATGACCTGACTGAAGCTTTGCCCATTTTTCTCTGCCACTTGTAATTCCAAGAACTCTTCTCCCATTCAGTTGCCCCATAGCTACAGATTTGAGTCAGATACAAGCCCTACAGAGAGGTCTGCTACTCAGCACTTCTCTTCTTTCCCCCTATTTTGACAGAGATATATAAGCATGAAATAAGAAAAGCATACAGCTCCTCTTTTCTTTTTTCATCACACATTTTGATTTGAATGGACATGTCAGAATCAAAACTAGCTAATTCTTCCAACATCAACAAAAACCTTCAAAACTAGAGAGAATGAAAAAAATAAACTTGCCTGAACACAAAACTAAACAAAGCAGCCAACAGCTCATGATCATGTTAATAACTTGAGGGAGGGGGGTTGAAGAAGAAATTAAATGTGGCAGCAGATTGATAAGCAAAGACTCTTCTCCATGTTTATTTGAAGCACAATACATGACACGTTGACACCTAATATGGTTTTACAAATCCTAGCTGTCAAGTGGGAGGAGAAAGGTGATAACTGGCAGTCAAATGGCAGGAACGGCTCCAGCATTTTAGCAGGAATGTATGGGGTATCTTTATTTCTTTGTTTTTAAAGGAAAATAAAATAATAGGTGCCATATTGGTTGGTGTTTACTCTATGGTGATAACCATACGGTTTGTGAATTGATAGGTACTCACATGCTCACAGATTTGATTTTTCTGAAAGCACCCAGGCAGTTAATCATTTCTTGATTATGGAGTAGCTATAGTTATCTTGTAGTTGAAGGCAGTGATCCATTAGAAGCCTGCTTTTCAGAGTTCTCTGTATATTCTGTCCACATGCTCTGAAATGTTGAATGCAGATATTCATTTCTGTTAATATTACAATTTTCTATATATGAAGGGATAGAGGAACAGCAAACCCCAATTTCAATCTTTTCTGCATATGGGAATCAAAGGTTATTTTTAAATAAGGCTGTATATAGTTTTTGTATTAAAACTATCTTTTTCGGAGTTGAAAGGGGTACCTTAAAAAAGAAATACTCATAACATACGTGCATTTTATAAGCCAGAAATTTTAACAATATATAAACACATATGTCATGTACTTATAAATGCTGGAGGCAGAGAAGAACCTGCCATTAATATGTTAACCCCAAACTGTACAACTGAAGTGGTAATAATAAGGCCTTTTTCATTAGATGCTCTGAAAATACTTTTTAATTGGGAATGAGTCACTCATGAACAGTGCTAATATGGGATAAAGAGAAAAAGAAGCTTCTTGACTGCAGACAAGTTATCTCTTTTATGTCTGAATTGTGTATATAGGCAATGGAGTGGTGGAGAGGAGTATCTGTGACTGATACCAACAGTCTAGTGCTGAAATGAGACTGAAGCTCTGCATCTTTTGTTTGGTATGCTTCTGCATCCTTACTTCTAGGGCAGTCGAGGTCATGGCTCCTCTGTGGATGGGGAATCCATTCCAAATGTTAATCCAGGTTTTAAAGGAGTTCTCCAAGGTGCTGAATGATATTGTGAATTAGCGTTAGCACCATTAATAGCCTTTTTAAAGTCCAAGAATCTGGAGTAAAGTTATTACATGCTACATAGGAACTACTGTCTGCCACTTTGGGTACATCTATTCTGTAGAATGAATGCAGTTTCATATTACTTTAATTGCCATGGCCCAGTGCTATGTAATCATGGGAGTTGTGTTTTATTATGTCTTTAGCATTTCTGCCAAATAATTCTAGTGCCTCACCAGACAACTAACATAGTTTTGTCATGAGTGAATCCAGTTAATGCTGAGATGCCTTCCCTAAACTTTTCAACTGCTGCTGTTCTGTCCACAGAGGAGGAAGAAGACAATCAAGCCAGATTTCCATCAAGCTAGGATTTAGATGTAGCTGAATCTAATACAGTACTTTATCCTCTTTCCTCCCCATCCTGTTTGCCTTTTGTGTGTTGTCTTATTTAGATTGCAAAGCTGACAAATGTCCATTGTAATGTTTGAGAGGCGTTTTGGGAATATCTTGGCTAAAGTGTAGTGCATAAAAGCTCCAAGTAAATAAATAAACGTTTGGAGAAATCAGTGTTTTGATGTGAGAACATTACATGTGATATCTATGGTGGCTTGGAAAAGATGGACAAATATATATCTCATATGAAAGGATAATGGTTAATAGAAAAACCCTTTCCCACAACCTTTGTCAGACTATATTTGTTATGATTGAGCCTCATGGCTCTGTTACTGACAGACGTGGGCGTAAGACTCCTCGAGAGTCAGATACTCTCGAGGAGCGAGAGAGAAAAAGACTGCGAGACATATTTGCAGCACCTTCTGACGAGGAGTCTTTCGAAGGGTTTACGGAGAGAATGGAGGAGGGGCTGGTTAGCTCAGAGGAGGATGAGATGGATTGGACTCGGGTAAGGGAGGAAGTGGGTGCCACTGGCCATGATGGGATAGAAGATGAATGGGGACCTTCAGGATTAGACCCATGGTTTAGCTGGAGGGATGGGACGGGATCCACAGCTGGAGATGCTGTTGGGCGTAGTCAGAGGTGTTCCAGCTCTGACGAGGAAAGTGATGAGGAAACGCCCGGGTTAAGGAGGACAGCTGACAGTGATGAAGATTTGTAACTGGCATAAAATGGGACTTGGGAGCAATTGCAAATTGCGTTGGGCAAGGTAATCTGGGCAAACGCTTGGGATCCGTGTGTGTGTGGGACGCTTCCCTGAAGACTTGTGTGCTTTCCTGTGCTGTGACGTAAGTTGATTGGAATCCAGGGTCAGACGGCGGGAGGGATTGTGTGGGCATTTGTTTGTGCAAACCTGTGCTTACTCTTATTAGCTTGACCCTCCGTCGTCTTCTTGACGGACGCCATCTCCTGCTTTGAGAACTCGGACTGAACTGACCACGGCTTGTCTTCCCCCCTTCTTGGACTTGGAAAAACTACAAACGTCTGCTTCTGGCTTTGATCTACGGAACGGAACTGGTCTACTCAACTGCTACAATCCTTGGCTGTTTTACTCGTGTTGAAGATCCTGTCTGCTGTGTGTGTGGGGGAGCGACGCAAGTTACTCTAAGCACAGTGTTGGCAGCAGAGAGGAATCTGCTGCCAATTAGTTGCATTCTTTGTATCTTTTGTTCCTTGGCTTTCGTTTCGTTTATACCCAGGCTGACGCAAGCAGTTTGTTTTTACCCGGATTAAACTCCGGTTTAATCCGGTTTATCTTTTGAACATTTACTTTTGCCCCTTTTTGCTCCTAAAGGCAAAAACTGCCTGGCCCTTGTGTTTTACGGGCATTTTTGAGTTCTGTAATCTAATAAACTCTGTTACTTTGAATCTTGTGGCGTTCTGTCCTTGACAGATTGCCCAACGCCATAAAAAGTTTATTGCAGCAATAAACCCGTCAGGAAGACGATGGATGAGTTACGGGCCAAAGTAGACCAATTGCAAACGGCTTTTACCGTTAGCCAAACAGCTCAGGCTGTGAAAGGACATGTTTTGACTCCTGAACGCTTTGACGGAACCAGGTGCAAGTTGCCAACCTTTTTGGCACAAGTGGAGCTTTATTTTTCTCAGCTCAGTGCTCATGCTTTTCCTACAGACACTAGCAAGGTGGCTTTTATTTTGAGTTTGTTGACCGGTCCCGCAGGACAATGGGCCACTAATTTAATTTTGGGAAATGACCCAGTCAAGGACAATTTGAATAATTTCAAAAAGTTGTTAACTGATACTTTTGGGGATCCTCTCCGCACGGAGAACGCTGGGTGGGCTCTGTATCGGTTGAAACAGGGAAAGGGGACTGTTTTGGATTACTTAAATAAGTTTAACCTGTATCGCCACCAGCTGGATTGGGGGGAAAATGCATTCATGCTTTTATTTACTGCCGGGTTAAGTGATATGCTCCAGGATGAATTAGCACGCTTGGAGCCGGCTGAAAGCTGGGACGCCTTAGTAGCTAAGGTGCTGCGTTTAGACGCAAGGTTCGAGGCTCGTAAACACTCAAAAGCAATGTGTGCGCCACCCATGCATGTAACCAGGGCACCTGTGGTGATGGGGGAAGAGCCCATGGAGCTTGGGGTCTTTAAAAAGCTGTCTACAGAGGAAAAGAGCCGTAGGAGGCAGCTGGGCTTGTGTTTGTACTGTGGGAATGCTGGGCATTTTGCCAAAAATTGTAATGTGAAACCTTCCCAGCTTTCGGGAAAAGGCCAGCCCTAGTGCGACGTGAGTCCAACGCACTAGGGCTCCTCAAGCAGTCAACTGAGGGGAGGAAGCATGTTTTCGTACCCATTACATTATCTGTTGGGGGAAGGGAACTTGTTTCTACTTTGGCACTGCTGGACTCAGGAGCTACGGTCTCCTATGTAGATATTGAGTTTGCTAAGAAGCATGGCATTCCTAGAGTGCGCAAGGCATGCGACGTGTGGGTGGAAGGAGCAGATGGGAGACTGCTGGAGACTGGGGTGGTTAACCATGAAACCTCAGCAGTAACGTGGGAGGTGCAGGGAGTAACGGGAACGTTTGTGTGGGATATTACGAGCTTGCCTAGATATGATGTGATCCTGGGGATGGATTGGCTAGCTGTAGTAAACCCACAAGTAGATTGGGCAACACGTAAAGTGATCTTAAAGAGGCAGGACTGTTGCACTCTAAATGTTACTCATTCTGATATGGAGGGTGTGCCTGCTGAGTATGGGGAGTTCTCGGATGTATTTTGTAAAAGAGAAGCGGACAAATTACCACCGCACAGGCCATATGATTGCGCCATCAAGTTGGCAGAAGGTGCGAAACTGCCAGCAGGGAGGCTGTATGCCTTGACTGTACCGGAAAGGCAAGCTTTGCGGGAGTTTCTAGATGAAAATTTAGCCAAGGGGTTTATTCGCCCATCTAGTTCTCCAACTGCGGCACCAGTATTCTTTGTAGCCAAAAAGACTGGGGAACTTAGGCTGGTCTGTGACTATCGGATCCTAAACAAATACACCATTCGGGATAGGTACCCGCTCCCTTTAATCTCGGAACTGTTATCAAGGGTGCAAGGGGCTAAGGTCTTTACCAAGCTTGACCTGCGGGGGGCCTATAACTTAATCCGTATACGGGAAGGGGATGAATGGAAGACGGCATTTAACACGTGTTTCGGATGCCACGAGTTCCGAGTCATGCCTTTTGGGCTTTGTAATGCTCCTGCGGTATTCCAGAGGTTCATGAACGATGTGTTCAGGGACCTAATTGATCAATTTTTAGTGATTTATTTGGATGATATCTTGATTTTTTCTAAGGACGAGAAAGAACATCGTCAACATGTCAAGCAGGTTCTGCACCGACTGCGGGCTAATGGGCTTTTCGCCAAGGCTTCCAAGTGCGTCTTTCATGTGCCTGAAGTGGAGTTCCTAGGTCATGTAGTGTCAGGTAGGGAACTTAAAATGGACCCACATAAGGTTGACGCCGTCAACTCATGGCAGGAGCTGAAGACTAAGAAGGATGTACAAAGGTTCTTGGGTTTCGCTAATTACTACCGGGAGTTTATTCCGAATTTTGCAAAGCTCACGGTACCTTTGACGCAGCTTCTGCGCAAGAAACAGCCATTTGTGTGGGGGCGGGAAGCTCACGAGGCGTTTCTACAACTAAAGTCTAGTTTTCAATCGGACAATATACTAACCCATCCTGATGTTGACAGACCGTTCGTGGTAGAAGCGGACGCTTCTAGCTACGCGTTGGGGGCTGTATTGTCTCAGAAGGATTCCTCAGGGACCTTGCGTCCCTGTGGATTTTACTCGCGGCAACTAACACCCTTCGAGCAGAACTATACCATATGGGAGAAGGAGTTGTTGGCGATTAAGGTGGCGTTTGAGGTGTGGCGGCACTGGCTTGAAGGGGCACGGCACCAGATCGTGGTCAGATCTGATCACAAGAACTTAGAGCACTTGCAAACAGCAAAGAAGTTAAACCAGCGTCAAATCCGCTGGGCTTTGTTTTTCTCCAGGTTTAACTTCAAGGTGCAGTTCGTGGAGGGGAAGGCAAATTTACGGGCCGATGCTTTATCCCGCAAGCCGGAATTTAAGACCAATGAGCAGGTAGTATGTCAGACCATCTTGCCTACTGCCTCTCTGTGTGTTGTAGATAATGAGCTTGGGTTACATGACCAGATCCTTGAGGCTCAGAAGGATGATGTGTGGACTCAGGAGCAACTGATGCTGCTCTCTGCAGGTAACCGTACCATACTGCCGCATCTCCAGGATCAAGACGGGGTATTGGTACGCAGGGGGCAGGTCTACGTACCAGTGGGGGCCCTCAGGTTGGAGGTGATTAGAGCCCACCATGACGAACCCATGGCTGGGCACTTTGGCAGGTTCAAGACCGTACAGCTTATCACCAGGAGCTACTGGTGGCCAAAGATGCGGCAAGACATTCTGCGCTTTTGTGACAGCTGCGCCGTTTGTCAGCAGAGTAAGACGCCTGTTGGGCGCCCTAGAGGGTTGTTATCGTCTTTACCTGTTCCGGAGAGGCCATGGCAAATCATTTCCATGGATTTTATTTCAGATTTGCCTAAGTCTGGGGGTTATACTTGTATTTGGGTGGTGGTGGATTTATTTAGTAAACTGGCTCATTTTATTCCTTGTTCAACCATTCCGGCGGCCCCTACGTTGGCCTTACTATTTACAAAGCACATCTATCGTTTGCACGGAGCACCCGAGGTGATTATTTCAGATAGGGCTCCGCAATTTGTGTCACGCTTTTGGAAACACTTCCATGAGTGTTTGGGGACTAAGTTAAACGTGTCTTCAGCTTTCCATCCGCAAACGGATGGACAGTCGGAACGGGTTAATGGGCTCTTAGAGCAGTATCTGCGTTGTTTTTGTTTAGATCAACCCACGGCTTGGGTAAAGTGGTTACCGGTGGCGGAATTTGCTTACAACAATGCGGTGCACACGTCTAGTCAGCATACGCCATTTGAGCTAACTTATGGTTTTCACCCACGGGGAGGTGTGGCGCCGTCGACCAATGTGGTCTCTTCGGACCCTGTGTACCGCTCTTCGGAAATGGCTGCATTGCATGATGTTGCCCGTCGCTTACTGTTGGAAGCTAAGGCAACGCAAAAGACTCAGGCTGACCGCCACAGGCAGGCAGGGGAGGAGTTGGAAGAAGGGGATTTGGTGTGGTTATCTTCCAAACATATTAAACAGGCTGGGGGAAAGTTTGCGCCTCGGTATTTGGGTCCCTTTCCTATCGTTAAAAAGATTTCTTCTGTTGCGTTTCGTTTGCGTTTACCGTCTAGTTTAAAGGTCCATCCAGTCTTTCATCGTTCACTGTTGAAACTTGATACCTCTAGTCGTCGTGGTGCTATAGCGGAGGGTATCACTGCCACTTCTCCGCCATCGGGGGAGGAGGCCTTTGTGAGAGGGGATAGTGTTATGATTGAGCCTCATGGCTCTGTTACTGACAGACGTGGGCGTAAGACTCCTCGAGAGTCAGATACTCTCGAGGAGCGAGAGAGAAAAAGACTGCGAGACATATTTGCAGCACCTTCTGACGAGGAGTCTTTCGAAGGGTTTACGGAGAGAATGGAGGAGGGGCTGGTTAGCTCAGAGGAGGATGAGATGGATTGGACTCGGGTAAGGGAGGAAGTGGGTGCCACTGGCCATGATGGGATAGAAGATGAATGGGGACCTTCAGGATTAGACCCATGGTTTAGCTGGAGGGATGGGACGGGATCCACAGCTGGAGATGCTGTTGGGCGTAGTCAGAGGTGTTCCAGCTCTGACGAGGAAAGTGATGAGGAAACGCCCGGGTTAAGGAGGACAGCTGACAGTGATGAAGATTTGTAACTGGCATAAAATGGGACTTGGGAGCAATTGCAAATTGCGTTGGGCAAGGTAATCTGGGCAAACGCTTGGGATCCGTGTGTGTGTGGGACGCTTCCCTGAAGACTTGTGTGCTTTCCTGTGCTGTGACGTAAGTTGATTGGAATCCAGGGTCAGACGGCGGGAGGGATTGTGTGGGCATTTGTTTGTGCAAACCTGTGCTTACTCTTATTAGCTTGACCCTCCGTCGTCTTCTTGACGGACGCCATCTCCTGCTTTGAGAACTCGGACTGAACTGACCACGGCTTGTCTTCCCCCCTTCTTGGACTTGGAAAAACTACAAACGTCTGCTTCTGGCTTTGATCTACGGAACGGAACTGGTCTACTCAACTGCTACAATCCTTGGCTGTTTTACTCGTGTTGAAGATCCTGTCTGCTGTGTGTGTGGGGGAGCGACGCAAGTTACTCTAAGCACAGTGTTGGCAGCAGAGAGGAATCTGCTGCCAATTAGTTGCATTCTTTGTATCTTTTGTTCCTTGGCTTTCGTTTCGTTTATACCCAGGCTGACGCAAGCAGTTTGTTTTTACCCGGATTAAACTCCGGTTTAATCCGGTTTATCTTTTGAACATTTACTTTTGCCCCTTTTTGCTCCTAAAGGCAAAAACTGCCTGGCCCTTGTGTTTTACGGGCATTTTTGAGTTCTGTAATCTAATAAACTCTGTTACTTTGAATCTTGTGGCGTTCTGTCCTTGACAATATTCCTGAAATTATTCCTGATGTTCCTAGAGGTAACTATATGGTACCTGTCGGATTTTAAGCATGCTCTGAAGTAAACATAGTTTCACTGAAAATGCTCTCTTTGACATTGGCGATTAAGAGCTCTATGCCAAAGCATTTGAAAAAAAAAGTGTTTTCCTTGAACAAGAAGGCAAACACCAGCATCCTGTTAGGTTTTTTCCCTGAGAGAGAGTACTTTCCTAAGCATCTCAAATACATGCAGCTTCAGGTGGAGATTTGCACTATCCTGAAGAGACCAGTCCCCTGCTAGTATGAGTTCATCAGCTAGAAAGATAAAGATACCTTTTCCAAGCCATGGCTTAGAGCAAAACCCAGCAAGAGTTTTTGTAGCCAGAACAGTTCATGAAAATCATCAGCAGAAAAAACCTTGAACTCTGGAAAAGACAAGTTGGAAGGCAATTGCAGTCAAGATGATTTTGTATGTGTGTCAGGGAATTACCTGCACAGCTGTTTTGTCTTCTCTGTAGGCACACAGTTACATGCAGGAATCCTTCCAAAAATGCTACTATGACCAAGAGACAATCTTTGTTAGGATGAGAAGCCAATGAACATCCCTGAAGAAATGTGTATGATAGTGGTCCATCTCTATGCAATACTTGTCAACAAATGCCAAGCAGTAGTAGCCAAGTATAACTGCTGAGATCAAGTATAACTGTCTGGACAAGAGAATGTTGACAATTGTTGGCAGTAAATATTATGAAACCGAAGCTCTGCTTTTCTTTGTAAAGTTTTTTTGAGACATAATCTGTATTTTCTATATCTATATCTAACTCCATAATAAAAGTGAAAGTGCCTAAGTATATATGTGGCTGGGGCTTCCACTTTCACAGACAGGCACAGAAAGCGCCATGAACATACAAGAGCCAATGTCCCCCACAAACACAATACTGCCCACCATTGCCCCAAAACAATTTTTATTTTTTTAGCTAATCATGAAGAGTAGGTTCATAATACAAAATAATATAAATTCTATCACTCATTCTATATTTTATATAGACTTAATTAAATCAAATTTCTATTTTAGTTACAAAGTTTCAAGTCTTTAAAAATGAACATGATACTTGATTTAGTGGTTACTAAAAATAGAACAATGCCTGTTGGAAATACTTGAAAAGTGCATCAATACACTTTGACAGAAATCAGGCTCCATCGATAAACTTCAGTGGACACTCAAGAGTGCAATTCCAGTCAGTCTGTCTTGCCCCATTGTGCTTCTTATGTATGCTTTGAAATGTTCAAGAGTTGAAAACAACCTCTCATTTGTAGCTGTTGACACTGACAATGTTGCAGAAATCTGAAGAAGTTTCTTCACATTTGGAAAAAAAACCCTGTCTATCACAGACAAGATATGCTTCCAGTGCTTTTGATGGTTTTTCTGCAGGTGTAATCTTTTTTCCTTTTTGTACACTACAGGTCAAATTCTTTCATTACTATGTCAGTGTTTTGAAGGCATTCATGTTGTGATGTCTCATGGGCCTTGTAGTCCCGTTCCTAGTACTATGGTGGCAGACGAAGAGGAAAACATGGGATTTACACTGTTTCAGCCAGAAACGGAGCCCCTGCACCTGCAGGATGTTTGCCCTCAAGAATCCAGCCAAACAAGCCTTAGGCAGAATTCTCCCCCGTTTTCTCGAAAAGACAATTATAATAGAGATAGAGGGGCGAGGGAGGCTAATCGCCGCTCTCTCAGAATCGCTGCCAGACAATTAGCTGATTAAGCCTGTTTCCCTTGGGAAATCGTAAGGAGTCATGCATCTGGACACAGTTTGGGTTTCACTTCTTGTTCCCCAGGGAAAGTGTTCCTTGGCGGGAAAACAAGATCCTATATAGGTGTTTTACCGCAAGGAGATCCTTGCGGAGTCAATTCGTCAGCTTCGGGAGTGAGATCGTGTGTGGACTACGCAACTCCAGTTCCTTGTTCCAGGACCAAGTTCCAAGCCTGCCTTGTTCCCCGGACCTCGCCACGGACCTTGTTCTTGCTTCTTGCTTCTTGTTGCCTCGTATCAAGTCTTGTATGCCAAGAATCTAGTTTGTTTTCCAGCCTTGTTGTCAAGCTCCATTGGACTAAAGGACCTTGTCATTTCCCCACACTTTGCTTGGCAAAGTGTGTGTTTCGGTTATTGGATTATAACTTTGGACTCTAATATCTCATATTGGACATTGTTTTCCTGGACTATATTTGACCTTTCCTGAGAGGTCTACTTCTGAACTATATTCTTCACTTGTTTTTATTGACTTTATATATTCCTTTAATAAAGATATTAGATAGATTCTGGTCTCTGCGCATGGTTATTGGTGCTCTGCAGCCTGGGTCCTGACACATGTGCACTTATTTTAAATGTTCACAATTAATACGGAGGAACCCTTGCAGTTCCTGAACTACCCTGAGCCTTGTAAACCTTTCTTGAAGCTGACGTAAGTTTTCCTATCATACATAAAAATTATTATGAGCGATATTCTGCCATTTTTCTACAATGCCAACAACTTTTTAATTACTTGAATGCTGCTCTCTGAGAGAAAACGTTTAATCTGTCAGATTTACGGTAATCCCTGATTCTTTTTTTTTTGTAAAGAATTTAATTTTTAAAATCAATGTCTAACAATATTAGTCAGAGCAAGATGTAGTTTTTCATGACATTAATAAGATACTAATACAATAAATGTTGTGGAACAGCTGCAAAATAAACAGTTTAAAATACCAGCTCTATCTAATGAGCTATGTCTATGCAAGCTCATGCTACAATACATGTATGATTATTTTAAAGTATCATAGAATGGAATGCTCTGGCCTAAATCAAGCACTTCTAAATGACTTTTCCAGGATTTAGATGGGATTACATTTATAGATCATGGTTCCTGATGCTCATTTTTAACAGAGGCGGTCCAACCGCCAGGCAAAGGAGGCATTTGTCTATGGCGCCATTATCTGAGGGGCGCCATCGAGGCCCTGGGAGGATGGCGCCAGCCCCCGTCTCCTTCTCATTCTTTCCGGGCCTTCCCGTGGGGGGCGGGGCCGTGCAGCCTGGCCTGCCCCCCGTGCCATGCGGCCCCACCCCTGTGGCCCCGCCCATACTCGAGGTTACGGTTGTGAATGAGCCGCATCTGAAGGGAAGGCTGCAAGCACCGCCGGCCCTTTCCCCTCGCCTTCTGCCTCGAGGGAAGAGGAGGGCTCAATGGCTGCGGGGCCAAGAGAATCGAGGCCCTGGACTCATCTGATCGATTTACTACTGAAACGTGGGTGGGGGGAGGGGTTAAACAGTAACCAAGAGCCTCCAGAAAAACTGGAGCTCCCTCGGGCTTCCGCTCCACTTCTGCCTCACTTTCCCTCCTCCCCCTGCCATCCAGGCTCCCTCCCACTGCCTGGTGCCCCTCAGGTGCATCCCTATGCAGGCTCCGAGGCAGTTTGGCACCACTTTCCCTGCCCTGGGCATCCTGCTCCGCCCCCTTCCCTTCCCAGCTGAGCCCTCTGCAAGGCTATTCAATGCTAATCAAGGTGGCCAATTGTAACATTAGGAATTGTGGGAGTTATTGGAAATAATAATCAACCAGTGTTAAAAAAAACTCTAAATAAATCAAGTAAATAAAGAACAACACTCAGAAGACAGAGGAATCCCAAACACGAAACAATCAGGGACAGCTAACACCTCCCTACAAAGGATTCCCCCAGGCAGGAAGCAGCCAGACTTTGGAGCTGCAAGACTATTTAATGCTAATCAAGCTGGCCAATTGCAAGTTCACACTTGCCTCAAGCAGAAAAGAGTTCTTTTTCCCACCCTGGACATCATTCCACAGATATATAAACCCCACTTGCCTAGTTTCCAACAGACCTCACAGCCTCTGAGGATGCCTGCTATAGATCTGGGCAAAACATCAGGAGAGAATGCTTCTGGAGCATGGTCATACAGCCCAATAGCTCACAGCAACCCCTTGATTCCAGCTATGAAAGCCTTCGGTATTAATTCTAACATGCAGCCTTGCATAACCGCTCCATTTCTTCAAAAGAAGAACAAAAACTCCAGAGTATGGGAAGCTCCAGCCCTCCGTTTCTATTTCATGTCATGGGGTTTTTAGGTGGATATTTGGTATATGCATAAAAGAAAGCTGGCAAAGGAGCTGGAAAAACCCTTCTGCAGGTCTCCCTGCTCCTCTTCCCCTCTGTCCCTCCCCCCTCTCTCTCTGGTGCTGCCTTTGCGCCCCGCCTCTAGCCTCCTGTGCAGCCCTCACCATGCGGCCGGCTGCCCTTTCTTCACTCACAGAGGCTAAGCATTGAAGGTACTTCTTTCAGACTCCAGGGAGAGAAGGGGAAAAAGCTACACTGGAACAAGTTGACGGTAGGGCCTCCTTCTCTGGAGGCTTGAAAGCAGGCATGGGCCAACTTCGGCCCTCCAGGTGTTTTGGACTTCAACTCCCACAATTCCTAACAGCCTACCGGCTATTAGGAATTGTGGGAGTTGAAGTCCAAGCACCTGGAGGGCCAAAGTTGGCCCATGCCTGCTTTCAAGCAAAAGCTGGATGGCTACCTGTTGACTGTGTGAATTCTAGAATGGGTCTTTCTCCTATACTAGGATCCTATGACTCCATAGGAAACCTCTCAGGTTTCCTAGCAGTTCAAATATACGCAAATGTGAGTAGATCAACAGATACTGCTCTGGTAGAAAGGTAATGGTGATCCATGCAGTCATGCTGGCCACATGACCTTGGAGGTGTCTATGGGCAACGCTGGCTCTTCAGCTTAGAAATGGAGATGAGTGCCAACCCACAGAGTCGGACATGGCTAGACTTAATATCAGGGGAAAAGGTTAACCTTTTACTTATATTTATTTATTCTGTATGTCACCTTTTCTCCTCTAAAAATGCTCTAAAGCAGACCATAAGCATTAAAATAGCAACAATTTAGAAAATGCTATAGTTGTGCTATATTGATTATAGTATTAGCATTATTGTTAGGATACTATATTTTAATTTTTGATATTACTATTAATTTATACTGTATACCACCCTTTCCCTCTTAAAATATTCCAAAGCAGACTATAAGCATTAAAATAGAATTAAACCTACAAAGGAGTCATTAAATTGTTTTTTAAAAGATATGAAAAATTACACGACACAGATTAACAGTACAAGACACACATGTGCAAATAAGAGATTTATTTTTATTTCATTAATACACATCTATATCTTCCAACTCTATTATTCTGTTCTGGATACAACAAACTGAGTGATTCTTCTTCAGCAAGAAGCCTATTATCTTTGCTATTTAATATCTCCATGGCTTTCGTCTTCCACTCTCACTACATTTTGGGGGGGGGGGGGGGGGAAGAGAGAGATGCCAAACTACTGTTTGCACTTACACTTGAAAATTACCTAGGGCTGGCCTTGGGTGAATGTTGCAATTGGCCAGCTTGATTAGCATTTAATGGTCTTGCATATTCAAAGCCTGGCTGCTTCCTCCTTGGGGGCATCCTTGGTTGGGAGGTGTTAGCTGGCCTTGATTGTTTCCTGACTGGATTTCCCCTGTCTTCAGAGTGTTGTTCTTTATTTAGGCTTTTCCTTAATCCCTCCTTATTATCCAACATTTTTGCTTATCCAATGCTTTTATTTTTCAGTGATTGGTTGGGGGGGGGCACCAAAATTCTGTTTGCCTACACTTGAAAATTACCTTGGGCCTGCCCTGATTTTTAATCAGTTGTCACAACAATAATTATAAAGAGTATTCATAAACAGTGTCACAGTCATTAGAATAATCTGGGTTGCCCACCAGTCTGTATTTTCTTACGTTAAAAATTAAATAAATAATGACTGAAGTCCTGAAAGATAGGTAATGCTGTGACACTTTATGAGAATGGAGCTCTGTTTCTAAAACCATATGGAATCATGCAAATGAATTATGAAAATGCACGATGGAGTACTTGTGTAAAATGGCTTATTGTTTTACTGCAAAACAGAGACTCCCATTGTACAAGGACAAATGGCACATTGGGATACATTGTGCATTAGGGCATGTTGTGCATTGAAACCACTGGAAAATAATGCACTGATACAATGATCCAGATGGTGTTGTTTTGTCTCCCCTCCTGAGAATATGACTATTGGAACAATTTAACTTTACACGGTCATAAGCCCGTTTATGATTGTGTTGCTTCCCAGCAGGATGCTAGGCTCTACTGTGTAAAAAACAGCATAGCAACGTTGTA
This sequence comes from Anolis carolinensis, assembly GCF_035594765.1. Lineage (NCBI taxonomy): Eukaryota > Metazoa > Chordata > Lepidosauria > Squamata > Anolidae > Anolis > Anolis carolinensis. The sequence continues at coordinate 157,812,580 of NC_085844.1, read as the reverse complement.
GGACAGATGTGGGAATCTTGTGGCTCTAAAGATGTTGTTGTATTTCACCTTTCAGTTACCCTAGCTGTGAAAGCCAATAGTGAGAAATGTAGGGAGATGCAATTTGACACCATCTGGGGGACCATATGATTCTCACTTCTGATGTAGAAAGTTGATTTAGGATGAGCAAGACCATTGGTCCATCTAACTCAGTACTATCTACATCAGTGAATCTTATCCTTTGATCCTCCAAATTCAGTGGTTCTCAACCTGTGGGTCCCCAGATGGTTTGGCCATCAACTCCCAGAAATCCTAACAGCTGGTAAATTGGCTAGCATTTCTGGGGGTTGTAGGCCAAAACACCTGGGGACCCACTGGTTGAGAACCACTGCTCCAACTGCTTTGTATAATTGGAGATGATGATGATGATGATGATGATGATGATGAGTATTTATTATGCATCTCTACATTAGTGATTCTCATCTTTTGATCCTCCAATAGCTTTGTAACATGATGATGATGATGATGATATGTATTTATTACCCATCTCTCCTTTCAGCTCAAGGTGGGGTTAAATGCATTTATACAATCACATATTAAAACATAATTAAAATGCAACCATAAAAGTGTATATTAAAACATACCCATTTTAAAATACCTGAGACAAAAGTTAAAACACAATAAACATAGAATGGGAATTAAAAGTTGTAGTTAAAATTGACTTGGTAGGCCTGCCAGAAGAGATAGGTCTTCATTTTGTCTCGAAAGCTGGCAGCTCATTTAACTGTTGGATCTCTTCTGGCAGATCATTCCACAGTCTTGTAAGTATTTCAGCAATGCTACAAGTCCTACGATTTTTTTAGAATGGAGTCATGACTATTAAAGTTCCCTGCAAAAATCATCTTACTCAAAAAACAAAAAGTACTTGACCAAACTATATACTTTTCAAAGGAGCAATTAGAATTTTCCAGACAGAAAAGTAAGTGTTAGGCATACACACTAATACCTATAAATAAAGGAAAGAAACAAAGAAAGCTCCCCCACCCCCAGCAAGTAGTTCAGCAACCACCAAATCTCTTCCCATGAAAATACATGAAAACTGAAAAGGTTTCCACTCTTTCTGTCCTCAGCTGTGTAACAATTCATTACCTGTGCCCTCACTGTCACCTATGCTAGGGGGAAACAGATGATGTTTAAGCTGGATCAGTTATTTGTCAAAAATCACATTTAATGTGGATTTCAAAACAGATCCCAGACCAAAAAGCCAGGGATGACAGCGGTTATTTTTCTTAAAACCTGACTCCTTTGCTATGTGGACACCAGGACTCCTGAGCACCTATTGTCTTTTGATGACTGCTTAGCTGTGACACATCAAATACCCTCTTTCTTCTCAGCTTGGTGTCTCTTTTGTCCATCTGCTTAGCACAGCATTAGATTTCTCAGCACTTCCTGGATATAAAGTAGACATCTTTCCTGCCCTCTCTTAGGGTGGTAATCTTGTTTCGTCCACATTACAATAATTTTGAAGTCTTACTGGTAAATCCCCTTCTTAATATCCTGACAGTGGGGAATAAGAAAACCTATGCAACTAAGAACTGTCTCAAACAGTCTAAGACTCTTATCTAAAACGTGACAATGACTACTAGCTATTTTTAAAAAAATAGTTATCCAGTAATAATTATAACTATTATAAATTGGCAACAAAAATGATAATATGGGAGTATACACATTTATTTATTTATTTATTTATTTACATCACTTTTACCCCGCCTTTCTCTCCGTGAAGACTCAAAGCGGCTTACAGTAAATAGGCAAAAATTCAATGCCTAAAACAATGTAAAAACAACAATTCATATAAAAACAATCTACAAAACAACAGTTCATATAAAACAGATACCATTACAAAATAAAGTCACATTATATAAAATTTTAAGAATGTCCAAGATTAAAATCCATTCATCCAGAATCCTCAAGTCTTCATACAGGTCATGTAAAGTCCATGTTCTCATTCATTAAAAGCTTGCGTGCACAACCATGTATTTAAGGCTGAACATGTGCGTTCAGCTTTCTAGATGTTACAGAACCACACATCTTATCACTGCGAGCCAGCATAGTTAATAATGAAGAATAATGAAAGATAGTGGCAATATCCTACATATCCTCACCCCGTGTTATAATATGTATATTCCATGTCACCTAATACATTTAGTTAATTTCCACAATTATCCATGTTTCTACACATAACAATTCTAATAAACATCACAATGTTTTCAGTCTTGAGAAAATCTTCACAGAGCAAAGAATGAGTACCAAAATGATGATTACCATTAGCAATTGCTAATAGAACAATTTCACTATTACTCACCCATATGCAATGCTCAAATTTACTTGGTTATTCTACAATGACAGCCAGTTTCATAATTAGCAGTTGAGCAATTACTTGAGAGGTGCAAAACCACATACAAAACACAAACCCTTCCCAATTTTGAGGGGGAGCAAATGCATAATAACATGAAACGTTTCTCTTTGTTGAGGGAAAGGGTCTGAGGCAAGAAGACAGCAAAGGAAATATTTAGAAATTCTCCTGTAATCAAAAGAAACTTGAGAGTGCAAACCAACTGATTACATTGTGATAGAACATCAGATAGAGCAATTCTGTAATCGGCAGAATTGCAGGTATTCTATCCTCCAGCAATGAAACTTTGGAAGCCTTTTTAACAATATGGGATTATAGTATGATGAAAAAGCCCTCCAAAAGAAAATATTACGTTTCCAAAATGCTGTAATTAGAAAATAAAAGGACAGGATCACCCATGAGAATAGCAATTTCCTACTTTTATCTCATTGTTTTTCCTTAGACACATTGGAAACTGCAATAGGATGATAAGAATATCATTCCTAAAATAAAATCAGATGCATATTTCATGTGTTCCCCCAAATAGTTTAGAATTTAAAAAAATCAAATTCACATCAAACCAAAATCTCAGGTGGTTTATTAGATCAGGTATACTCCTGCTCAAGAACTTTATCTGGAAACTGCAGATAACATACATCTTTGTATATAAAACTATTTTCCATGTACCAACACTCTAGTCCTGTTGAATATACCTTCTCGACCTTCATCTTCTTATTGTTCACATTATAATGATGGGACTCTGACAGTGATTTATTTACAGGCCCTCTTTTCAATTTTTAGTTCAAGAGATCAAAATGCCTTGGCTTATAGATATCTCAAAAGTCAAATTTCTATATCATGCCTTTCAGGAGATCATTTTGCAAGAAGTCAGAAGGGCAAAAGGTAAAGCCAAAGTACAGGACAGTTTAAAGTCAAGATCTAGAGAATTAAATAAATGTTAGATGGGATAGAATGATATACATAGTAAAGATCAAACATACCAGTTCCAAAAGGTGGAAAACCAGGGAGAGAAAAGTCAAGCAGATGTTTTCTTTGACAAGAAGAACCAAGTCTAGGCTAAAAGAAGCTATCCAAAGTAATTCAGGACTTCAGATCACCAATAGTATCTTTCCCAAACAATGATTGAATGATGCTACAGGACAGCAAATTCCTCCATGGATCTGAAAGCCATTTTTCAGGTGCATGGAGAGAATTATGTAAGTAATTTAAAATGTGCAGTTTTGCATGAATGACAATTCCCTTTTTTATCCAAAAATCATGGTGTGGGGAATTTTAAAGTATTGAAGCCCTTGCAGATATGTTACAACCCCTCCCCCCCCGCTGCCATTTACCCATCCCCACCCCCACCAAAAACTGCCGAATATGTCTATATACACAAGCATTTGAATGACTGGCAAGTGGTAAGATTATTTCTATTATTACTGCAACAGTGAGATCCCCCAATCAGAATCAGGTGCATAGCAGTAACTTTCAACATACAGTCAAGAATAATGCAAAGAGCTTCTATGTTAACACATGCTTAACTCACACAAGTATTTACAGGATCAGCAAAGTCATTGTGGTCCTTTCATGCAAAAATTCACTTCCTTCTAATTTTTCTTCATTACAGCAGCCTAATGTAGAAGAAATGAGAATGGATTAGGTGGCCCTTGTGGCATCTTCCAATGCTTTAAATCATGGAATCATAGAGTTGGAAGAGACACCAAGATTGGAGGCAGGAAATGAGCCTACAGCTTCGAATTTTGAATAAAGCTCTTAGTGCATCTAATAATAAACTGGACAGATTACAAAAAAGATCCAACATGATTGAAACTGAGGATTAAAAAATGGAAATTCTGATACAGAGAGGTGATCATCAAAAGATACAGGGAGATGCAGAAAAGGAGAAGAGAAAGAATCGAACAAATTGAACAGAGTGGAAACAAAGTTAGATAGCACTGATAACATACAAGAATGGAAAAAATCAGAGTATCCCCAGTTAAAAGACCTGCATGGAAATATACAGACAGATTAACAATTATTTCGTCTGTAAAGGCTCCTACTCAGATGGGGAAGTGCCTATAAAAAATCCAAGATTTGCAGAAGAGGCAAATGATTCAGATGATGGAGGCAAATATTTAAAGTGCTAGAGCAGTGGTTCTCAACCAGGGGTCCCCAGATGTTTTTGGCCTACAACTCCCAGAAATCCCAGCCAGTTTGTCAACTGTTAGGATTTCTTGGAATTGAAGGCCAAAAATATCTGGGGACCCCAGGTTGAGAACCACTGTGCTAGAGGGAGGGAATAAAACTCCAAGAGAAGAGATCATATCTTCAAGCAAGAGAAATTCAGGAGAGTCTGTAAAAATGACCACCACTTTCCCAGGCAGAGAAGAGGAGGAGGAGGAGGAGGAGGAGGAGGAGGAGGAGGAGGAGGAGGAGGAGGAGGAGGAGGAGGAGGAGGAGACAGGTCATTGCTGAGAGTTTTAATAGCAGCAGCCTATTTTTTCCCTTGACTCTCTTTCGCTGCCTGGGGAGACGGAGGCCCCAAGGTCTGTGTTTCTGTCTCAGACCTCCTCTTCAGCCTGGGGCCATGGGCAGCTGTGCCTGCCAGCTGAGAGAAGAGCCAAGGCAGAAAGGGCTAGCTGAAAGAACCCAAAGGACCATGTCCGGCCCGTGGGCCTGGGTTTTCCAATTCCTGTTCTAGATGTCCTCGCAGTCATAGCTGGCATAGCTAATGATAAGAGATGCTGAGAACTGACATCCAACTTCATTTAAAGGGTAATATAGTACATAGTGCTGTAGATCTCAGCTGGCCTCCTTCTTAGTATTTATGATATTGTAAACTAGAGTTATAGTCTCGTAACTGTTGCTTATCACATTTACAATTATGGCACCTGTACTGAATTGCAGTGCATTAACAGGAGTTGAGTGTGCCTTTCTTCAGTTCCCCACTTGTCAGTGCTGCAGAATCCCTTTGGTTGATATGGCTGCCTGGCTTTTTAAATGGATTTTGATTGCTTGGATGGGGAAACAAATCCTAGCTACATTATCATAGCTACATCTGTCGTGCAAGAAATTGGCCCTCATTTACTTTACAGATCTTAGTTCAGAGAATTGTATTTTCTGTGTCAATGTAAAAATGCCTGTCCTCCCACGTTTTATGTTTTGCACTCTCACATTTTATTTTTGCCACAATTTTATAAGCATCTTTGTGATGGCAGTGTGTTAATTTATTGAATCCTACATTTCAGGTCTGTCAGCATTAATGTTTTTCTTCTAACATATCTTGAGCAAGCTCTCAATATTGGTTTCACTCTTAAGTCACATTAAAATTTTCTCTGCCCTTCTCCCTCACTCAGAGAAAGGCATATAACTAAAAAAGAATACTATATTGATGAGGAGAAGAAAAAAACAGAGGCAATGCAGAGCAAATCTATCTACAGAACCTGTGGAATGTCAGGAAGGAATACTGACTATTCAAAGGGAATTTATAAATAAGCAGCCAACAAGGGGGAAAAAAACAGATTGAGTAGCTCACAGCATAGAAGCAATTTGACTGAGACTTATATCAGTTATTCTTTTCTCAGTCTATTAATATCTACTAGAATATCCAAAATGTAGGACAGAATAGTAAATACATACCTATCCTGGATATTTTAAAATGCATGCAGCCTTTAAATCTCATGACAAAAGTATTGTTTTTAGTATTGGTGTTGCAAGAGGCTGAAACAGTCCAAATGTCTATGCACTATTTGAGACAATCCTAGGTTATCTACTCATATTAAAACAGATGATTTTACAGTCCAAATTCCACTCCTGCTATTAAACTACAAGTGTTTCCCCAGAGAGTTTCTCTTCTAACTAGTAATATCTGCCATTTAAAATGAAATGATAATTTAGAAGAAAGCAGATTTTTAAAAAGAAAAAGAAGCAGATAATTGTGTTTTGCACTGCTACTACTTTTTTGCCTTTATTTTTATGACATATTAATACAAGGGAAGAAATTCAGATAATGACTTTGGTAGTTGCTGTTGTTCTACATCAGGGGTCCCCAAACTAAGGCCCAGGGGCCGGATGTGGCCCTCCGAGGTCATTTACCTGGCCCCCGCCCTCAGATTTATAATATAATATATTGTATATTGATAATAATATTATAATGAAATACAATATAACACTAATAATAATACCATATAATAATATTGATTACATATTCAACATTACATATAATATTACTAATAATATTACGGCATAGTGGTATAGTTCAATATAGTAATATATACTAATAATGCTAATAATATAATATATTGTATGCACATATAATTTGTAAGCCACTCTGAGTCCCCTTTGGGGTGAGAAGGGTGTGATACAAATGTAGTAAATAAATGCAGTAAATAATAAATAAATTTTAGACTTAGGCTCGCCCAAAGTCTGAAATGACTTGAAGGTACACAACAACAACAACAACAACAACCCTAATTAACTTGACTATCTCATTGGCCAGAAGCAGGGCCACACTTCCCATTGACATCCTGATAAATGTATGTTGGTTAAAATTGTTTTTATTTTTAAATGTTGTATTGTTCTTTCATTGTTGTTGTTGTTGTTGTTGTTGTTTTGCACTACAAATAAGACATATGCAGTGTGCATCGGAATTTGTTTGTATTTTTTTTCAAATGATAATCCGGCCCCTTAACAGTCTGAAGGATTGTGGACTGGCCCTCGGCTTAAAAAGTTTGAGGACCTCTGTTCTACATGATAACATTTTATATTTACCATGCCGACAATTTCCCCGTGTCCTTCACATTTTGTGAGTTTGGATACTGCTGACACAACATTGTGTGCCTTGTCTTGATTATGACATACAATAGAAGGTTTTTCAAACAACAACTACTTTTCAGAGCTGCTTTAGGAAAAAGTCCAAAAGTTTACATATTTGGAGTTCATGTGGCAAGATATGAAAGTGTTTGCTGCCATTTTAACTCTGAATTGTATTTAAACTGCAGTTTTGACATGTCCTACCAGTGAGGCAGCAAGTTCTGAAGCAGGCAGAGTGGGGTGGGGTTGACAATGTATAAGAGCCATAGAGGTAGCTCTAATGACTGTGTTACATGCTTCTGAAAATATGTTGCCCTCAAGTGTGCTAAAAACAGCCAGCACAGAGTTAAAATTCAGCTCCAACTCAGATTGTCTTTTCCATGTGCAACAGACAGGGTGCCATTTAATACTCTTATGACATCATGAGCCAGAAATGAATTAGACATGCAAGGCAGCGCTGTAATTATTTTATCTATTATGGTGCCACCCTATGGAATGCTGGGATTTACAGTTTAGGGAGAGGTATATTTAGGGTTCTCAGTATCAACAGAGCTATAGACATCAGGATATCATGAAATACAGTCATAGCGTTAAAAGTTGAATCATAGTGACCTAGATGTATAATGTGAAAGAATCTATAATGTACAGATAGCCTGTAAGGTTGTGTCTCCACAGGCTAAAGAAAGTGGAGTCTTCTTCCAACTGCTATGGGTAAGCCACTTCATCTACAGCTGGATTGTCAGCAGGAGCACTGCATCCAGCCATTAATCTGGTGCAAGGAGAAACCGGATTTAATCTGGAGCTTCCAGAAGATTCTGGATTAGTCCCATTTTTTTGAGAGGTGGACAGATGAATTGGGCTGGATCCATCCCATTCCACTGTACACATATCCAATATGGAATACATGAATACTTGTTGATCCAGCCTTAATCCCATTTAATCCTGTTTTTTCATCATTCCTTCATAGAACACATCTTTGGGTGCATTACTGCTTCCACATAGCATAGATTAAGTAAGTCAGTTTGATGCTGAGGAGAATGATGAATTCCACGTGAAGTAGAGCCCACAGAAAATGTGTCATGGAGATGAGCATAAATCATATAAAAGGGGAACTATGAAACACTGGAAAAAGGAGGCAAATGACTGGAGTTGCAAAAAAGTTGACCATAGCAGCTCCTTACCATGCTTCTTTGTTGGAGATGTACATTTCCATGACTTGTCCTCCACTTTTAAAACTAGATTTTTATCCTTAGTGGAGGAATGTAGCACGAAGAAAGCCAAAGGAATTTCTTTCAAGTGCTGTAAAATTGAAGAGTCAGTCCAGTCTGAATCTTTACATTGAAAGAGAGGGCTGCAGTTTGTCCTTTGCCTCAGGCAGTAAAACATCTTGTCCCAACCATGCCCTCCACATAGGTAACTCATGGATCAAAGGTAGGCTCTTTTCATAACAAAGTCCTTTAAAATATCTGGAAAGGAATAAAAGTCAGCAAAACCAAAGTCATAGCAGAATACAGGAACTGTCATGCTGTGTAAGACCAATAGTCTATCTCACTCATCCTTCACATTTTTCTTCTGTCTAAAAAGATAAAGGCATCCCTCTTATTCAACAAGTTAAGAAGCAGAGCACAGGAAAAAAGTGGAAATTTGGAAATATGGAAGCCATGTATTATAAGCACAAATATTGCAGTTTAGGCACAAATATTGTATTATAAGCACAACTATGAATACTGTATTATAAGCACAAATAAGGTTTAAAAAAAAGGATGACTGAGTGAGCACTACAAATGGCTTTTATACTACACACAGACTGAATGAAAAGATGGTGTCGGGTTAGTTGAGAGAGGGGAAAGGCAGTGCATGGTTGAAAAGGCATCTTGCAAACGTGAAGAAATAGTGGACCACAAGTAAATATATGGATGCAGGATATAACAGTAGACCACTAAAAAGCAGGGAATACCTCTAGTCTGAAGAAGTTCACAAGCAGGACTAAACCCTTTGATTTTTTATTTTAGTTCCTAACTCTGTCTATCACCATCCCTCACTTTTTGGCTTCTTTAGACAGCCACTCTATCCTCTCAGCTGAGCTTGTACTTTTGTCTAACAAAAAATACATGTTGAAAGGTTCCACACAGTAAGGTTGCCTCTAGGTAGTTTGCTGGAAAAAAAATGGCAAAGACGCTCTCATGCTGAGTGGAACCCATTGAGACAGATTTCAAGAATAATGTTGACTGTCAGTTTCTTTGAATCTTTTCTCTCTGTCACTAGTACTTTGAAAATTGCTTTTAAAATCCCAGAGAGAAAAGAAAATTACCACTGGGAATTATATTTGCTTTACTTTTGTTTACCTTAACAAAAAGAAAAAAAGGAATTTTACCTTTATGATTAATTTTTTTAAAGGAAGAAAGGAATTTTATTTTGGGGGTTGACTTGGATTGTTTCCTATTAAGATATAGTAAATGGGAAAGTGAGATGAAGTTCTGTTGTTATAACATTTTCATTTTACATGGCACTGCTTGCATATGTAGAACCAGAAGAAACTATGATGAGCTCAGGTTTCCAGAGATTGATCATTCGGAAAGGAGAGAAAGAGAGAAAGAGAGAAAAAGCTAAAATGACACTCCAGAAAGAATACTGGTAACATGTATTTTGTTTTTCATACTTTGATTTCAAAAAGCTTTTGCACATCTTAAAATACAGCACAGGATGAAAATCTCTGATCCGGGAACCATATACAGAATAGGTGAACAAGCCCACTGAGGATCTTAAAGTAGAAACAATTTCAAAAGCATCTTAATAAATTTCTCCAAAGATTTCCACAATTTGATGTTTTGGGGAACATTTTGATCTGCTCTAAATTCCTGTGGCTTCACCATCTGCACAGCATTTTTTATGAAAGGTAATTTTATTCCCCTCAGCCAACTTGTTTAATTGTCAGGGGAGGATTTATTAGTTTCCATGACTCCGGACAATATTTTATTCTCTCTGAGTATGGAGCCAACTGCAGCTAGTTCCTAATTTCATCAAATGAAAGGAGGGTAGCTGTTCATTAATAAACTAATTCGGACGGGTGGCCCGACATTTGCCTTACTCTCCATCTCCATCTGGAACGAGAATGATGGAGGGTCAGAGCAGCAAAGAGAATGAATTTCTAGGATTTTAACAAGATATCTAACATCTGAGCTTTTAAATATATCTTGCTCCTTTCTCCCAAATCTCTAACATGGAATCAAATTGAACAGCCACCTGGAAAAAAGAATTACTGAAGGTCTTTGCCTGCACATCAGTATGGTTGAATTATAAAAAGAACATGGCATACACCCAAGACTTGCTTCCACTGTGCCTAAATGGGCTAACATCCTTCTAGATCAAGCATGGGCAAACTTCAGCCCACCAGATGTTTTGGACTTCAACTCCCACAATTCCTAACACCTGGTAAGCTGGCTAGGAGTTCTGGGAGTTGAAGTCCAAAACATCCGGCAGGCCAAAGTGTGTCCATGCCTGTTCTAAATCATCATATACTGTGTATGAAGATAATAGAACCATAGAGTTGGAAGAGACCACAGGGGCCATCTAGTCCAACCCCCTACCATGCAGGAAAAGTACAATCAAAGTACCCCTGACAGATGGCCATGTGGTCTCTGTTTAAAAGCCTTTAAGGAAGGAGCTTCCACCACACTCTGAGGCAGAGAGTTCCACCGTTGTACAGGTCATACTGTCAGGACGTTCTTCCTAATGTTCAGTTGAATCTCCTTTCCTGTAATTTGAACCCATTGCTCTCAGTCCTGGTCTCCAGGAGAGTAGAAAACAAGTCTGCTCCCTCTTTCTTATGACATTCTTTCAGATATTTAAACATGATGTTCATGGCTCCTCTCAGCCTTTTCTTCTGCAGGCTAAACATTCCCAGCTCTTTAAGATGTACCTCATAAGGCACTGTCACTAGACCTTTGATCATTTCGCTGTCTGCTGCACTCCAGGCCTGGAAACACCTATGACCACCGAACCACACAAGAATCCAGGAATATAAGCAGTTTATTGTAAAAACCATATAAAAGCATATAAAATCAGGAATAAAAAAGGAAGATATATAATCCTAAAAGGTTTAGCAACAGGTGATATCCAAACAATAATCCAAATGTCTCATAAGGTTCCAGAGGTGGCAAAGTCCAGAAACAGCCAGGAATCACAGATACAATGTAAGTCCACAATCATGAAGGTATACCTAGTAACCCTTGAACAGGAGAACAGAAACAGAAACACAGCAAACTCCCAGGATATATTAAATCCAAAATCAAAGCTTGACATGAAGCAGGAACAAGAGAGACTTAGCTTCCCACTCTTACACACTGAACTGAGCTTAAGGTGAACAACTTGTTTAATAGACACCCATGACATCACTCCATTTTCCATGAATTTCTTTCACAACTTTCCCATGTAAACTCTTTGAATGAAGCAATCTATTTTTGGCTCTGATTTGTAAACAAAGACTTTTGTTGCTCTCCATAGCTGCAGGTGGGTTCCCATGGGAACCCTCTTTATCACTCAGCTCTTCACTCAATTCCTTATCTGCTGTTGCTACTTCTGATTCCCCTGAATGCACCTTTCGAGCTGGTTTTCTCACGGAGAGAACCATCATTTCCCAGGCTTGAGGGCCCATCACTTTGTGCCACATGAAAGCTCACAATCCTCTCTATATCATCAGTTAAACCATCAGTCTCTGGTGACCGATCTACAACACTGCCCTCCTCTGGATACATTCCAGGTTGTCAATATCCCTCTTGAATTTGGCTATTCAATTTTTTTGTTTCCATCTCATTAATTTCTTCACTATTTCCTCTGATAAGATCAGATCTAGATGTTTTTGCAGCAACTTTATTTCTTCCTTTATTTTTATCAGCTGGGTTTTTGTGAAGGTCTCTTTCCTTTTTTTAATTGCCTCATTTTATCTGTTTGTTCCCTTTTTATTTTGTTCCAGATCACATTTTGTTGTGATTTTGAAGAACCCTTTTATGACTGCTTTGCTTGCATCCCAGACAGTCTTCATTTTTACTTCTTCGGGTTTGTTTTCTGCAAAATACAGAAATATATTTTTTTGCTTTCTTTACTATTTTTAGATCTTGTAGCAGATTTTAATTTAATTTCTGAATAAAATGTGAATCCCTTCTGGTTCCTGTATAGATGTCTCCAAAAACCGACCACCCCTGTTGTTTGCCCTGAAGTATTGAAGGCCATAGGCAATTTCCCTTGGTCTTGTTTAATCTTCTGTTTTATCTCTCTGTTTGTGGGTTCAGGACTCCACTCAAGTCCACCAACAGAATGATTTCTTCATAATCATTATCTAGTATTAATTTTTCCAACCTTTTGTAGAATTTTTCTTTGGCATTATGCAGTCTATGCACTCCAATGAATGTTGTTGGTTTTTTTTTGGGGGGGGGGGGGTTGTTTGTTTTGCCAGGTGATTTCAACTGCTAGCTGATGAAAAGTTTCATCTTTAAAAACTTCTTGTGATGATATATTATTTCTTATGAACATTGCCACTCCTTTTTTCTTTATATTTGCCTAATCTTTTATTCCACATCAAATGTAAAACCATGGGTTATAAACAATATAACATCATTAAAAGCATACAGAAGTTAAAGCATGCTCTGTCCCATAAGAAGACAGAGCAGTTAGATATTAAAAGCCTACTGGGACAAAAACATAATTGCCTGCTAGTGAAAGCAGGGAGGAATCCAACTTAGCCTCCCATGAAAAGAAATTCCAGTGGTTGGGAGCAGCCACTGAGAAAGTACTTTTCCATGACCTTACCAAATGAACCTGTGATGTTGGTGTAATTGAAGGAAAAACCTTCCCTGTGATTTGCAATACTCAGGTAGATTTGTATAGAGAGGTGAAGTCCTTCAATCTGGATCTAGACCATTTTATTCCCTAAACAGCACAAATATATTATTCATTAAAAGTACAATGTATATTCAATATGCCAAACAAGTAAGCCATTTTTGTGATGAGTACATATCCAATATAAATTGTAAAGCCTTATGTGCTAAAAGTCCACGAAATAGGGGAAATCTTGAAAAGGATGTGTGTGTCAAAAAGGTAAACTCCCTAAACAAATATGAAGTTGAGGCAAGATGTGTTGTCGAAGGCTTTCATGGCTGGAATTACTGGGTTGCTGTGAGTTTTCTAGGCTGTATGGCCCTGTTCCAGAAGCATTCTCTCCTGACGTTTCACCCACACCTAAAACTGGAGAGAATGCTTCTGGAATATGGCGATACAGCCCAGAAAACTCACAGCAACCCATTGAGCCAAGATGTTCTTAAGAGTTTGAGACTGTCTTGATATGAGTTTATGTACGTCACCACTATGCTGCCACTTTTCTGGACTCAAGCAATAGCAGAAAGAACCCATGCTAGGAGTTCTCTTTAGTCTTGTATCTAATGCTAGATTGCCATCTGCAGAAGAGTGGAAGCCAGTTAAAGAAGAGGGAAGTGCCTTCTTTGCACTGTAATATTTTAAGTAGTCCCAAAATGGCTTCAAACTGCTTCAAAACCTCCCAGGTATAGTTTTTAAGCAACTCCGAGGACTGTAAAGGAAAGAGGTGGGATGGCAAATCCTGATACTACTACTAGTGTCACAATAGATTTTGGACAAGATATCTATAATATTCCTCACACATTCCATAAGAACTGTTCTTGTCCACATTAATCACTGATTTCATTCATATTCTGTAATTCACCTTCAGTAATAGAGATTTCTAATGTTGTGTGGAATTATCAACTACTCTCACAGCTATTTCATAACTTGTTCTTCAATATAACATTCAGTATCAGAAATATTTGGAAATAACTCAAGTGTTACACAACAAAGAAGGAAAGGAGGACGGGCAACTTATTGAAACTTACCACCACCATTTTCTCTGTTTTGACAAGGATTACTAATACTAAATTATTACCACAGAATTACTTCAATCTGCTTAAGGAATAGTGATAGATAGCAGGATAAATAACAATAAAAAGGAGGGAAGAGAAATATATACAGTAGAGTCTCGCTTATCCAACATAAATGGGCCGTCAGAACGTTGGATAAGCGAATATGTTGGATAATAAGGAGAGATTAAGGAAAAGCCTATTAAACATTAAATTAGGTTATGATTTTACAAATTAAGCACCAAAACATCATATTATATAACAAATTTGACAGAAAAAGTAGTTCAATACGTAGTAATGCTATGTAGTAATTACTGTATTTACGAATTTAGCACCGAAATATCACGATGTTTCGAAAACATTGACTACAAAAATGCATTGGATAATCCAGAACGTTGGATAAGCGAGTGTTGGATAAGTGAGACTCTACTGTACTTGTTCTTCAAAAACAATATTTCAAATAAATTCACCAGTATTCTAGAAAAATGAAAGCTGGGGAAGTTTAAGAGACTACAATGAATGTCAAATACGTACCCTGCTGCCTTCTTTTTCCATCTTTTTTTTCTGGGCACTTGTGTGGGCAGTGAAGTCTGGAAGCTAAATGAGAGCTCCCTGGGAAGAACACAGTATTCATTTCCAGGGAATTTTGTTAACAGTCCTACTCATCTGTGCCCTCCAAAAATGTTTCTTGTATCAATTGCTGATTAGTGACTTATCTTATTTTAATCTTTACAAATGCCTTGCCTAGTGCTCTCTTTCCACCTTGTATGTTTTTCTTGATCTTTTTATAAGGCAAATAAGGACAGACTGTTTTTGAAGTGAAAGATAAATCCTATACTCATTCAGCCCTAGAAAGGATTAGTTATTTTAAAATTGTTTCCATTTTTTCTTTCTTTCCCAGGCGAGGTGCCATGAACTGGAACCTCTTTAGGTAATCTCTCTGTGTTGAGACAGTGGACAGTTTAAAAGCACAGTGCTTTGGGCAGAGTTAACAAACTGGAGTCTGAAATGGCTCTATCATGAACTCCTTTCAGTTACTCAGATCAAGTTAAACAATATTTGAATCCCTCTGGCAAGATTTGACAAATGCTTGAGAAGCAGAGAGATACACTGGTAGCTTAATGCTGAACAAGCGGGGGTAAACATGTTTTGAAAGATCTTGTGATAAGGCTTTACAACAGAGATCAGAGAATCATGAAATTGTTGTGTTATTTTGAACCAAAGTTAAAATAAAGGCATAGAAATATAAGAAAAGCAGAATAATGATGCAAGACTACTAAAAAGGAAAACTAGCCAATTTTTGGAATTCTTAGAATCTATAGAAATAAATTTGCTTGTAGGGAAATAATTATAAAACACTAGAAGAAAACTTTACTGTTTATTGAACAGCTGGATATATAGTAAATAATCAATGGTGACACTGACTTAGGATCATAGGAGCTATAGTTTCACACATCTGGAGGACACTAGGGTGGGGAAGAGTTATATTAGCTGCTGTGTCATGGACTTGTATCTGGTGTATTAAAAACACCAGAACACCTCCATGCCATTAAGGTCGAGGAATGAAACCAGAGTGGAACAATCTGGAAGCTGGCATGGGAAAGAGACTGATAAGATGAACTTGCTCAGACTGGGAGACCTAGAGGCTGGGCAGAGAAACTTTTGAGGATTGAGGGGGTGGGGGTTTGGGGTCCTGAATTGGAAACTTGCCATGTTTTTTCATTCACAACTTTGCTGAGTAGTAACCTAACATTAATTTTTTCCAAGATTCCCTTGTGAGTTAATTAATTGCTAACAAGATTCTGCCATCATCACATAAAGTTGAGAATCCCTCTCTGCTTTTCCTGACCTCAGTCAACAAGCAACAGAAATGTTGAAGAAAGAAGCTCAAGGAGAAAGCACGGGTGAGCCATAAATACCTTGAGGAGCCGAGGGGCCAGTGAGGATTGAAGAACTGAGAGAATCCCCAGAGCCGAGACCAGATAATGTGGAAGAGAACCCAAAGTTAATAACTAGATTATACACTAGTGCAAGGAGTGTGGGATTCTTTTCTAGAAGGCGAAGACTGAGTCTACACAACCAATCCTAGAAAGCCAAAAGGACAGCATTAAGATGTGGAAGTCAAGATATCCTTAAATTCCTGAAGTGACAGTGAGGAGGAAGAGGAGGAAAGAACCACCTGTGAAGGTTCTATGAAACCCCTCAGTGTCTCTGTACATTGAAATCAAAGGTAGAGTCTATGGAGACAATGCTTCAAAATATTTCCCTAACATTGGGGGTAAAGTCAGCAGGATTGGAAGGAATCTTGGGGGTCTGAGTCCTCCTCCAAAGGAGTATCCCTCGAACTGGGCCAATCTGGCAGGCCCATTTACTCAGCTGGGGAGATAAGAAGAGGACTGCCCCAAAAGCCAGTCTCCTGGGGCCTGGTAAAAGGGTCATGGATAGTGCTCTGAGCCAGGTAGTACAGCAAGGAAAACTGAAAGTAAAATTCAAGGGAGAGTCGCAGCAATTCTCCTACCTTTTCACCAATGTGTGTAACTACGTGCAAAATTATGGGGACACTTTCCCCTCAGAAGACGTTAAAGTGCATATTGTGACTCCTCCGTTTTCTTAATGGATTACTATGGAATTGTAAATGTTACATAATGAGTCTTATTTTTTATATAAATATGGATCTGCAAGGGGTTTGCATGGCATGGTAATTTGTTTATGTGTTTTTCTTTTGTACAGCATTGAATGTTTGCTGACTTTGTTGTTCACTGCCCTGAGTCCCTTTGGGGAGATTTTTGAATTATTCCTTCCGACTTACTGCCCTTTGTGTCTTTTAGTTACTCTGATTAAAATAGTTTAAGGTTCCTTATATGTATTTTAATTTGGCACATGTAATGCCACATGTCTAGTGCAGTTCATTTGCCTTTTCTAAATTGCTATTTAGATCACATCAAGCTTTTTTGAAATGTTTCACTGTGATCTATATAGGATCTTTTCCCATGATGGCACTGGTGGGAAACATACAGTCCCATGTTTGTTTTTTTAAACTCAGGATAATATTTCTGGGTCATATAGACCAAACCCTCATCACAAAAATGATTTGCTATCTGTTATGATTGAGCCTCATGGCTCTGTTACTGACAGGCGTGGGCGTAAGACTCCTCGAGAGTCAGATACTCTCGAGGAGCGAGAGAGAAAAAGACTGCGAGACATATTTGCAGCACCTTCTGACGAGGAGTCTTTCGAAGGGTTTACGGAGAGAATGGAGGAGGGGCTGGTTAGCTCAGAGGAGGATGAGATGGATTGGACTCGGGTAAGGGAGGAAGTGGGTGCCACTGGCCATGATGGGACAGAAGATGAATGGGGACCTTCAGGATTAGACCCATGGTTTAGCTGGAGGGATGGGACGGGATCCACAGCTGGAGATGCTGTTGGGCGTAGTCAGAGGTGTTCCAGCTCTGACGAGGAAAGTGATGAGGAAACGCCCGGGTTAAGGAGGACACCTGACAGTGATGAAGATTTGTAACTGGCATAAAATGGGGCTTGGGAGCAATTGCAAATTGCGTTGGGCAAGGTAATCTGGGCAAACGCTTGGGATCCGTGTGTGTGTGGGACGCTTCCCTGAAGACTTGTGTGCTTTCCTGTGCTGTGACGTAAGTTGATTGGAATCCAGGGTCAGACGGCGGGAGGGATTGTGTGGGCATTTGTTTGTGCAAACCTGTGCTTACTCTTATTAGCTTGACCCTCCGTCGTCTTCTTGACGGACGCCATCTCCTGCTTTGAGAACTCGGACTGAACTGACCACGGCTTGTCTTCCCCCCTTCTTGGACTTGGAAAAACTACAAACGTCTGCTTCTGGCTTTGATCTACGGAACGGAACTGGTCTACTCAACTGCTACAATCCTTGGCTGTTTTACTCGTGTTGGAGATCCTGTCTGCTGTGTGTGTGGGGGAGCGACGCAAGTTACTCTAAGCACAGTGTTGGCAGCAGAGAGGAATCTGCTGCCAATTAGTTGCATTCTTTGTATCTTTTGTTCCTTGGCTTTCGTTTCGTTTATACCCAGGCTGACGCAAGCAGTTTGTTTTTACCCGGATTAAACTCCGGTTTAATCCGGTTTATCTTTTGAACATTTACTTTTGCCCCTTTTTGCTCCTAAAGGCAAAAACTGCCTGGCCCTTGTGTTTTACGGGCATTTTTGAGTTCTGTAATCTAATAAACTCTGTTACTTTGAATCTTGTGGCGTTCTGTCCTTGACAGATTGCCCAACGCCCATAAAAAGTTTATTGCAGCAATAAACCCGTCAGGAAGACGATGGATGAGTTACGGGCCAAAGTAGACCAATTGCAAACGGCTTTTACCGTTAGCCAAACAGCTCAGGCTGTGAAAGGACATGTTTTGACTCCTGAACGCTTTGACGGAACCAGGTGCAAGTTGCCAACCTTTTTGGCACAAGTGGAGCTTTATTTTTCTCAGCTCAGTGCTCATGCTTTTCCTACAGACACTAGCAAGGTGGCCTTTATTTTGAGTTTGTTAACCGGTCCCGCAGGACAATGGGCCACTAATTTAATTTTGGGAAATGACCCAGTCAAGGACAATTTGAATAATTTCAAAAAGTTGTTAACTGATACTTTTGGGGATCCTCTCCGCACGGAGAACGCTGGGTGGGCTCTGTATCGGTTGAAACAGGGAAAGGGGACTGTTTTGGATTACTTAAATAAGTTTAACCTGTATCGCCACCAGCTGGATTGGGGGGAAAATGCATTCATGCTTTTATTTACTGCCGGGTTAAGTGATATGCTCCAGGATGAATTAGCACGCTTGGAGCCGGCTGAAAGCTGGGACGCCTTAGTAGCTAAGGTGCTGCGTTTAGACGCAAGGTTCGAGGCTCGTAAACACTCAAAAGCAATGTGTGCGCCACCCATGCATGTAACCAGGGCACCTGTGGTGATGGGGGAAGAGCCCATGGAGCTTGGGGTCTTTAAAAAGCTGTCTACAGAGGAAAAGAGCCGTAGGAGGCAGCTGGGCTTGTGTTTGTACTGTGGGAATGCTGGGCATTTTGCCAAAAATTGTAATGTGAAACCTTCCCAGCTTTCGGGAAAAGGCCAGCCCTAGTGCGACGTGAGTCCAACGCACTAGGGCTCCTCAAGCAGTCAACTGAGGGGAGGAAGCATGTTTTCGTACCCATTACATTATCTGTTGGGGGAAGGGAACTTGTTTCTACTTTGGCACTGCTGGACTCAGGAGCTACGGTCTCCTATGTAGATATTGAGTTTGCTAAGAAGCATGGCATTCCTAGAGTGCGCAAGGCATGCGACGTGTGGGTGGAAGGAGCAGATGGGAGACTGCTGGAGACTGGGGTGGTTAACCATGAAACCTCAGCAGTAACGTGGGAGGTGCAGGGAGTAACGGGAACGTTTGTGTGGGATATTACGAGCTTGCCTAGATATGATGTGATCCTGGGGATGGATTGGCTAGCTGTAGTAAACCCACAAGTAGATTGGGCAACACGTAAAGTGATCTTAAAGAGGCAGGATTGTTGCACTCTAAATGTTACTCATTCTGATATGGAGGGAGTGCCTGCTGAGTATGGGGAGTTCTCTGATGTATTTTGTAAAAGAGAAGCGGACAAATTACCACCGCACAGGCCATATGATTGCGCCATCAAGTTGGCAGAAGGTGCGAAACTGCCAGCAGGGAGGCTGTATGCCTTGACTGTACCGGAAAGGCAAGCTTTGCGGGAGTTTCTAGATGAAAATTTAGCCAAGGGGTTTATTCGCCCATCTAGTTCTCCAACTGCGGCACCAGTATTCTTTGTAGCCAAAAAGACTGGGGAACTTAGGCTGGTCTGTGACTATCGGATCCTAAACAAATACACCATTCGGGATAGGTACCCGCTCCCTTTAATCTCGGAACTGTTATCAAGGGTGCAAGGGGCTAAGGTCTTTACCAAGCTTGACCTGCGGGGGGCCTATAACTTAATCCGTATACGGGAAGGGGATGAATGGAAGACGGCATTTAACACATGTTTCGGATGCCACGAGTTCCGAGTCATGCCTTTTGGGCTTTGTAATGCTCCTGCGGTATTCCAGAGGTTCATGAACGATGTGTTCAGGGACCTAATTGATCAATTTTTAGTGATTTATTTGGATGATATCTTGATTTTTTCTAAGGACGAGAAAGAACATCGTCAACATGTCAAGCAGGTTCTGCACCGACTGCGGGCTAATGGGCTTTTCGCCAAGGCTTCCAAGTGCGTCTTTCATGTGCCTGAAGTGGAGTTCCTAGGTCATGTAGTGTCAGGTAGGGAACTTAAAATGGACCCACATAAGGTTGACGCCGTCAACTCATGGCAGGAGCTGAAGACTAAGAAGGATGTACAAAGGTTCTTGGGTTTCGCTAATTACTACCGGGAGTTTATTCCGAATTTTGCAAAGCTCACGGTACCTTTGACGCAGCTTCTGCGCAAGAAACAGCCATTTGTGTGGGGGCGGGAAGCTCACGAGGCGTTTCTACAACTAAAGTCTAGTTTTCAATCGGACAACATACTAACCCATCCTGATGTTGACAGACCGTTCGTGGTAGAAGCGGACGCTTCTAGCTACGCGTTGGGGGCTGTATTGTCTCAGAAGGATTCCTCAGGGACCTTGCGTCCCTGTGGATTTTACTCGCGGCAACTAACACCCTTCGAGCAGAACTATACCATATGGGAGAAGGAGTTGTTGGCGATTAAGGTGGCGTTTGAGGTGTGGCGGCACTGGCTTGAAGGGGCACGGCACCAGATCGTGGTCAGATCTGATCACAAGAACTTAGAGCACTTGCAAACAGCAAAGAAGTTAAACCAGCGTCAAATCCGCTGGGCTTTGTTTTTCTCCAGGTTTAACTTCAAGGTGCAGTTCGTGGAGGGGAAGGCAAACTTGCGGGCCGATGCTTTATCCCGCAAGCCGGAATTTAAGACCAATGAGCAGGTAGTATGTCAGACCATCTTGCCTACTGCCTCTCTGTGTGTTGTAGATAATGAGCTTGGGTTACATGACCAGATCCTTGAGGCTCAGAAGGATGATGTGTGGACTCAGGAGCAACTGATGCTGCTCTCTGCAGGTAACCGTACCATACTGCCGCATCTCCAGGATCAAGACGGGGTATTGGTGCGTAGGGGGCAGGTTTACGTACCAGTAGGGACCCTCAGGTTGGAGGTGATTAGAGCCCACCATGACGAACCCATGGCTGGGCACTTTGGCAGGTTCAAGACCGTACAGCTTATCACCAGGAGCTACTGGTGGCCAAAGATGCGGCAAGACATTCTGCGCTTTTGTGACAGCTGCGCCGTTTGTCAGCAGAGTAAGACGCCTGTTGGGCGCCCTAGAGGGTTGTTATCGTCTTTACCTGTTCCGGAGAGGCCATGGCAAATCATTTCCATGGATTTTATTTCAGATTTGCCTAAGTCTGGGGGTTATACTTGTATTTGGGTGGTGGTGGATTTATTTAGTAAACTGGCTCATTTTATTCCTTGTTCAACCATTCCGGCGGCCCCTACGTTGGCCTTACTATTTACTAAGCACATCTATCGTTTGCACGGAGCACCCGAGGTGATTATTTCAGATAGGGCTCCGCAATTTGTGTCACGCTTTTGGAAACATTTCCATGAGTGTTTGGGGACTAAGTTAAACGTGTCTTCAGCTTTCCATCCGCAAACGGATGGACAGTCGGAACGGGTTAATGGGCTCTTAGAGCAGTATCTGCGTTGTTTTTGTTTAGATCAACCCACGGCTTGGGTAAAGTGGTTACCGGTGGCGGAATTTGCTTACAACAATGCGGTGCACACGTCTAGTCAGCATACGCCATTTGAGCTAACTTATGGTTTTCACCCACGGGGAGGTGTGGCGCCGTCGACCAATGTGGTCTCTTCGGACCCTGTGTACCGCTCTTCGGAAATGGCTGCATTGCATGATGTTGCCCGTCGCTTACTGTTGGAAGCTAAGGCAACGCAGAAGACTCAGGCTGACCGCCACAGGCAGGCAGGGGAGGAGTTGGAAGAAGGGGATTTGGTGTGGTTATCTTCCAAACATATTAAACAGGCTGGGGGAAAGTTTGCGCCTCGGTATTTGGGTCCCTTTCCTATCGTTAAAAAGATTTCTTCTGTTGCGTTTCGTTTGCGTTTACCGTCTAGTTTAAAGGTCCATCCAGTCTTTCATCGTTCACTATTGAAACTTGATACCTCTAGTCGTCGTGGTGCTATAGCGGAGGGTATCACTGCCACTTCTCCGCCATCGGGGGAGGAGGCCTTTGTGAGAGGGGATAGTGTTATGATTGAGCCTCATGGCTCTGTTACTGACAGGCGTGGGCGTAAGACTCCTCGAGAGTCAGATACTCTCGAGGAGCGAGAGAGAAAAAGACTGCGAGACATATTTGCAGCACCTTCTGACGAGGAGTCTTTCGAAGGGTTTACGGAGAGAATGGAGGAGGGGCTGGTTAGCTCAGAGGAGGATGAGATGGATTGGACTCGGGTAAGGGAGGAAGTGGGTGCCACTGGCCATGATGGGACAGAAGATGAATGGGGACCTTCAGGATTAGACCCATGGTTTAGCTGGAGGGATGGGACGGGATCCACAGCTGGAGATGCTGTTGGGCGTAGTCAGAGGTGTTCCAGCTCTGACGAGGAAAGTGATGAGGAAACGCCCGGGTTAAGGAGGACACCTGACAGTGATGAAGATTTGTAACTGGCATAAAATGGGGCTTGGGAGCAATTGCAAATTGCGTTGGGCAAGGTAATCTGGGCAAACGCTTGGGATCCGTGTGTGTGTGGGACGCTTCCCTGAAGACTTGTGTGCTTTCCTGTGCTGTGACGTAAGTTGATTGGAATCCAGGGTCAGACGGCGGGAGGGATTGTGTGGGCATTTGTTTGTGCAAACCTGTGCTTACTCTTATTAGCTTGACCCTCCGTCGTCTTCTTGACGGACGCCATCTCCTGCTTTGAGAACTCGGACTGAACTGACCACGGCTTGTCTTCCCCCCTTCTTGGACTTGGAAAAACTACAAACGTCTGCTTCTGGCTTTGATCTACGGAACGGAACTGGTCTACTCAACTGCTACAATCCTTGGCTGTTTTACTCGTGTTGGAGATCCTGTCTGCTGTGTGTGTGGGGGAGCGACGCAAGTTACTCTAAGCACAGTGTTGGCAGCAGAGAGGAATCTGCTGCCAATTAGTTGCATTCTTTGTATCTTTTGTTCCTTGGCTTTCGTTTCGTTTATACCCAGGCTGACGCAAGCAGTTTGTTTTTACCCGGATTAAACTCCGGTTTAATCCGGTTTATCTTTTGAACATTTACTTTTGCCCCTTTTTGCTCCTAAAGGCAAAAACTGCCTGGCCCTTGTGTTTTACGGGCATTTTTGAGTTCTGTAATCTAATAAACTCTGTTACTTTGAATCTTGTGGCGTTCTGTCCTTGACACTATCATTCCTGAAAAATTCCAAAATACATTCAGGAGAAATAGCTCCACATGACTACAAATGCCATTGTGGTAAATACGGTCTAGTGGGGGTCCTTCCTTGAGCGTACATGTAAAGACTCACTAGAAATTTGCCAAGTGTGTGGAGGAGATGTCACAAGTTTTTAGCAGCGGGGCAGGGCTATTGGTGCCAGATCCTTTGTATCCTCTTCTAGTTTATGGAGTAGTTGTATGTTACACATTCAAACTTTACACACACAGTTTCTACTAGAAAGAACCCCTTACTTCAATGGTCATTGGATTTAGGACAGGGGAACATAAAGGACTCGGTTATGAGGCAGGTTACTATCTAAATATCCTTACTTCTGAAAAGAACTTCATTGCAATAAGGGACATATTTATCAGCAAAATGAAAGAAGCTTGCTGCCTTTCCATCCTGGCAGAAATAACCACTGCAAATTGTCCTTATAGCATAGAATTAAAGTAAGCATGTTTGACCTCCATTCATCAGCCAAAGGATTACTGAGTTGTTTATATGTGGAAAGTTTTTTTCATATTGTTTTTAAATAATGACTTCAAATCCCCCCTTCCCTTTCCAGGCTGGGCTGTGGTGCAGCTGGTTAGCCAGCTGCAATAAATCACTACTGACCGAGAGGTCATGAGTTCAAAGCCAGCCCAGGTTGGATTGAGCTCCCGACCATTAATAGCCTAGCTCGCTGTTCACCTAAGCAGCTCAAAAGACAGTTGCATCTGTTGAGTAGAAAATTTATGTGAGGAGGCTAATTTAACTAATTTACTAAACCATAAAACTGGAAGGAATGAGGAAGTACTACCATGAAGGACTCGGTGTCACAAGTGGACAATGAAGCGGCAGCTCCCCCTGTGGCCCTCAGGCAATCAAGCATACCCTCATGAAGCCTAACGCTGGAAAATGTTAAATTGCTTCTGTATCTGTCTATATGTCGTGTGTCTAATGGCATTGCATTGTAATTCACCCTGAGTTGCCTTTGAGGTGAGAAGAGCGGAATATAAATACTGTAATAAATAAATAATAAATAAATTTCCTCTTCTGAGAAGTTAATTCTAAAACAGTGGTTCTCAACCAGTGGGTCCCCAGATGTTTTGGCCTTCAATTCCCAGAAATCCTAACAGCTGGTAAACTGGCTGGGATTTCTGAGAGGTCTAGGCCAAAACACCTGAGGACCCACAGGTTGAGAACCACTGCTCTAGAATACCCTGGCCAAGAAGGGATGAGGAATCAGGAAGGAAATAAGCTTTGGAAATTGTGAGAAGGCTAAATCTGATATCTACTGGAAGGCTGCACTTTGCATCAAGTATTTACAGCCAGCCACTATTGTGGGCCCACTTTGAGCCGAGAGTAGGCATTGATTTGGTATCGTGAGACTTCATAGTGAGATCTGGCATGATTTGCAAAACGGCATTCGGGGTTTCATTTTAAAAAGAAGACCTGAATGCAGCTTCACACTATATACAAAAGAAAGAACAGGGAATGAAAGAGGAGCATCTTAAGCAGGAAGTCATACAGGCTTCTTGCAATGAGATTCATGGTGGCACATCTCCCTCCTTGGCTAAGTTGAAGAATCTGTATTCTCTTACACTCTCTTCTCCTGTTCCACGTAGTTTCTAAAACTAACAGATTGCCTTTCCAAAATGAACAACAAACTTTGCCAGCATAATGGACATGTTGTCTAAAACTGTATTTTCAAACTTTGGATAAAACACACTGAACATGCCAATCTTATCTACCGAATCCCTGAAACTGTGCTTTTGTCAGCAAATTATCATTTATTTTTGGAAACCTTTTTACTGTTTTCTGATTGTAATTATTAATATTGTTTAGAATAGTGGGATTACAAGGACAAAAGATAAAATAGGAAAAAGAAGATTAGGCTGTCAATGTGTTAGAAGTGCAAAATTCAAAGGCATTTTCATTTAGATACCCCCTTCCAAAATATCACCTTCTAAAAACAAACATCAGGTTTCAGGGAAAGGAATGCGAACAATATCAGAACAATAATCTTTGGAAGTCACAGCTCTTTTTTCCTTTGCACTTAACAGGCTGCCAAAATATTATCTGTCTGACAGCTCAGAGTTAAAGTCTATAATTTGTTTTTGGTAGGAAACAGAATGGTGTGGAAAATATGCAGTACAAAACGACGAAAGGGTGGCACCTATTCTGCAATGACGGCATGGCTATGCAGTATAGATGCCTTTAGAAAAAAAAACCCAAACAAAATATTGATTGTCAATTAAAAGCCAGTGACAAGAGAACAAGATCTGGTATTAGCACTATCTGACTAGTTCTTGTGCTTCTAATACATCTGTCATTGTCAACTGAAGGGTTATATTTAATTCTGAATCATTTGTCATGTCTTCTCTCCAAGCTCACGAATCCACAAAGCTAGAATTTTAATGGTTACATTCTCAGAAGATAAGCTCAGTTACATGTCATGTTGGTGGAAGGTAAGCATGTCCTGTTAATAAACTGGGTACTCTAAATGTCACTCGAGATAATTGCATCCACAACAAGAAGCCAGGTATAGCCCTCTTTTGCTATGGCGCAGATAGTGTGATGTTACTAGCAGGAGTTTAATAAGAGGGTTATCACATATCCATTAAATGATCTGCTGAGAATAATCTATTCTCTCTTGCTTAAAACCAATAAGTGGCTAAATCCCACTAAATAAATGTAGTGAAACCATCTTCTATTTTATAGTTATATTTCTTCATTTTTTTTTGTTTTTATGACTGAAATTGAGAAATTGGTCCCAAAAAGTACAAATAATACCACTATAGAATTACAGAAGTGTGGGAAGTCAGAGTTACAAGGATATGCAGAAATACCATCATATGACAGTTGACTTAGTGCAATTGTGCAGATGAAGGGACTAGCAGTAATGGAGATGCTAATTCCACCCATTAATATAGCAAGACTATAGCAGAATAGTGGTTTTGTGTGATACTCTCAAGTATTCAATGAAGAATTAATGTGAGCCAACAGAGCTCTCATGAGCAAATCTGGAGAGGCCTAAACATGATCCTATATAAGACACTGAAACCTTGACTAAGAGCATCCCAATGTAAGAGTGTTTTGAGTTAAGAGCCTTTGCTCACCCCATGTTTTGCTTTGACATACAAGCAGCATTTTGAGTAAGAGCTAGTGCCAGAGGGAATGCTAGGATGAGAGTACAGGAATTTAGGGCTTCAAGAGAATAGCCTCCATGCCTCACACTCCATACCCCGTGCTCTTGTCTGCTTTCGGAGATTGCTGTCACTTTGCTCTTGTCTGCTTTGAGTTGGATTAGTTGGTTTTGTGTGGTTTTTTTCCTGGTATGTTTAGCTTCATGAAGAGAGAGAGGGGGAGAGAGAGCAAGAGAGGGAGAGAAGCTGGGATGAGTACAGTATGAAGAAAATGATGCTTCTACCTCTTCACTTGGTGCTTTGTGTTTTCTTGCCACAACTCTGTGCTTCTACCATTATAAAATTGATCTTTCTTTTTTATTGTTCCACATAAATGCGTATATTTTGCCTTTTTGTTACACTGGCCAACACACACTTTGTTGCCCCAAATGTGATTCCTTATCACAACTTTGTGCTTCTACTATTTTAAAGTTGATATTTCTTTTTATTGTTTCATGTGAATGTGCATTTATACTTTGTTATTTATAAAATACAGTGTTCCCTGACTTATCGTGGGAGTTACGTTACAAGACCACCCACGATAAGTGAAAATCCGCAAAGTAGGGACACTATTTTAATTTTAATATTTATACATTATATTGAAGCCTTTCCTACCAGCGCCAGTGGACCCCTTGCTCCGTGCCTGCCATGTTGCTCTAGCTGCTTCTGCTCCTGCAGCCAGGGAAGAAGGAAGGCCACTCCGCCTGCTAAGTGAGTGAGAGAGTGAGGGAGGGTGGGTGAAAGAGTTAAGGCGGGTGGCAGCGGCGGCAGGAGCCCGGAAGAGGCAGCCAGGCTCCTGTTTCTGCTGCCACTCCAGCCAGCCACACCAGGAAACTTGGAGGACTTGGGAGAGGGGGCAGAGTCCTCCACGAACCCCGCCCTCTCTTCCGAGTCCTCCACATTTCCCAGCGTGGCCAGCTGGAGCGGCGGCAGAAACAGGAGCTTGGCCTCCTCTTTCATGCTCCTGCCCTCACTCTCTCCCCCCCTCCCCCCTCGCTCGCTCACTTACCGGGCAGAGCGGCCTTCCTTCTTTCCTGTCTGCAGGAGCAGAGGCAGCCAGAGCAACATGGCAGACACAAAGCAAGGGGGCAGCAATGGGGTAAATAAATATTTTTTTTACCCTGAAACAGCAAGTCTGCGATAGCGAGGGAACACTGTACATTTTTTTATTTATAAACACACAATAAAATGGAGGGAGGGGGGACAAAACAGATTAATAGCATTTCAATGGGAAAATTCACTTTGAGATGAGAGCATTGAGTTAAGAGCTCAGTCATGGAACGAATTACACTCCTAAGTCAAGGTATCACTGTAGTCAGATCACCATGTGGCATTCATTTTGCTAGTGTCAAGTAGCCTTTCTTTCACCACCTTGAATAAAATTCAGACTCTTGAGGTCAAAATGTAGTGGGAAATAGGCAAGAAATAATGCTTTTAAGAATACCATGGTTAAAAAGGGAAAACAGGACTCTCTATGAAAAACATTTGGTATATTAGATATGCATGTGGGCAACATTAGGTACTATTCACCTTGTACTTACATAAAATCTAGCTGGAAGTGAATGACTTATAATGTTGAATTGCTGTTGAAAGATTCGGGATCCTTCCACACAGCTGAATAGAATCACACATTATCTGCTTTGAACTGGAACATATGGCAGTGTGGACTCAGATAACCAAGTTCAAAGCAGGTATTGTGGGATTTTCTGCCTTGATATTCTGGGTTATATGGCTGTGTGGAAGGACCCTTGAAAATATTTTGATGACTATTTCAGCCTATTACTTATATATTGTGAATTTAAAAAAATATTATGAGAGCATATTCATTGAAGCTATCTAACATTTGAAATATAGAAAGTATGTCAACAGCATGTCAAATCTAAGGAGAAAAATGCATTCCTTTCTAGGAAATGAAAGAATAATAGCAATTGTTCTCATCCTCAATGAGAAAGGTGCATTGACTCGTGGTACCGCTACTCAAAATATGGCAAACTATTTATGATCTTTGTGTATTGTTGTAATCTCTGCAAAAATCATTTGTCCAAATAGGAATTTGGGGCCAAAGACACTATTTTCTGTGCAAAATCCTCCTCCTCCCCCCCCCCCCCCCGGACATCAATTTTTTGCAAACTGTCTCTAAATTGAAAAACCAAAAAAAATGCACAAAAGCTTTCACCATTTTGTTTAGAGATCAGAATAAAAATCAAATGTAACTCTTGCAAAAACGGTTAAATAAGTACATGTTGCTGTGAGTTTTTCGGGCTATATGGCCATGTTCCAGAAGCATTCTCTCCTGACATTTCACCCACATATATGGTAGGCATCCTCAGAGGTTGTGAGGTATATTGGATACTAAGCAAGTGGGGTTTATATATCTGTGGAAGGTCCAGGGTGGGAGAAAGGACTCTTGTCTATTGGAGGCCAGTGTGAATGTTGTAATTAATACCTTGAATAGCATTTAATGCCCTTGCCAGCTTCAAGGCCTGGCTGATTCCTGCCTGGGGGAATCCTTTGTTCAGAGGTGTGAGCTGACCATGATTGTTTCATGTCTGGAATTTCCCTGTTTTCAGAGTGTTGTTCTTTTTTTTCTTTTTTTTAACTGTTCTGATTTTAGATCTTTTAAATACTGGTAGCCAGATTTTGTTCGTTTTCATGGTTCCCTCCTTTCTGTTGAAATTGTCCACATGCTTGTTAATTGCAATGGCTTATTCTGCACCAGGGGTCCTCAAACCTTTTAAGTGGCAGGCCGGTTCATGATCCCTCAGACTGTTGGGGGACCAGACAATGATGAAATAGTCCAAAATTAGGATTGTTGTTGTGTGCCTTCAAGTCATTTCAGACTTAGGTGAAACCTAAATCTAAAGTTTAGGACAAGGGCCAGGTAAATGACCTTGGAGGGCCACATCCAGCCCACGGGCCATAGTTTGTGGGCCCTTGTTCTATACTATTACTTTCCTATTCTTTCTACATGTGACGGCGTGAGTGGCGCCATCTATATGTTGAACTGTAAGTTACAAGATTTGAATTGTTGTATCATGCCTGATTTTTCTTTTACCCTGTAAATGTAGTTGGATTGGTTATTTATAGCTGTCAATCAATGTTGTTTGCACCTGTTATATTGCTCACTCAGCTCAATTGTTTGGCTCCACCTCTTCCTGGAGGAGGACAGTGTTTTCTCCTTTCATTCCACCAGCAAGCTCTCTACCAGATGGACGTGAAGAGAGACTTGACTCTAAAAGCCCTTGGTTAAGTTACCTCTCAGCACCAATTCAGAGGTTCTTACCCTTGAGACCTATGCTTCATGTTCAGGGCCAACCTGAACGACGTTGAGGAGTCTCAAGCGCCTTCATATCAGTCCTTTGGCAACAGAGGAAGACTGTGTCTTCAGACATAGGTCATTGGACTGAGGCTGAGTTTGCTCCAGCATTCACAGCCAGAGAAAGAGGGAACTGGAAAAGCTTCTCAGCTTCAGATCTCCATGGACTTAAAACAACCAAAGACTGTAATGTATATTTTCTTTTACCCCTTTGTGGACAATAAACCCAGTTTTTGAGTTATCTGCAGTGTTTTGGTCCTTGGGAGTTCCAATTTCCCTAAAGGAGGGCAAGAAGCAATCCCCTGGGGAAAGATGTCACGTCCATGCCCTTTTCACTAAGAGCTATAGCCCCAGGCGCGACGGCATACTACATCATGTGTGACTCAGGGCCCTTCCACATAGCCATATCACCCAGAATATTGAGGCAGATAATGCACAATATCTGTTTTAACTGGATTATCTGAGTTCACACTGCCATATAATCCAGTTTGATGTTAACCCTATACAGCTGTGTGGAAGGGGCCTCAGTCTACTAAGGAAAAAGCCATATTGGTTATAAATCTATTCAAAATGCTAGTTGCAGAGAGGTAACAGAACTTGATCAAGACTAGTTATGACAAAGTAGACTCTGCTAGTCTTGACATTTAAATGTGAAGCTGATTGATCGCTTCTTTAAATGGATTAGATGACAGTGAAAAGTTTTGTGAATAGGGGAAGACTTTTTCAAGAGAAAAACTAGTCACTGGAGAATGAAGACTGCAACATGGAGGCCACATATCCAAACCTGGAAGTGATGCATAGCATGATTTGATCAATGAGGTGCTATAGAAAAAGTAGGGAACTCTCTCTGTGTGTGGGTGTGGGTGAAACAGAGAAAGAGAGAACATTTCCAATGTTTCCTGATCCTTAGATTTCTGTGAGAGATTCCAGTGGAAATTGATTGGGTGCTGGAAGAGTAGAAGAAAATGTTCCAACAGGTCAATTGATCCCATAGTAAAAACATGCTTTTTCTGAAAAGCTGAAGAAAATGACATTGATTGTGTGTGTGTGTGTGTGTGTGCATGAATCCAATATAAATAAGAAAAAGCAAGACCAACTCCCACCTTTTGTTTTGACCTGGGAATGTCTCATTACAAATAATTAACTCCTGTCATAAAAAATCTGCCAGCTGACCTTTGCAAGAAGATGCTGTGAGGATGCTGCATAGGTAAACAGGGCAGCTATTCTTATTTCATTTCAAGCAGAACATAACTAATAAAATCATTTTAATTGCTTCTTTTTACTAATTAACTCTTTTTTTAAAAAAAGTTTTTTTTTGTTGAAGAGCAAGTAATATTTTCCTAGTTGTTTATTATCAGCATTGGAAATGTTACCGAGACATGTGTGCTAGAGTCAAATACATCTGTTCTGACAATATTTCTTGAAAGAGGAAGAAATAAATGCGTAAACATCCCATTGGTATGGCTAGGCCCCTTTAAGAGAAATATTAAGGCTAAGGGAAGCTAGTTTCTTGGAGCCATATTCTATGTAGTGTACTCTAAGGTCCCTAATTTTTGCCTTGCTGCAGTCTGCATACAAACTAGGTATCTTGTTTCTCTACCTACTGTACAATGAAGAATGATTATAGGGAAGTGCGTATGCAATACACCAAATTTCTTTGCATCTTGGTCAGCAATTTCCCTTAAATATATACTTTTTGCGTATTATTTATTATAACACCTTCATGTTATAATAAGTATCTGAGCAAATCTCTCTGTTTTCCTTGGTACAACGTCTTGCCTGTAATTCAAATTCTGAAATAGATACTTCCAAGATAGAAAGGAGAGGGCTTTTAGCAGCATGGGAGTTGTTGGTTTGTGAAATAATAATTCAAGATGTTTTGGACAGTTTTGCAGCTTTCAAAATCAGGTAATAATTCAGGACCAATATATTATTTTCCCTGCAATCCTTGACATCCCAAAATGCTTCCCATCCTCACCTTGTAGTAGTATATGTTGTTAGTTTTTCTTTTTTCTAATGTTTTATTTAACTAAAATAATATTTGTACAGAAAATCATAGCAATATTAATGAATCTACAACATATGCAAATCAGAAGAGTTATCATGCAGAGGCTACTTACATTTTCCCATGTGAACTGGAATTCAGCTGGCTAGCAAATGTTTATTGTCTTGAAATAGAACCAAAGTTGAATAAGGTACTCACAGTGGAATTCAAATGAAACTGAAGCAGAAACATAATCTTTAGCACCATGTTTTTCACTGTAGGGCAGGAATAAGGAATGTTTTGACTTCCAGATGTTTTCAGAATGCTATTTCCATAAGCCCTAGACAGGAGGGGCACTCATGAGGAATGATGGGAGTTGCAATCCAGAAACATCTGGAAGGTTGTACCTTCCCTAACCCGCCTCCCATGAAAGAGCAGTACTGTATATGATTAGCCTTCCAAGCATATAGTAAGATCACCAACTTTATGAAAACTGAGGGTGAATCTACACTGTAGACTTAATGCACTTTCTCCACTTTAATTTTATTTATTTATTTATACCCCACCTTTCTCCCTGAGGGAATTCAGGATGGCTAACACACACACCTGGATCAATTTAAAACAAAGCAAATACTAAATTTGAAATAAATAAATAAATAATACTCTGTGTCTGGTTAAAAATGCATGATTAATGAAATTAAATGCATTTAAAACACATAATCCTCCTAAACTCCCACCCACAACCTCCCCAGCAGCATGCCCATTATCCTTTCCCAAATGCCTGCTGACAGAGAAAGGTCTCAACTTGCTTGTGAGTCACTTTAACTAATACAGTTCAATGCTATGGAATCATGAGAACCATCATTTTACAAGGTCTCCTCTCCCCAAGAGTGCTTTCAAACTGCAATACTTTTACAACATAAATGCGCTCCAAGTTGTCTGCCGTTTCTCTGTAATCTACCAATATTTAATGTTAATCCAAGCCCATTTTACTAACTGTTATCCACATTCCACAAGGTTTGCCAGATATGGGAAATGTTTGCAGAGGCATAAGAATCAAACCAGGCACCACAAATAAATAGTGCCTTAGCAATGGCCAATTAAGTGCAAGACAACAGCTTCCATTTGTGTTCTTATTTAACCAGCAGGAGATATTCATTGTCAGCCATTCGAAGATAAGAAAACTAATGGTGTGCTTGTGGCCAGTGAATAAAATGACAGTCATTCCACACTTCTTATATATTTGTCACCACTGGATGTAAATATTTATGGCTGCGATAACAAATCTCTTACCTCATTTGGCAATTCAGAGGCACTAGTCAAATTCAAGGGTCACTGTCTGTTAGTGTAATATTTCTGCTGGAGGCAATGGCTATAATATCTCCAGCAGCTGCAAATGACAATGCGTAACTGTTTTTCTTCCATAGATGTCTCCAGCTCTTACAAAAATAGGGTGGAGGGGCAAAGTACCAGTAGTGTTGATTTGATTAATTACTTCAATTACTGCCACAAAAGGAGCTCAAAATATACTAAGCATTATTTTGGCATTAATGTAAAATGCTTCATAATATTTGAAACAACAATTAGAGAAGAATACCAATCTGTATATTAAATTGAAGCCAGTTCTAAAATACAGTGAGCCCTTCGAATCTTTGGGATCCACAATTTCCAGTGACTGTGGATTGTTGCACCCCATATTAATAAATGGTGGTGACGTGGATGTGCTTGCATAGTCACATCACTGCTATTTCATGATATGGGAAGTGATCATGCATGTTTTCCTGAACAGAACCCTATGGATATCATGGGCCCACCACACAAGAGTCAGAATAAACAATGGTACAGAATGATAGCTTAACCCCTGTCCTGTGCCATGGAGCACTGCTTTTCAGAAGACATTTTTTCAGGCCTTCAAAGACAGAGATTAGGCATAAATGCAGCATAGTGTGATATGCTATGAAAAGAGCATTGGGAGTGGATCCTAGTAGGGTTTAAAGGTGTTTGCTGCCCCCTCCTCTCTTTTGTTGATCAAACAATATCAACCCACCTGCCTCTGATACAGTCTAAGCTTTGCTAGCTTCTTTGGGGGCAAATAAGATTTTTTTTTCCATGGGATTTTTAATCAACTCTACACTGTTGATGGGACTGTTAACAATTGACTTGTAGTGAAATTCACTACAGCTCCTTCGCATCTCTCAGGGCTTAAATTTTAATAAATTAAAAGTTAAAATAAAGTGGCTCTTTAAACTCAGTCTCATTGTATAGTCTAATTTATTCCATGTTCAAAATACCATTTCTAGTTTTTGTGTGTATGGATGAGTACTATCCTTAAAAGAATACTTTTATGCTTATACTTTTTTTTAAAGCACAATACTCTTAGAATCAGGAGCCCCTAATGGTGCAGCAGGTTAAACTGCTGAGCTGCTGAACTTGCTGACAGGTTCGAATTCGGTGAGCCGGCTGAGCACCCACTGTTAGCCCCAGTTTCTGCCAACCTAGCAGTTCAAAAACATGCAAATGTGAGTAAATCAATAGGTACTGCTCCAGTGGGAAGGTTAATGGCAGTCCATGCAGTCATGCCAGCCACATGAACTTTGAGGCATCTACGGACAATGCCAGGTCTTCGGCTTAGAAATGGAGATGGGCACCAACCCCCAGAGTCAGACACGACTAGACTAAATGTCAGGGAAAACCTTTACCATTACCTTTACTACTCTTAGAACAAGCTAATGGATTTTGTGAATTGCTGTTATTTTTTTCCATCTATTTCCTGACTGCTTGGAGCCATACTGGGAGCAATAGGGCATCAGGTTGCATGACATATTTTACTTTTTTGGCATAGTACTTTTATTAAAATTAAAAACAAAACAGTGAATCTTGTGTCCAACATGAAACCTTTTTCAACCACAGTAAGAAACAGAAGGCTGGGCTAGACAGTATGCTCTCTGTTGGTTTGATCTAGTAGGATCCTTTTGATATAATGAAGAAAAGGGAGATGCAGAATCTTAATTTTTATTTTGAAGCGTACAATGCAAATGGTGAAAAGAAACAGTTCCAAATTACTTTTTTAACAAAAAATATTTTTATTAGCTTCAGAGTAACTGCTTTGCTTTAAGTAAAGCAAATACTTGGCATGAAAACCAACAAAGCAGGAAACCAATGTGTAAAGACAAAACCAGGCATGTGCTAGTACACATGTGCTGACAAGCCTGACAGTGTTTCCTGTTTGGGAAAAATAATTAGATAAACATTAGCACACAATTCATTTTCCAGAAATTCAATAAATGATTTTTTTTCAAAGAACAAATTGCATGTTAAAGGAGGATTTCCAAGCAGTCGTGCTAGAATAATTATAGCAATTACAGACTTTTGGCAGTGCTCAAGACTATGAGAAATGGCAGAAGGAAAAAAATCCCCTCTCCTTTGAGCTTAGATTCTCTACATTCTCTTTCTCTTTGTTTTTCCATTAAACTATATCTTCACCAAAATCAAATCATATTGGGTCAATTTAGAATTCAGACATTTTGTGTTTAGGATCCCTGTCATATTATTTGTCTAGTGGGTGCACTCAACTCCTTTTATCTTTATGCAGTTCAAATCACTTTGCTAGTTAATTTTCTGACTGACTAGAGACCAGGTACTTACGCCTGCGATCATTGCTTTATCGCCATTGCAACCCACAGAGAATGTTTCTGCAATTGTTGGATGGTAAAACAGTGCAATTAAAAACTGCTGATTGTCACCTCTTTCTTTTCTTTTTTTGCTTTACAAAAAAAATCCAAAAACACATTTCTGCCTAAATAAAATCCAGTCTTCTGTTCTCCTATGTCAATAGTAGAGCATTGAACAAAAACAGTGAAGCAAAGAAGAAACAAAAGGAAGATACTCATGGTAAACTACTTGGAGAATTTAATCAAATTTTAGCTGCTGCTTCTTTCTTCTTTTCCCTCTCCCTACACTTTATACTAGTATTATATAGACACCTTGCTCTGATTCCCTTAGGAAGCTCACAATAATAAACTTAATCTTGAAAGTCACTCTTCTGGTTACTCAGCTATTACATATTAAGAAGAAAAGTGGTGTATTGACATGGACTAGAAATAGCACACTCTCCTCTTAGGCTCTCTGACAGTGACACAAGTTGTTCATGAGGAGTCATTTGCAATGCATTTCTTTGGACTTCAATCAGTTTAAAAAACATGCCTTAGATGCTAAGGTTTTACAGAAAATCTGGACTTCTAGCTACGTGGTTGAACTTCCAGGAATTTTGTCTGGAAAATTTCAGATTCTGAACAGCAACTTCTACACCTTGAATTTTTCTCCCATCACTGGATTTTGCAATTGCAACAACCGAATGTAAGATGTTTTTAGACCAAATTCTACTTTAGTTTTATTCCCTCTCTGCCACCCATTTTCTTTCAACATAGTGTAACTTGAGCCAAAAGTTTTGTTTATGCTTAGATAGCAAAATATTATGAATGTAAACAAAATTTAGCAAAGAGAATGAAGTAGAATTAGCAATAATAATCTTAATTATTTTATGCATTTTGTTTTGTTTCATTATGAGAAAAATTAAAATATTAATTATTCACCAAATAATATCTGTATATATAATAGTTAGTTAATGAACACTGCAGAAGAAAGAGGATTATCATAGCTATTAAAACATTGAGATTGCAGAGATACAAGTACAATATCTTTTCATCAGCAAACTCACATTAGAGTTAGACATGAACGTCCAAACAATGCAATTACAGGAAATCATCTTCTCTACGTCTTGACTGTTATACTGAGGGTTAGTTCACAAATTAGGTAGAAAAGACAGAAAGACCACCAGAAATCTAATAACCTTATGTTGCTATGTTTATTTGAAGCCTTTTAAATGATATATTTACACAGTGCCTGAATACAACACAGATTTAAAGATATACAAACACATAGAAAATATCAGGATATATACTAACTAACTTCGCTCTCTGCTGAGTTTTAGTTAGCCAGATCTCCAGTCTCCAGAAAACTGTTCTCTGATTTTCATGGATTATCTCCCAGCAGGAGGCAGGGAAATTGATGCAAATTTTCCAGTTTTAGTAGGGTTATCTCCAAGCTAGAGGAGGGGGTTGTATGAAATTCTACAGCTTACTACAATTTGCTGGTGTTGTGGAACTTACAATATCTACTCATATATAAATTAAAGAAAATGCTAAATATGACCCTCTAAGAACTGACTTGATGTATCCATGGATATACAAGTGGTCCCCAAGTTACAAACAAGATAGGTTCTGTTGGTTTGTTCTTAAGTTGAATTTGCATGTAAGTCAGAACACGTACATTTTTTAAGTGTAACTCCGGTCAGCTAGCTAGATAGTTTTGGATAGCAGAGGGAAGGGTTAACACCTCTGTTGTGTTTGTTTTGCTGTCTGTTCAGAAGATTTCACCTCACTATGTGTCCCTGTGATAAATGGATTTTGAAAAATGTGATTTGTTGTGGAAAAAAGGAATTGTGCTAAAGCTTCAGTGGAGACACCTTTTCCCTATGATAACTCTTTCAGGAGTAAATTTCCTTTTCTAAGAGTAGATTTCTCTCACTTCCTGTTGTCTGAGCCCCATTCTTAACTATGATTCATTTGTAAGTTGGATGTTTGTAACTCAGGAACTGCTTGTATATGGTAATACTGCTCTTAAAGTAGTCCTTCTGGGCATAGCCTTCTATAGAAGAAATGCTGCTCTACCACACATACATGCACATACATTCCATGAGACTCTCTTTACATTTCCTGACAAGCCACAGAAATGATGAAGGGGACATCACTTCTGTTATAGAACATGATGCTTTGACCAAGTAAGCAGTCTTTCCAGGCATAGACTGCTCTATTCTAAAAGAAGTGGCAATTATCCTGCACTTACCACACCAACAGCCCTGCTGCAGCGTGCCTCTATATTGTACCATTTACCTTTTGTCCTTAAAACCTGCTCCCAATGTATACATGAGGCTGATTTTGGCATGATCATATGCAGTAGTTTAATCCTGCCCTCCCAGTTACTGTGGCACCACTTCTCACTTTCCTCACCTTCAAGCTAGATGCAAGTAGGCTAAATAAAGTGTTCCTTATCCCCATCTCCCTATGTAAATGAGAAGGAATAGTCCCTAATTTCATCTTAATCTGTCAATAGCCCTTCTAGATAAGATTTCTGACAATTTCCAAAAAGGAAATATTATCTCCCCACCTTCTCAATCTTTGTATGTGTGTGTATGTGTATCTGCTTGCAATTGTGGTTGGTACTTAAAGCATCAAACTTAATAACATTACTAGGGCTCATTCCTAGATCTCAGGTTTCAGCCTCAGAGGCTAGACAATTCTGAACCAACAAACTTACATGAGTTATAATCAGCATTGCTTGTCCTCTGTAGTTTTACAAAAAACAAAAAACAAAATGGACCTTAAATACAAGTTCATTTCCTGTTTCAGAAATACATTTCAGAAATACATTCAAAAACCACAATTCCATACATTACTCTGAGTATGTTCAAGGATGTCCAGATCTGAAAAATGAGATCTATAATTACAGTAACCATATTCAACTCATCTAAATCAGAAAAACCTATTAGGCATGTTATACAAATATCTTATAATGAAAACCAAACTGGACTTGGTCTGCTTATCTAATCTGAATTTCCCTGTCCAAATGACACTTTTCAGCAAGAAAAACAGGCTTTTCTTCCAGGTGTAGATGTCATGTGTAGCTGAAACTTCAATGGGTAAATAAAAAAGACAATTATATACTCTGTGAAATCTGTGTCTATTGAATTAATTGTCATATCCCTCTTGCATTAATTGCAGCGATCTATCTTCGATTTTTCCAGTGCATGGAGATTCCTTACTAACTTTTTTGTCATGTAGATTTTCATGCTCTCTCACTCTCGTTTCCCATTTTTGTCAGGTTTAACAGTTTTAGGTGGCATTTTTATCTCTGACTTTGACATACCCGCTAACATTTTACTGATGAAAGTAGGTACATGCTTGCAACTCCCCTGTTCTTACACTCAGGATTACTTGCCAGTTGTACTTGCTCCACTTACATACAGATGAAGACTCTTCACTGTTTAGTTGCAAGCTGTGTTCATTTCCTCCACACTAAACTGTCATTCTCTAATCTAAAGGCCAAGGGGGTGATTTTTTTTAAAATAAAAAAAAATACTAGAAAAATGTCATTTGTCCTTTAAATAATAAGTTGAAAAAACAACTCACCAACTGGAGACAGTGAAATCAAAAGCCTGAGATGCTCAAGAATTTTATTTGCTCTGGATTTAGAAGCAAATTGACCCAATCAGCATGTCTTGGGATAATGTGAAGATCAAAATGCAATTATCCTTTGGATTTCACAATTCTTCAAATCTTGCAATATGGTTTTCTGCTCAAAATAATTCAAAATTATATTGTTGTCTTAAAAAGTCCTATTGATGAAATACAAGTGCTCCAAAATTTGAAACATACTGAAAGCTTTGGCAGACTCCTGCTGGAAGGACAAAAGGGCAAGATGAAAATGCACTGTTTTCCTTCTGGTCTTCCTTCCTTCCTTCCTTCCTTCCTTCCTTCCTTCCTTCCTTCCTTCCTTCCTTCCTTCCTTTCTTTCTTTCTTTCTTTCTTTCTTTCTTTTTTGCTATTTCCCTCTTCACAGGTTCTCCAAAGCAGCTGTTGAAATTGTTTCTGCATGCAGGCCTTAATCCGTTGTGAAACCGTGCCTACCTGTCTCAAATCTGACAGATGCCTCAGAAGGACTCATATCTAAAGCAATCAAGTGGTCCAGCAGAAACCTTTTTTTTTTCAAGTTCATGAGAAGCTTGTCCACCAAGGCAAACTCTGTCCCATTTCTTACTTGAAGCCTGATTGAAATGCATCTAGGTAATTCATTTTTGTAAAATTGAGATTCATTTAAATCAGTGCTAGAAATTACGCATTCTGTCCAGCTATAGTTGGACAGCAAGTCTGGGGAACGCTAACCAGCATAGCTAATGCTTAAAATGACAGCTCAGCAACCACTATTTTCCACTTCTGATTTAGATAAATTGATTTTAACATTTTTAATCACTTCCTTATTGTGATGCAGCTTGGCAATGCCTTGATCCAATTTTACTATCCTGAGATATAATAAATGAATGCCAATAGGTCTTATAGATATGTCTTGGAAGTATGTATGTTGCTCTGACCTTGACAGGGGAGAATTGTTTTTTTTTTCTCTTTTTGCTGTGAATCTGCAGATGAATGAAACTAGTGTAAGTTCTTTTTTTTTCTTTCCAAATGTTACAACTGGACTGGAAATATTTCTCCTCCATTTCTAACAACTCTCCGGAGAGGACACTAGTCACTCTTTGAAACAGTAAATAAACCTTAAACTTTTAAGTGATCAAAGGAAGTGATGACTTATCTCAGAAGCACTTTTCCCTGACACAAACATCCAAATGGTTGCTTCCCGGTAAGTCCGTGCTTCTCCTCGGGCAAGACCTTGTTATTCCCAACTGTGAAAGAGCAGACATTTCTTCCCTTCTTCCCTCAGTGGGGAGAAAATCTCCTTTCTTGCCAAGATAACCTTTGACTTTGTCTAGAACATAGCAATATTCTCCTTTGAAAGGTTCCTGGAGGACTTCTTTCTGCAGAGGAGGGAATTGCCTTAATTGGTCCAGAAAGGGTTATTGTTATCTTTTTCACACCCCATTTACTAGCATCTTCTTTCTCTCTCCCCCCCCCCCCCCCGATCCCTCCATAGAGGAGAAAGGCTTTGTTCAATGATGGATTAAAGAAAATTAGTAGTAACTGCAAGTTTTGAAGATTGCTGTGACTGTTATTGTAGCAACTGTCTACTCACTCTGGCCTTGTCACCAATCCATCATGCTGTCATGTATCCATTCAGCACACAATTGTCAGGGAACAAGATGGAAATGGTCCATCAATCTAATGTCACAGCTGTAATAAAAATCTACAGAAAACCTATAAACAATGGTTATACCCTCAGTTACAGCTCCAGTGTGCTGACTGGTATAAAGCACTGCACACAATTGGGTATGTGTGGGCTGGGGCGAGCACAGTTATGGGATTGCAGAGAAAAACCCTACAAGACTGCCTTTGCAATCACTTTGAAAGCACTGAATCACTGCAGGTTACAGTTTTACAAAAGTTGAAAAAAGGAGGTGAAAGTAAATTGATTGTTGATGCCCATAGACACAAAGAGCAAATAATTCAGC
The DNA here is from genome assembly GCF_035594765.1 of Anolis carolinensis. NCBI lineage: Eukaryota > Metazoa > Chordata > Lepidosauria > Squamata > Anolidae > Anolis > Anolis carolinensis. The sequence goes on along the minus strand of NC_085844.1, from coordinate 157,771,291 downwards.
AGCCATGAGCTATTACCTTGCACAGGTTTTGGCTGCTGTTGTTATAAAACTCCCTTTAATCATGAAAATAGACATAAATGCCCAATTGTTAGTGTTATAAAGCTTTCAGGTAAACAGTCAAAATACTTTGGGGAAGTACATTTTCCATTTCTGTCAATATGTGGAGCAATGTGTATCTGTGCCTCCTTTCCACTGTATCACAAACTGCACTTAATAAAGTAAAAAGATCTGAAATTGTGTGTGTTTTTTTAAAAAAATCACAAAAAGAAATAAAATGCCATCAAAAGGAAAGACTTGAATAAAATATTCTTCCTAAATGTCAGAAAAACAGATTGAACCGAAGCAATTCCCTGTCTTATGTTCACAGATATTGATCAGGTTCAAGTTTAATCTGCTACAGTTCAGTATCATTGCAAATGGAATGCACTCATACAATATGAAATGCAAAACATGCTTTTGCAATTAAATGTATTTTTCTGTGCAAAATAGAATACAAAGATGATCTGACAGCCGCAGAGAACTGGGATATAACAAAACTGAAAAGTCAAAATGAATGGGCATATCTAATAACATAAAAAAACACTGAACATGTCACTAAAATAGATTAGTAATGCTAGAATATAAAATTACTGTGGTACAAAGAGCAAAATGGTGGGGAACCTGCAACAACTGTATGGCTTACTCAAGCCACAGCAGCACAGAAAAGGAGACTGGCTCTGAAACAATGAAGGCTTCTATGTCCATCCATGACACTGTCACTGGATTTTGCATGTCTCCAGCCCTGGCCACACTTTGTGAGGAGTGGCCACTAAGTGGAACAAAACGAGCCAAGGAGGAGAAAGTAAGTGATATTTAACAGAGACGATGCATGGCTATGGAGGAAGGCAAGCAGGTGTCAAGACCCAGGCTGCAGAACACCAATAACCATGCGCAGAGACCAGAATCTATCTAATATCTTTATTAAGGAAATATATAAAGTTAATAAAAACAAGTGTAGAATAAAGTTCAGAAGTAGACCTTTCAGGAAAGGTCAAATATAGTCCAGGAAAACAATGTCCAATATGAGATATTAAAGTCCAAAGTTGTAATCCAATAACCGAAACACACACTTTGCCAAGCAAAGTGAGGGGAAATGACAAGGTCCTTTAGTCCATGGAACTTGATGCAAGGCTGGAGAGCAAACTAGATTCTTGGCAAACAAGGCTTGATTCAAGGCAACAAGAAACGAGGAACAAGAACAAGGTCCGTGGCGAAATCCGTGGTGAGGTCCGGGGAACAAGGCAGGGCTGGAACGAGAGCAAGGTCCTGGAAACTGGAGTAGCGTAGTCCACACACAATCTACTCCCGAAGCTGACGAATTGACTCCGCAAGGATTCCTTTGCGGCCAAACATCTATATAGGATCTTGTTTTCCTGCCAAGGAACACTTTCTCTGGGGAACAAGAAACGAAACCTATACTGTCCAGATGCATGACTCCTTAAAGTTTCCCAAGGGAAGCAGACTTAATCAGCTAATTGGCTGGCAGCTATCCTGGCGCTCCGGCGAGTCGCCTCCCGAGCGCTTCTATCTTGATTATAATAAACCCGGCGAGAAAATGGGGGAGATTTCTGCTCAAGGCTTGTTTGGCTGTCTTCTTGTGGGCAAACATCTTGCAGGTGCAAGGGCTCCAATTCTGGCAGAAACGGTGGGAAACCCAAGTTTTCCTCTTCATCTGCCACAATAGTACTTGGAACGGGACTACATGGCCCATGAGTCATCACAGCAGGCTGGATACAGCAGGAGAAAGCAAAGCTGAAATTAAAACTCTAGCCAAATTGGGGGGAGGAAGGGGACAAGGCAGATGACAACCAAAGAGATTGTGGTTGGAGCAAGCAACTCCTAGGGCTAGGAATGGATTAGATGAGAGGTGGGGGAACAATGACAGGATAAGAACAATGAAAGTCAGAGGAGGGGAGCAGAAGCAGGAGAGAGGAACTAGGGCATGGTTGAGTCAAGGCTTACAGAGTCTGATAAGAACCATCAACTCAAGGTCCTGATGTACAGCAGGAATATCATACAGAGGGGCTGGCAATGGTTCTTGCTGATAGAATCAGGCTGGGCATGAAGAACCCATTGAGAAGCATGAGCGGAAGAGTTCAAAGAAGAATAACCTGAATGGTGAAAGAAGGAGAAGAACAGAAAGCTGTATGGCTTATATCATGAACCTGTACTTACCACTACTGCTTAACCAGATTAAAAGACTTTGTGAATCAAAGATTTACTCCTTATCTGAGATTCATGTGAACACAAAGTATGGTATAATAAAATGTATCTCCTCCTATGAACCATCAAGAACACTAAGATCATCTGGAGAGGCCCTGCTCTCGGTCCCACCTGCTTCACAGGCGCGGCTGGTGGGAACGAGAGACAGGGCCTTCTCAGTGGTGGCTCCCCGGCTGTGGAACTCCCTCCCCAGTAACATCCGGTAGGCCCCAACTCTCCTGGGCTTCAGGAAGAACGTTAAGACATGGCTTTGTGCGCAAGCATTTAACGAATAAGCAATATATTGACATGGTCTGAACTTAGGTTTATGTGCAATGGTTCCTTGGAAAAGTGGTTTTAAGTAACTATATGTTTTAGCTGACCAATGCATTTTATGTATTTTATGTGTTGTATTTTATGAATAGTTGTTAATGGTTTTAAATGTGTTTCTGTTTTATTGATCTGTTTGGCATTGAATTTTGCCGGTTGTTGTAAGCCGCCCTGAGTCCCCTCGGGTGAGAAGGGCGGGGTAGAAATGTTGTAAATAAATAAATAAATAAATAAATAAAATGTGTGAATCGATTATTTGGAACTGGCCATTTATTGTGAATAGAACTGGTGAAGAGAATGTCATAAGGATGGCACTGAGTACCCAGCAACAGTTACAACCGTCAGCTGTAAAACAGAAGTATTGTGATACAAATCAATATATAAAAAGAATTAACAAAATGCATTTGGAAAAAGAGAGCCAGTGCAGTGCAGTGATTTGAGCACTGAACTATGACTCTAGAGATCAGAGTCCAAATCCCCACATTACCATGAAACCCCCCCCCCCCCCTAATTCTCTCAGCCTCAAGGGAAAGCAAAGGCAACCCCTTCTGAATAAATCTAGCCAAGAAAATTCCATTATTCATTCCCTTTAAGATCACTAAATGTCAAAAAGGACTTGAAGATACACAACAATTTGCAAAAAACAGCAGTCTACAATTTGTTTTGCTGTAATATTCAAAGAAGCTCTCCTCCAGTAAAATAATATCAAACTGGGTGTACATGAAAATAATAATATATTTAACAAACATGGAACAACCTGCATTTCATTTAATAAATATAGGTAACACAGGATTACTGGGGCTAAGCTCAGCAACATAGAGAAGAGGTGATGGGTCATGGGTGTTCTATTCCCATCACCATGGCATCCGGCCAGAGTTCCAGAGAGCACCTGACCATCACTGAGTGGAAAGGGAATTGCCAGAAGCTCTCTGGACCTCTCCATCCAACTATCACAATGATGGGGATAAAGGGACAGCTACGGGTGGCAGTTCAGTGAGTCCAAATTGATTTCAGCCTAACTAGACCAACAGGACTCTACTCTCACTGCTACAGCAGGTCAAGGGCACAGAATCTGAACAGCTACAAAGCATCCAGAACCAGTCTGGGATATTTCTGCCACAGATTTTTGCTTAGACAAGCCCTTGATTCTTAAATATTGTTGTCTCACTTTTAAACTGTGTAAAAAAAGTCATTTCCAAAACAAAAACAGGATGAATATTACCTCCTGTACTGATGGTTGAAATTTTAGAACCCTATATCATGTGAATAAAACTCTTTGGGGACCTGTTTACACTTGAAATCTTATGCATAACCAAAACATTTTTTTAAAAAAGAAAAGAAAATAGATAAAGAATTCTGCTAATAAGCTGGGGGATGGGACCGTCTGCTACTTCCTGGACAAAAATCCAGATTTGGTAAAGAGATACTCTGGGTAGTCCTACACAGTCACTTAAGCTGAGTTAGGAAGTGCATTAAAAGGAATCATTTCCACTGCAGAGCACCTACACAATCACCTCAAAACCAGTTCTAGGCTGGGAGGGTAGCCACAAATATCCGCTGACCGTGGATCCATCTAAACCTAGAATTTATTTTACCTTGTCTGATGGGATGTGCTGGTGTGCATTGCCATGACTGTTCAGAATCAGTACTAGACCAAGGCAGAGCACAGGAAATGGGCAAAAAGCTAGCATTCCATGAGAACAAAGTGATTCCCACTCGGGGCAGGGGGTTTACCTTCTGGCCAGCTATGCTTGCAGGTTTGTGAAATGTCAGCGCTAACTCTGTTAATGAGCACTGCTCATTTTTCCATGGGATATACACTGATTCCAGCCCTGGATGGGATATAAACTGATTAGCTGCATTAGATTTTGCAACTTGGCCCATAATTGTACAGCTTCAAGTTGAATTATAATGCTTGTGTAGAAGCACACTCTGTAAAGGTGCTGTGGAATTCCTGTCCATACCTCTGGAGCCCTATGCTATTTAATACTACGTGAAACTACCAGACAAGGATGTCTATTACTTGTGTACACTTTGTACTCTTGAGCTATAATGAGTGTGAAATTAATCTACTATAACTGGTCTTTGATTTTATAGTATACATTGTTTCCATAGGACTGGGACTTTCCTGCTTTAGTTGTCCACTTTGGATCCCATTGTGTATTAAAAAGGTGTGCCTATGGGAAAATTTTGGAACTCATGAGATAGAACAGTAGCAAATACCATATTTATTTCAGAAAGGAGTTTTTATGTGAAGAACCTATGGAACTATAAGTCACTGTCATCACATACACATTCTTCAGAAGAACAATATAATAACATGGAGCTCATAAACACCCTAAACGCTTTATGAAACTCAGCTCTGAATATTTCTTTTGGCAGCTGATTCATTCATTACTAAAATGTGGACCAAACTCAATGGCTGATTCTATTTTACTGGAATGTTTCTGGCAGCTTGTAATAGTTAAAACATAACATGCCATCTCGGAGCCACACCCTTTGTAGATTCATATGGCTGCATCCCTATCTCATAGAATCATAGAATCATAGAATAGTAGAGTTGGAAGAGACCTCATGGGCCATCCAGTCCAACCCCCTGCCAAGAAGCAGGAAATCGCATTAAAAGCACCCCCGACAGATGGCCATCCAGCCTCTGCTTGAAAGCCTCCAAGGAAGGAGCCTCCACCACAGCCCAGGGGAGAGAGTTCCACTGCCGAACAGCCCTCACAGTGAGGAAGTTCTTCCTGATGTTCAGGTGGAATCTCCTTTCCTGTAGTTTGAAGCCATTGTTCCACGTCCTGGTCTGCAGGGCAGCAGAAAACAAGCTTGCTCCCTCCTCCCTATGACTTCCCTTCACGTATTTGTACATGGCTATCATGTCTCCTCTCAGCCTTCTCTTCTGCAGGCTAAACATGCCAAGCTCTTTAAGCCGCTCCTCATAGGGCTTGTTCTCCAGACCCTTAATCATTTTAGTCGCCCTCCTCTGGACGCTTTCCAGCTTGTCAACATCTCCCTTCAACTGTGGTGCCCAGAATTGGACGCAGTATTCCAGGTGTGGTCTGACCAAGGCAGAATAGAGGGGGAGCATGACTTCCCTGGATCTAGACGCTATTCCCCTACTGATGCAGGCCAGAATCCCATTGGCTTTTTTAGCTGCTGCATCACATTGTTGGCTCATGTTTAACTTGTTGTCCACGAGGACTCCAAGGTCTTTTTCGCACACACTGCTGTCAAGCCAGGCGTCCCCCATTCTGTATCTTTGCATTCCATTTTTTCTGCCAAAATGAAGTATCTTGCATTTGTCCCTGTTGAACTTCATTTTGTTAGTTTCGGCCCATCTCTCTAGTCTGTCAAGATCGTTTTGAATTATGCTCCTGTCTTCTGGAGTGTTAGCTATCCCTCCCAGTTTTGTGTCGTCTGCAAACTTGATGATCGTGCCTTCTAACCCTTCGTCTAAGTCGTTAATAAAGATGTTGAACAGAACCGGGCCCAGGACGGAGCCCTGCGGCACTCCACTTGTCACTTCTTTCCATGATGAAGATGACGCATTGGTGAGCACCCTTTGGGTTCGTTCGCTTAGCCAATTGCAGATCCACCTAACCGTAGTTTTGGCTAGCCCACATTTTACTAGTTTATTTGCCAGAAGGTCGTGGGGGACTTTGTCAAAGGCCTTACTGAAATCCAGGTAGGCTACATCCACAGCATTCCCTGTATCGACCCAACTCGTAACTCTATCGAAAAAAAAAGATCAGATTAGTCTGGCATGACTTGTTTTTGGTAAATCCGTGTTGACTATTAGCAATGACCGCATTTGTTTCTAAGTGTTCGCAGACCACTTCCTTGATGATCTTTTCCAGAATCTTGCCTGGTATCGATGTGAGGCTGACCGGACGGTAATTGTTTGGGTCGTTCTTTTTTCCCTTCTTGAAGATAGGGACCACATTCACCCTCCTCCAATCTGCTGGGACTTCTCCCGTTCTCCAAGAACTCTCGAAGATAATTGCTAGTGGTTCTGAAATAACTTCCGCTAATTCGTTCAATACTCTTGGATGTAGCTGATCTGGCCCTGGCGACTTGAATTCGTTTAGAGAGGCCAGGTGTTCCTGGACAGCTTGTTTCCCTATTTGGGGTTGGATTTCCCCCAATCCTTCGTCCATTCCATGTTGCTGAGGTTGAAGATGGCTTTCTTTTTGTGAGAAGACCGAGGCAAAGAAGGCATTGAGCAGTTCTGCCTTTTCCCTGTCTCCTGTCGCCATCACCCCATCTTCTCCTTGCAGAGGCCCTATCGCCTCCTTTTTCTTCCTTTTTCTACCAACGTAAGCAAAAAAGCCTTTTTTGTTGTTTTTTATGTCCCTGGCAAGCCTGAGCTCATTTTGTGCTTTAGCCTTGCGAACCTTTTCCCTACAGGTGTTGGCTATACGTTTGAATTCTTCTTTGGTGATTTCTCCCCTTTTCCACTTCTTGTGCATGTCACTTTTGAGCTTTAGCTCAGTTAGAAGTTCTTTGGACATCCATTCTGGCTTCTTTGCACTTGTCTTATTTTTCTTCTATGTTGGCACTGTTTGCATTTGCACCTTGAGTATTTCACTTTTGAAAAACTCCCATCCATCCTTAACTCCCTTGCTTTTTAATATTGGTGTCCATGGAATGCCGCTCAGTAATTCCTTCATTTTTTGGAAGTCAGCTCTCTTAAAGTCGAGAATGCGTGTTTGACTTGTCTTAGTTTCAGCATTCCTTTGTATTGCAAACTCCAGGAGCACATGGTCACTTGCCCCTAAGGATCCAACCACTTCAACTGTGTTGATCAGGTCTTCCACATTTGTTAAGATTAGATCAAGAGTTGCTGATCCTCTTGTTGCCTCTTCTACCTTCTGGACCATAAAATTGTCTGCAAGGCAAGTGAGGAATTTGTTGGACTTTGTACTCTTGGCTGAGTTTGTTTTCCAGCAGATATCGGAATAATTGAAATCGCCCATGACTACTATATTTCTTCTTTGTGCCTGTTTGGTCAGCTGTTGACAGAAGGCTTCATCAAGTCCTTCATCCTTCTCATTAATCCATACACACAAACATCCTTCATAAATGCTGTATGTGTATATGTATTATATTGTTAAGAGGAACTGTACAGTGTCAAAAAGAAATTGTCTCCCTCACCCCATTGGCTTCTTGGTATATTATGATATCTCAAATAAACAGTGTGGGAATCAATGTATTGAGTGCCAGGTAGAGATGAGAAAAGATAGTGCTGGGAGATGCATAATGGTTTGGATTATCTCACTCACAAGTGAACAAAAGACAGAGAAAGAGAGAGAGAACTGTTATATTTATCAAATAATATAAGTGCTGTGTTCCTTCCAGGTAGATAATTATGCAAAATCCTATAATATGTACTTGACATTTCTTGAGCTCTTACTGTAGAGCATACACTATTCCAAATTCTGCTTAGTAGAAAACAAATTGTCAAGAATTGTGCTATTTAAAGCCAGCGAGCAAAAGTGTAATCAGTAATAGCTGTTCACTGGTTAGGCTCTTCATATTAACAACCTTTTTTATTTTTGAAAAAAAGATGTATTTTCTTTGCATTCTCTCATATTGCTATTCCTGCTGATCTTCATTACTGAGATTGCACTCTTGTGTTTGATGCTGAAGAGAACCATGCCCATGACTTCACCAAAACCTTTTTTGTTAACTCAAACCATTATGTTTTAGTACAAAGGCCTGAAACACATCTGTCAACAACTGTGCTGTTAAGTCACCCCACAAGTATTTGATTATGATTTCATAAACAAAAACACTTCTCCAAAGATCTTTGATAAATCTTTCAGTATGGAAGAGGAGACAATGAAATCCACATAATTCAACAAAAGATGATATAGTGCAATGCAAATCATTGTTTGTCCCCTCCCTTCTTGGTGAAATAAGGAACTCAAGAAATACCAGACCGGTAAGGGTCATGAATAACAGATTAACATAGAAAGCAACTTTCCTCAGTAGAAGTCTTATATCCAGCAAAGCAATGCAGACTTAGCAAGGTATATTTTAAATGCAGTTTTCAAATGATGAGCATTAGGAATGATTCAGAAAAATGATGGCCCACCAAAAGCAAGGATGCCTAAGAACACAGCAAACACTAGGGTTGTGCGCTTGGTTTGGAATTCGGAAGTTTAGCGCTTTTGAAGTGAGTTTCAACCCACCTGCTCACTGCTCCCCTAATATTAAGAATTTGAATCAAAATGAGCCTTCGATTCTTAAGTCTTGGATGTCTTTGGATGTAGCTGTGACCAAGCCCGGCTGAGAGGTGAAGCCAAACCTGTTGGCATATCTCTCAGCCAATCAGGGCTGATGGAGGAGGGAGGCGGAGGTGGAGGCAGAGATCACTCTTGTAGTCTTTTTAAAAAATGTTGTTTTAAAAAGCTTTGAAAATTCCTCAAAAAACAGTGAATGGGTGAAACATTATGAAACCTGATAGGCAAAAAGTGATAAATGTGTTCAACATTTTAAAGTTTCACTCCAATAGCTTTAAAAATGAAGGAGAAAGGAGCACCTGAATTTTCCCCATTTATAGTAATTTAATGGGAAATGAAGAGAAGCCACATGCCTGCAATAAACCCCATTTCCCAGAATGTATGGGGCTGGATCAGCTAGCCATGGCATTGAGAGACAGTCTAATTGTTATAATATATACAATCATGGAATCTGCAAAGAGGACAGTAAGTGTATAAATCTGTGCTGTGTGGTTGTGTGTCAAAAAGGGTAGTATATTAATTGGATTTCAAGAGAGTTTGGGTGGGTGTCAATAGGGGCAGCATATTAATTGGATTTCAAGAGAGTTTGGGTGCTCAGAAGAAGGGGGTCAGTCTAGATTCCCTTGATGGTGTCTGTCCTATGATTTTTGTTCCTGGGTTATAAAGGGCAGTTTCTGATTGGTTCTGTTATAAAAACATACTGAAAGTTTATTACACTGCTAAAACTTTGTCTTTGTGCAAGGGACATCATCCTATATATATTATATAGCACATTTTGCTTTGTTGAGTCTCCACCAATTTAACACAATTCTGCCACAAAAACAAAGTTTTTAGAGTAGAACAATGACTTTCAAAGTAAAAACTACACAATGAAACAGGAAATAACACTTTCAAACCAGAAAAATATTTTCTTTATTATTAAAAATGTTTTTATAAAAAATTGAAAATTCACCAAAAATGTGTAGATATGCCAAACATTCTGAAATTTGGTGAACTAACAGTGGTAAATGTGTCCTACCACTGTATAAAGTTTCACCAGGATAGGTCAAAAAATGAGGGAGAGAAAAACCCCTCATGTTTCCCCACTAACAGTAATGTTTTCCTTAATGCGCATGCACGACTGCCATTAACGAGGTACTTAAGAAGATTCAAAAGTTTTGGAAAGTTTGGAACTTTTTACCTCCAAAATTCAGAAATGATTTTAGAAATGAAGCACCAGCGTCCCCTACCTTTGAACTGAGTTTAGAACCATTTTTTTGGATCGCACATGCCTAGCAAACACATAACACATGAAAGTAAGAACCAGAGAAAATATGTACATGTGTGCTTTCCACCACAGTTTCTAACTGGAGACACTAGGAACTTACCAATTCTTTCATTTTGACTCTTTTCACTTACAGTTGGCTTACACATATTCTGTAATCATGGGTTCAAACAGTCACAGATTGATTTTTTTAATTCATAAAGCAAGCCTTGATTTTGCCATTTTATATAAGGCACGCCATTTTACTATGTATAAATGGAAACATAATGCAGTTTGAAACCCTTATCCAGAAATCTGAAATCCTAAGTACTTCCAAAACCAAAATGTTTTGCTGCCAACTTCCCACTTTCACATTTAGCAAAAGAGGGCTAGGCACATGTTAAGTGCCCACTGTGTTTTTCATCAAGAGTGAAAAGAAAAGAGGGTGATCCACTTATTCAAGATCCTTGTAAAAGCTTCTGCACTTCACTTTCCACCAAAGTGTAGTGGCAGAGGGGGGACTGCAGGTAGGTTTTGAGAGTGATGCAGAGTGACCCCATTAGCTGCCACCTAAATCCAGCCCAGAGATAAGTAAATGGACTCATTGGAATAGGAAGGAAATCTCTTTCAGCTATTTTTGCTAAATTTTGTGCGACTATCCCTCTTTCTTTCCAATCTTTCGTTCACTATGTATATGCAAATACAGGTATTTCAACTTCTGTAAATTCTTTGTGGTCCACAGTTATAGAGAACTTACCAAATCCATGCTTTATGAGCATGTGAACACAGTTTTTTTGCAATCTGTGCTTCCACACTGTATTTCTTATGCATTGGATGGCACTCTGTTAGTGACATATGTAAGTGTGGATTATGTGCATGTATGAGGTGCAGTGGCCTTTTCTCTAGCCTTGCACTCCATCCAAAACCTTTCCCTGGCAGCTATCATATCCTGGAAAGGGCTATTGCTATTTACTTATGGAGGGAAGAAGTGGAAGAAGGCAATTCAGACTATAGCGGGGCTGCTGCTCTTGGCTACCAGGAGAAGGAAAAGAAGTAAGCACATCTTTATTCTCATCACCATCACTGAGCTAACACCAGAAACTTGTTCATTATCTCCTCCTTCCTCCCCATGAATAAACATCAAGGACACCACTTTTGGCAATTGTTAGGGGGAGAGGGAAGAGATTCCCACCCACTAAGGTCAGATTACTGCTGCCATGCTGGCACAGAATCAGAAACTATCGGCTGTGCAATGCACACAGTGTTGTGTGATATCCCAGCCAATTTGCCAGCTGTTAGGAATTCTGGGAGTCATCTGGGGACCTACGGACTGAGAACCACTGTGAGGCTTAGGTGATAGAAAAATCTATTGAGTTCCAGTAGACACACAGATTTGCATTTTAATGAATTATATGAACATTCATCAGTGAAGTCCACCTGACCAAACCACTTAAAGAGAGTATTCACAATGTTTGATGGGATGCTTGAGAACTACACAGTAGTCTAGTCAGGAGGTAATTGCAGCATGAAACACTTTCTATCAGTTTCATTATTCATGCATGTAACTGAGAGTACCAACCTTTTAAACTACAGATGTAGACCTTGCTTCTCGGAATCTTTCATTGCTGGTCAGTATCATGGCTATATCCTAGAAAGAAACTGCAACTCATATGTGTAGAGCCTTTGTAAGTGTTTGCTTTTTCCATGTAATTTCTGGAAAGGGGTGGGGGGGGGGGGAGAGAGACGAGACCCAATGTAGCCTTTAATTCTTCCCAAAACAATGGGGGAAAGGATCACATCACTTTTATTGCTGAAGAAAAGCCACACAGCTATTAATGATTTATTCATTTACAAAACTCTTTCCCTGGGATCCTGGTCATTTCAGTAATGATATTCACTGATTTAAATTTAGTTAATAGCTTCTTATCCATTTGATATGATGAGAATTATATCTGAAGTCCATTTTTTGGTGTCACTGGATAATTGGTATGAAAGAGTTACTATCACTGAATAATTGTTTTGAAAGAGCCTGAGAACAATTGATAATGGATACATTGACACATCAATTGAGAATTTTAAAAAGATAAAGAGAAATCAGAACTAAATGTGGTTTCATTTAAAAGAGAATATATCTGGAGGGGATGCAATTCAATAGTCACATTTTTATTGTTTAAATTGTTAAATGGGTTACTTTGAGAAGCTGTATCACAGTTTAACAATGCTTTATTTAGTTAGGCTATATCAGAAATGGGAATAATGTGTTTAGTTAGGATCTAAAGACTATATCTGGAATGGGAATTGAGTGTCCCTTTGGATGTTGTTGGACTACCAGCATAGTCTAAGAGCATCTGTACAACCACATGATTCTCACCTATGTTTCTTTTTTGGAATATCTGCATATAAATAATGAGATGTCTTGAAGATGTGACCCAAATCCAAACACAACATTTTTTATGCGCCATATACATCTTATACACATAGTTATTTCATTTATAATATTTTAATAATTTTGTGCATGAAACAAAATGTATGTACACTGAACCATTGGAAAGCAAAGGTGTCATTATCTCAGTCACTCATGTGGACAATTTTGGAGATTTATGGAATTCTGGATAAGCGATACTCTTAGAAATATATGTCTTGCATTTCTCAGCTCTCCAGAGATTCCGAGGTATTGAACAACAAATCAAAACATTATTTAATAACAGATTAAAACAATAGAAACCATATTTTAAAAGTGAACAGTAAAGAATTCCAAAAGTCTATCCCTTTAGAGAATGAACACAGATTTTTCCCCAGCAAAATTTTCAGGGAGCAGGGGGAGGTTCAAGCTGGTAAGCAGAATTCTGGGAAATGTAGGTTGGAAAGGTGAGGACCCCCATGGCAGATAATTCAAAAGGCCCTGCCCTAAACTACATTTCCCAGAATTCTGCTCATTTCAGAATACTGGGGCTCTTCTCATTAAAGCCGCAATGTGATGGTCTCTGCCTGTCTCTCTCTGGGTCGGCCAGGTACCAGAGCGGCTTCTTTCTTGCCCAGCCATCCAGCTAGGCATCCGTCCCTCCCACCCACCACTTCACCACCCCCTTTGGAGAAAGAGCCTCGGAGCCCTTTGGGGAACCAAACCCAGCCTTTTTGGGAGAAGTGGCGCCCACAACGGAGACCTGGAGCCACTTACAAGACTTACATAAGTCTTCCAAAAAGTCATAGGTTAGTGTTTTGAATCTTGCATTTTTTTTGTATGAGAGCCACCCATGTTTCGTAATGTCACATCATGTATATGAATCTTACAAAATAGATTCAACATATGAAGTACAAACCAATTTTAGCACAGCCCTAGTAATTACAGCACAAAGAGAAACAGTTGGTACAGTTTCTGAAAATCTGGAAAGGTAATCCTGACCACTGGCTTTTCAGGAACAGTGCTAGATCCCAGAGCAATCCCAAGATGTAAACCCATCTGGAAATGCTTCAGTCCCAATCCCAGCTTGGTTTTTCTGCTGAACAAAAGGATTTTTGACTTGTGTAGACTGAGCCTCCTTTTGTTCACCACCATGCAATTCCTCCCCACATTTTGCCTATTAGCATCACTGGATATCTTTAACTCAACTATATATATTCTCTGTTTCTCATGTTTTGGAGTTGTACTATATTGTAACTTTTTATTCATTAAAGCAAAATCTTGAAAATTTAGCAGAGGGAATGTAGAAAACTTTTCTTTGGAATGTGTGGGAAGGTGTTAATTGTTGAAATATTCTCAAAATGCTTTTAATGTTAAGAATAAGGAACACGGTTATTATGTTACAACTCCTGAAAGAACTGAAGCTCAAATGCCAAATACTGTATTCACTTTGCCGGTGTTGAAATGAGTGAAATATGTTGTTACTCAGTGTACAGATGGCCTCCCATTTCTATGCCAAATTAGTGATAGTTTTTCTCCACCCTTTAACATCTGCCCTGAGTTTATAAATTGTTGCATTGTAGTTAACTTCCTTAATTAGAAGAAAGACAAAGTATAATTTGAAAGCCCAGCTAGAATTCATTTTCTAAACTGTACCACCGGGGAGAGATTCCCAAGCTTTGTGCTGAGGAGACCTACCAGTGGGACCGTATTTGTGTTTAATTTAAAACTTCTGGCTGCATTGCCTTTGTAAGAAATTGCATACTGCTTTAAGACTTTGTAGAATAGAACATCCTTTAGTAGCAAGGATCCAAACATTTTCTGAGAACCAATGCTGAAATCAACTATAATAAAGATCCTAATACAACTCTACTTGTCCAGATTTACTTCTAGTATTCTGAAGTTCTGATAACCTGCTCTGTTTCTGACCTGGAATTGCTGGATTCGGTATTCAGCATTACACGCTTCCATTCCACCATTCCCAAACTGCTTTAGGCCCAGAAGGTTTTCTTTCAAAACAGTAACTAACCAATTTATCAAAAACCTCTTCCTTTTGCTTTTATGGGCCAAAACTTACATTTGGACCAAGGAAATGAAGCATTAGAGGCAGGGCCGTAGCCAGAAAAAAATTTCGGGAGGGGTTTTGAAAATTTCGGGGGGGGGGGGGGGTGAACCCCTAGCACACACACACACACACACACCCGCTACAAACCTGTCAATATCTGCTTGAGATAGTGCCTGGAGGGACTCTTAATGTTTTTTGTTTCATAGACTTAGCATGGGGATTTGGTTAAAATTCATGAGTAAACCAGGGTTTTTTTTTATAACCTGAAAAATTTCGGGGGGGGGGGGTTGAACCCCTAAAACCGCCCCCTCGCCACAGGCCTGATTAGAGGCAATTGTACTAATGCTGAAGATTCTGAAAACTGAAAATTCAGGAAAAGATGTCCTTCTGTGATCACTGACTCTCCTCCCGTGTTGCCACTATTTTCTCCTCTTGTTCATGAAGGGCATGATTAAGTATTTTTCCACTGTGCCTTCTAGGTATAAGTCAGGAATTGACAACTTTTGTCCACCCTAACACCCCAAAAATCACTCAGAGAAGAAGCTGTATCATACTGTTCTCAGCTGTTAAGCAGTATATTGGTAAGAAATGCAGTACTAACACTTTAACAATACATTTTTTCACTTTAACAAGGTTCATGCTCTCCACACACCTAGTTTAGATATAGAGTTTTACCCCCCCCCCCCCCAAACATCATGGAAGCACTTTAAAAAGATGAATGAAAAGTCTGTGGCATATTTGAATGAAGGGGAACTGCTGCTTTTCTCAATACTGCACTCCCAAATATCAGGGGCAAAATGGGAGGTGTTCCTTCAGGACCTCAGAAGGACTGCCAACATTGATGAGGTGGTGCATATGGACCGTGACTGTGCGATTCCCATACGTCTAATTTAAGCTATAATTACAGTAGAGTCTCATTTATCCAACAGCAGAACGTTAGATAAGTGAAAATGTTAGATAATAAGGAGGGATTAAGGAAAATCCTATTAAATGTCAAATTGTGTTATGATTTTACAAATTAAGCACCAAAACATCATGTTTTCCAACAAATTGACAGAAAAAGCAGTTCAGAGCACGCTAACTTTATGTAATAATTACAGTATTTACACATTTAGCACCAAAACATCGCAAAGTATTGAAAACAACTGACTACAAAAACACTGACTACTAAAAGGCAGATTGCGTTGGATAATCCAGAACGTTGAATAAGTAAAGATTGGATAAGTGAGACTCTACTGTATAGCAATAGAAAACTTAGGCTGTGTCATTGGCAAAATAAAGGCTGACTTACCATAAAGTTGGTATCAGCTGTCCAGATAACATACAACTACTTCTGAAGAGGATTTGTCCTCTTGCTTTACCTTAATGCAACTTTGCTCTGCCAAATCAGTCATTCACATGGTAGAAGCCCTTTTCCTGAGTGATCAATATGGAAGGAGAAAGCAACCCCTCCTTCTTGATCGCAAGTCTGGACACCAATTTTTGACTTCAGAAGAAGTGGCAGCACACTATGCAGGGGTTTCACCACGTCCCAAGCTTGGTAAGGGAGAGGAGACAGTGACACTGAAAGCAAGGGACAAGCCAACAGGTTCCAGTAATATTGGTCCAGCTGGTTTGTATGGAATATTATGTGACACTGAACAGGATTCAGCCCAGTGCACGTGACTACCATCATGGTCAATCCAGGGCCAGTTATGTTCCAGATTGTGTAGACACAGCCTTGGTCTTTCAGTTCTACTTTACCACTCACGAACTTCACTTGGATGCAGGGGTTAGAAAATCTATCAAAGAAATACATAGTCAGATATTTTTTCTTGGTACTTTCTTTCTGAAATGTATTTTAAGGACATTAACCTCACAAGTATTCCCTATTTGAGTTACCATCCAGGTGCTCATCCATTGTGGTCTCCCATAATTCATCTCTTTCATTGCCAAATAAAGCAGATTATGTTGCCACAGCAACAGCTTGCCTTCAGTGGTGTGAAGCCTTCAACAAAAGTCAAAGTGGGACTGAATGTAAAGCATGACATTTACTTTAAAGCAGAAAAAATGGTCTGCCCAAGGTCCTCGGCTTGAGTGAAGTGCTACATAAACATAAAGGAAAATTCTCTCAGAGGCAGAAAAATGCAATAGAATTATGTAGTGGTAGTATGCCTACACAACAAGTGTCTGTGTACAAAGCATAGGGGATCCATCAACACTGTTCATTAGGAAACTCAGTGAGCTATGAAAGTGTTGCATCAGAAGCAAATGTCCCTGGTGATGAAGGTAAAACACAACAGCAACAACTAAGAACAAAGTACCTTAGTTGTACCAATTCAATGGATTTATTTATTCACACCTTCCTATATTACTCCCCTTCCTTGGCCTTTCAAGTCCACTGTTACAATATTCACTGGTAGCATCCAATCTTAAATCTCAACTGTCTTAAACCTCAAC
Organism: Anolis carolinensis; assembly: GCF_035594765.1. Taxonomy (NCBI): domain Eukaryota; kingdom Metazoa; phylum Chordata; class Lepidosauria; order Squamata; family Anolidae; genus Anolis; species Anolis carolinensis. Next base: position 157,754,327 of record NC_085844.1, on the reverse strand, counting down.
AATTTTGAAATAAGGCAATTAACCTAACAGTGCAATAAAATGCTATATAGCATCGGCCAATAAAGTAAAGCCTTCTCAATTAAAAGCCAACAAAACAGGCATGTTTTGAAAGTCTTTTTAAAAGACAGGCACAGAGGAAATCAGCCATATGTCTTTTGCAGGGAGATTCCATAAGGTTAAGGACACCTATTTATTTTATAAAGATATGTTTCTCTTCCCAGATGTCAAAACCATGCATCCAAAGTAACTCATTAATTAAGCTTTAAAATTACAGAATTCCAACAGATGTTTGGCCTGCACATGAGCCTGGAAATGTGTGAATTTGGCTCTTTTCAGTATGTGCTATATATTGTTATCCATAATTCCACATGCTCCAAAATCTAAATTTTTTTGCCACTAGGCACCCATTTCAAGATGGCAGCTGTAATACTTCTCATTCATTTGTAAGATGGAAGCTGGTGATTGGCAGGCTCCCCAAAGGTACAGTGTTGTATTTCCCCCCTGTCTCTTAAGTCCCTAATATCATCAGTCTCTTATATCGTCAGATGGGAAAAATGTGGTTGAAAATTGTAAGAGTTACTTTGTGTTATGATTTAAAAGAGCTTTTAAAATAAAAATTATGTACAATCACCATATGAAACCAGAAAAATTGTCAAATAGTTACTGGAAATGTTCTAAACAAGAAGAGTATTTTTAAATCACATGCAGTAGACCTATGGGGATGCTAAAAATATTGGGTCCAAATGCAATCTTATTTTTTTAATTGTAAAGATTTTTCTTTTAGATTTGATTGTTGATCAGTTAGAAAGGACCCAAGGAAGAATACTCATGAATATGATACCAGCTGTGAACATATAATTATGCTCTGAAATGGAAGACTGGTTCCCCGCCTACAAAAGAAGACTGCTTATTCAAAGTAAGTGACTTAGAGGAAATGGATAAATTATCTATATTGATTAAAGAAAATCATTAACATTTTTTGAAAAATTAGTAATTCCTGATTAACAGAAAGATGGAGATGCTATTCCTGTTGATTTTTTTATTAGTATGACTAAATGCCTAGATGAAGTTTGATTTATAATTAAAGTAGGGAGAACTCAGAGCCATTGGTGGAGCAGCGGGTTAAGCCACTGAGCTACTAAACTTGCTGACCAAAAGGTCGATGGTTCAAATCCGGAGAGCGGGGTGAACTCCTGCTGCTAGCCCCAGTTTCTGCCAACCTAGCAGTTCGAAAACATGCAAATATGATCAATAGGTACTGCTCCGGCACTCTATGCAGTCATGCCGGCCACATGACCTTTGAGATGTCTATGGACAATGCTGGCTCTTCTGCTTAGAAATGGAGATGAACACCAACCCTCAGAGTCAGACATGACTAGACTTAATGTCAGGGGAAAACCTTTACCTTTACCTTAGGGAGAACACGGAGCTCAAGAGTTAAATAACAACTGCAGAAAAAGATAGTTGGCAATCAGCAATTTTCTATTTTGTTAATTGTAGTGTTTATTATTTATTTAAGTGGTTTAGAAATTTGTTTGTATTTCATTTCTGGGCTTATTTTGTAGGATGTAGTAGGTTTCTTTTTTAAATTATATTTAATTATTGTGTGTATAATTTTAATCAATAATAATAATAATAATGAAGAATTTATTTCCCACCTCTCCCTATGGTTTGAGGTGGGATATAACATCATTAAAACAAGAGATAAAACACTATCATAAAGCATATACAACAAGAAACACGGAGTTAAAATACAAGTTAATATCCACTGATAAAATGTAGATTAAAATTCACAACTTAAAATTGACCAGGTAGGTCTATTGGTAGAGATGGGTCTTCAATTGTGTTTTAAATTCCGACAGTTAATATAGCTGTCAGATTTTGGCAGGTTATTCCACAGTTTTGGGACAGCTGATGTAAAGGTCCTCTGGGTGATGATTGCCAATCAAGGTTTGGCTAGTTGGAGTAGATGACCCCCAGAGGAGGTAAGTGTGTGGGGCAGATGGTCCGGGGAAGGTAATCCTGTAGTTAATCTGGACCCAAACCATGCAAGTCTTTAAAGGTCAAAACCAACACTTTGTACTTTATCCAGAAACTAATTTGCAACTAGTAGAACGATTTTAGTATATGTGTAATATGCTTAGTCCTGGATGTTTCTGTGACCAATCTGGCTGCTGTGTTTTGAACTAATTGGAGTTTCCAAATTTGATACAGAGGTAGCCCAATGTAAAGTGCATTGCAGAAATCCAACCTTAAGGTTACTAGGACATGCACTACCATCTTTAGGTTCTCAGATTCTAGGAAGAAGCGCAGCTGGTGTATCAGCCAAAAACGATAGTAAGCACTCCTGATCACCACATCAACTTGGGCTGATATTTGGAAAGAAAGGAGCATTCCCAAAATGTGAACACAGTCTTTCAGGGGAAGTGTAAGAACTGTTTGACACATCTCCATCCCTAGGTTAGTACTCTTAACTACAAGCACCTCTGTTTTGTCTGGATTCAGTTTGAATTTGTTTTTCCTCATCCAGCCCATTACCTCCTTCAGGCATTCATTCAGAGGAGACATGCTATTCTTGGCTAGAGTTGTTTTTGAAGGCATGGAAAAATATATTTGGATGTCATCAACGTATTGATAACACCTCGACCCATGTCTCTTGATGATCTCTCCTTGCAGTTTCATGTAAATGTTAAAAAGCATTGGGAATGCTTTGGGAATAGGAGCAGCTATCCCCAAGCACCACCTTTTGGAAATTGCCTGAGAGGTATGACCAGAACCATTGCAGCACAGTTCTTCTGATTCCCAAATCTCCAGGCATTCCAGAAGGATATCATGGTTGATGGTGTCGAACGTCGCTGAGAGATCTACAAGCATGAACAGGGACATACACCCCTTGTTACTGTTAAGACAGACATCATCCACTAAGATGACCATAGCAGTCTCAACTCTGAATCCTGCTCTGAAGCCGGTCAAGGGAGTGTATTTCATCCAAGACTTCCTGGTGCTGGAGAGCACGGCCGGCCCTAAGTAATTTCGCTTTGTAAGCGAACCTAGTGGCCGCCCCCCCCCCCGAATTTGCGCCCCCCACCCCTGCACATACCGGTTTCGGCGGCGGTTTCAGCGGCAGCTTCGGTGGCGGCGGCTTTGGCGGTGGTGGCGGCTTCGGCGGGGGGGAGGACCATCACCTCCCTCCCAGGTGAAGGCCTTCCGCGTTTGCCAAGGAGGGAGGCGATGGTCCCCGCCACAGCCTCCCTCCTTGGCAAATGCGGAAGGCCTACTTCAGCCTGGCTTTTTTCGCGAAGTCTCGTGAGGACTCACGAGACTTCACGAGAATAGCTAGGCCACAGTAGGCCTTCCCCGTTTGCCGAGGGTGGAGGCAGCGGCAGTGGGGACCATCGCCTCCCTCCTCAGCGAAGGCCTCATCTGAGGCCTAGCTCTTCACTGAGGAGGGAGGCGATGGTCCCGCCGCCACCTCTGCCTCCCTCCTCAGTAAATTTACATGGGGGCGCTGTCAAGGCCTCAACAGCACCCCCCCTTGATGTGCGCCCGAAGCGGCCGCTTCAACGGCCTCCACGTTGGACCGGCCCTGCTGGAGAGCAACTGCCTTCTCAATCACTTTGCCCAAAAAAGGAAGGTTAAACACTGGTCTGTAGTTATTAATGTCCAGGGGATCCAAGGAGGGCTTTTTCAGCAGTGGTCTAACTACAACTTCCTTTAAACGGGGTGGAAAATTCCCTCCCCTAATTGATGCATTGATAATTTGTTTTATCTGAGAACTAATTACATCTCCTCCTTTAATGACCAGTTAAGAGGGATGGGGATCAAGAAAGCAGGTTATCCTCCCTACTTGCCCCAGCAGCTTGTCCACATCAGCATTATTCACTAATTGAAACTGATCCAGTATAATCCCACATAAAGTTGCTGAACATCTCATTGTTAACTTCTGCTCCAATGACAGCATATGTCAGCCCTTATGTGAGAGGTTTCATCTGTGAAATGATTATTAAAAGCATCACAGTGAGCTACTGAAGGTTCTAGCAAGGGGTTTGGAGGAGAGGGCACCTGGGTTAAGCCTCTCACCACTCTGAACAGCTCAGCTGGACATGAATCTGCAGGCACAGTGAATGCAGAGAAGAAAGCTTTCTTTGCTACATGTATTGTCACATTATAGGAGTGAAGATGTCTTCTATATCATGTCTTGTCACATAAAAGTCAAGTTTTCCCCCACCTGCACTGTAGCCATTGTCCTTCCATTTTTTTCTCCTGAGGGTCTCTGTATACCAGGAAGCCTGATTCATAGTAGGTCGGAGAAGACATTTGGGAGCAATCATATCAATAGTCCTGGTTAGAGTTTGATTCCATTTATTGACCATGGGTTCAACAGGATCATTGGTAATGCCAGCCATAAAACCCTCTAAGGTCTCCTGGAATCTCAATGGATCCATTAACCTTTGAGAGTGGACTATTTTAATAGGTCCTCTACCCCCGCTGGAGTAGGTTGGGGCTGTAATTTTGATTCCTTTTTTTGCCCATGGATTCAACAGGATCATTGGTAATGCCAGCCATAAGCCTTCGAGGATGGACCATTTTAATTGGTCCTCCATCCCTACAGAAGTAGGTTGTAGCTGTGATACTAGCCCTCATCAGAAAGTGATCTGCCCACTCAGAGGTGTTGGTTACCTCTGCCCATAGATCTGTATGTTCCGAGCTGAAAACCGCATCAAGTGTATTACCTGCTGAGTGTGTAGGCACATAAACCAGTTGGGATATAACCATGTTTGTCATGGATACTATAAACTCCCGAGCTGCACCTGACAAACTGGTCTCCAGTGGTATGCTGAAGTCACCCAGAAACAAAAATCTGGATGACTCCAACAAGATTTCTGAAACCAGTTCCGTGAGTTTGGCCAGGGAGTCTGTTAGGCAGCAGAGTGGACAGTACAATAATAGAACCCCTAGTCTATCCCCAGCTTTCAGTCTCAGGTACACACGCTCAATGTGATTCAGCTCCTTCAATGTGATTTAAGTACACACACTCAGTGTGATTCAACTCCCTAGTAGGTAATCTGGAGATATTAAGGTAGTCTTTATAGTCCACAACTACCCCACCCTCCCACCCTGCTTACTTTCTCTGTTCTGCTCACTGACACAGTACCCAGCTGGGAGGTCTGAGCCCAAGTTGGACCACTATCACCTCCCAATCAAGTTTCAGAGAAGCATGATTTTGGGGGGGGGGAAAACAATACTCAGAAAAGTACAAACTCCAGAGGATAACTGCATTCCAAGCCTCTCATTAGCCCCATGGTATAGACCAGGTCATTTTTGTACAGGAATTTAAAAAGCTTAGTTTCCTCAAGACTTTCCTTCAGAGCCTCAAAATTATTGATGGGCCCACTCTTTTTGACTCAGTTTGAATCAGTTTGGTATTTATGAACTTTTATGGAGAACTGTTGGAACAAAGCTTGCCTTTCTCTGAGAATTCTCTTCCAGCTCATAAAGTAGTCATGTGCATGCTGTGTTGCTATATGCTCATTACTTATTCTATTGCTCCCTGGGAATTGTAGTATTCAGCGGCTGCATACCCCTGAAACAGCACATGGGACAAAAAGAGAAAATTAGATCTGATGTGGAATAGTGAGAAACAATCACACAAATTCTTCTTATTGCAAAAAATACCACTAAACAAAATGTTTTTACTTTCAGGAGTTCTGGAATCATGCAATAGCAGGAAGGTTTAACATGAAAGAAAGAAAAACTATTCACACCTAAAAGAGATGGCATTCACAGTGATCAACCAGAATTTGTCATTTCCACATGATGTGCAAAGCAGTTTGACTTTCTGAACATTGATAGAAAAACCTAGTATAACATTTCAAGCCAGAAAAAAATTCCTGAAACAAAGATCTGCCCCAAAAGTAATGATACACACACACACACACACACACACACACACACACGCAATTATAGTTTATCGCTTTCAAAATAGGGTCCTTGTGATCAAATGCAGCGATTCTAACATTTTTGCCACCCTTCATAGCAGTGAAGGACGTCTTCACTTGAGATGATATTCAAAGCATCATAGCAACTGCCTGGATGTTTTTAACTGTCCCCAAATGATGTCCTTTGAGATTGATTTTGTGTCTAGGGGAAAAGCCAAGTCAGGGTTATCTGTGGGAAAGTATTCTGAACAGTCTTCACATGAACTGCCACATTATTCTCAGTTCTTGAAGTAGGACACTGCTCCAGAGTCTTCTACATTTTTGCTTATGTCAAGACACAAAAAATTACTACACCCTTTTGCAATCTTATACTTTGAATTCAATCTGCAGCAAGGAAATAAGTTGAGGACAAATTGGGTGGGAGCAGGGCCGGCCGGAGATAAATTTATATATAAAGCGAGGGGGGAAATTGCGCCCCCCCCCACCGGCGCCGCGGGAGGCGTGGCCATGTGCCGCGGGAGGCACATGGCCACGCCTACCGCGGCGCCGGCGGGCCCCGCCTCCTGCTCCCTGGCCCCGCCTCTCACGTAGCATGGGAGGCAGGGTCACGGCGAGCAGCGCGGGAGGCGGGGCCAGGGCTGGCCCCTCCTCCCGCGCAGCTCACCCCGACCCCGCCTCTCACCCAGCGTGAGAGGCGGGGCCGGGGCGCACAGGCCGGGAGGCAGGGCTCCGCCCAGACGGGGCCTTGCCTCCCGCCCCGCGCGGCCTGGGCTTTTCCAGGCAGGCAGACTGCACTGGAGGTCCCTGCAGGCCGCGATCGCGGCCTGCAGGGACCTTCGGTGCAGTCTGCCCGCCTGGAAAAGGCCAGACGGGCGAGGCTGAGCTGCGTGGGAGGCAGGGCCAACCCTGGCCCCACCTCCCACGCAGCTCACCCCGACCCCGCCTCTCACGCAACGTGAGAGGCGGGGCCAGGGCGCACAGGCCGGCCATCCAGGGCCATCCCAGCCGGCCATGAGAGCTCGCTCGTCACCGAACAGGCCTTCCTGTTCGCCGGCGAGCGAGCTCATGGTCCCCGCTGGGAGGGGGGAAGCCTGACGGCGCCCCCTGGGCCCTGCGCCCGAGGCGGCCGCCTCACGTGGCCTCCGTGTTGGGCCGGCCCTGGGTGGGAGTGGAGGCCAGAGAGAGAAACAGGAATGTTTTAGAAACAGCTGAAAAGTTGGACAAATGATTAATCAGATCTATCTTTGCCATATTTTGAATTTGTAGAGTATGCTATCCACTGTGTTCCCAAATGTTTTAGCAACAAATTTTGTTTAATCTCAGATTTTAGCATCTACATCATTATTTTCATAGGCATTTAGGAAATATTATTTTGACTTTATATCTTGGTAACTAGATATCTCTACTTGTCAATGTATCTTGAACTCAGAAATCCTGAAAATGCTACACTACATAAGTCTGGTGAGTTCAATTGACATATGGTCCAGTCAGCAAACTGCCTAGACATTAGGAGGTTGGAGTGCAAGAGCGGTGTAAGAGTTCAGGCAATCTAGATAAGCCATAGGTTATCCAAGAAGGATGAGGGGAGAACCAAGAGGATAGTCATCAGCTGGTGACTTCAGCAAACCAGTAGTCCAATTAAAAACCAGCAAAAAGGAAAATAGCATTGACAATAATAGCCAGAAGGTTAAAAACATATGAACACCAAAATACTATCTGTCACCAAGATAAATCAGTTTGTCAAGATGCTGGGGAGCTGCAGGGAAATGTGTGGCCAGCTGGTACCTAATGAATCAACACCAGCTACTTAAGAACTGTTGGGATTGGCATCTAGTTCTTTATCATTCAGCAAATGCTGATGGCATGACTTCAACAACTTCAAAATCTATGGCCTCTGTTACCTACTCTTGGGGAGCAGCCTTCCCTTTGACTCAGACCCTGGAAAATGTGCCCTCAAGAAACCTTCCTGGTCAAAATTTGCAGATTCCTGGCAATCCACTTCCTCTTTATTTGAATAATCCAGAGGAAAAGTCATGACACTGATGAATTCCACTTTCTAGTACAGCCTTCCCCAACCTGGTAGCCTCTACCTGTGTTGGACTACAACTGCCATCAGGCCCAAGTTATCTAGGCATCATCAGTGCATACCAGGCTGCTGGAAGATTTGAGTATGAAGCAGATGCGATCTGGCCAATTACCCTGATATGCAACAACTTTGAAGCAAGGAACTGCTGATGAAGCTCTAATTTTTTAGCCACTGTTTTGTTGTGGAAGCATGCATAGGCTTGCCCTGATTTTTCTGTTGCACAGAAAAAAGGAGAAGCAGCTACTGTTTCCAGTAGATGCAATCTTGGTTCAAATTCACTAGGTAAGGGTATGGAGTGACATTAACACAGCAGGTGTAACCCCCAATTATACTTAAATATGTCATCAGCAGAGTGCTGAACAAAGTCTTCTAATTCACTTGATGTCAGTATCTAACCTATTTTCTTCTGCCACATGATGGTGAGTTGGGAGTCAGGCTTTAACGAAAGTTCTTCAAGACTGAATGATCTTTTATTTCTCCAAAAAAATAAATGAATCAGTGCAGCCTTTACTTTCAAAATAATATGTACAATTGACTAATCTTCATTATCTTGTTCACTTGGGAGGAACTATAAATTCTGAAATTAGAAAAAAAAATCACTACTACAGTTACAAAGACTTCAGTGCATGCGATAATTGAGATGGTTATGAAGAGAGCTGTGAAGAGACCTCATAGGAGAGATGGAAAATGTGCTGCTCAACAAAACAGAAGTGGCAAGAGGAACAGATCAGGGCCAATTTCTAGGCCAATGAGACACTAAGGGGGATGCAAAGCCAGATAATGAGAACAAATGCAAAGAAGATTTCAAGAACAACATTGCAAAGATAACAATTTTAAGTGCACATAAAGAAAAGGTGACAACAAAACACTTTAGCTGAGAAAAACACAGTAGTGATATTAAAGTGAACTAAGATTGTTGTTTTTTCATGCAAGTGGAAGGCAAAATGGCATCTATTTCATTCATGACTTTTTCTTTAAAAGACTTATATTATCTGTAGCTTAGTTTTTGCTATATTTTCAAAAGACAGTTAACAAAGTTGGGATTTCTACCAGCTCAGTTACATTGTGAATAAGAAACTTCTATAAGAAACTTCTTTAAGCATATGCTACTGGTACATTTTCCTATATAAGCTGAAGCTGTAGAAAACATCTCATTACCCATCAGACATGAAAGTCCAAGAGAGTTCTGGGGTTCATGGCAGTGAGAGGGGGTGAGTGGGTGGGTTGGGGAATAAAATTCAGTAATATTCTGTTTGTGAGCTCCTAGACATTATTTTCTTTATATCTCCTTAAGTGAGTCATTTCTTGCTGCTATACCTTTTAAAGAAAGATAGTAAGTTATGTGAACTGAACAGTGAAGTGGCCAGGAACATTCATTATAGGCTAGAAGAAAAGTGAAGCTGGGATAGTGGGTTCTCATTGCAATTGTCACTCACTTGCTCAGTTTAGCAGATCTCCTGAGGTTTAAGGTGCTCCTTTGCTTATGAAATAATCTTGCATTTATGTCTTATTCTTGGAGAGTTTTAGAATTTACTTTATCAGTAGGTGATTCTGTCGAAGCTCTGACAGACCTCTGGAATAAGGAGGTTCCCAAGGCAGTTGACACAATTGCTCCTGAACGTTTCCTTTCATAAAGCAGAGCCAAATCAGCTCCCTTATATACCAGGGAGCTAACAGTGATGAAGCAAGTGAAACTGAGACTAGAGCAATGTTGCCACCAAACTCATAAAGAATCTGACTGAGCATGGGTCTAGGGCAGTGATGGGCAACCTTTTGAGCTTGGTGTGTCAAAATTTGCCAAAAAAACCTGAGCATAACTCGGGTGGTGTGTCACTTCACTACAGTAGAGTCTTGCTTATCCAATGTTCTGGATTATCCAATGAAGTCTGCTTTTTAGAAATCAATGTTTTTGTAGTCAATGTTTTCAATAAATTGCCATTGGTGCTAAATTCATAAATACAGTGAATGCTACATAACGTTACTGTGTATTGAAATGCTTTTTCTGTCTATTTGTTTTAAAACATGTTTTTGGTGCTTAATTTATAAAATCTTAACATAATTTGATGTTTAATAGGCTTTTCCTTAATTCCTCCTTATTATCCAACATTTTTGCTTATCCAACATTCTGCCGGCCCATTTATGTTTGATAAGCAAGACTCTGCTGCATTTCTAATGGCAGGAAACAATACCCATAGCATAGGCCCTCGCCTCTCCCAGTCTTCCCCTCACTCATCTATGCAATGATGGTCAGTTAGAAATCCACGACACCCCAGAACAGTAGATTGGATGATGGTTGCTGTGGTTATATGGCTGCTGGTAATGCAATCACAAGGCCCCCAGAGATGGGTCCCCTCGCCATTCCTCTGCTCCCTGCTCTGCCAGCTGGAAGTGAGGTCAAAGATTTCCTAGAGGACTAACTGAAAGTCCCAGAACTAGACACTCTGTGCTGGAGTTCTGTTGTTTTGGCCTACAGACCTTCGGCACCGAGTGTCTACACTACACTACAGCAAATGTTTTATTCTCAGCTACTGCACCTGGCCATGCAGGAGCCAAGGATGAAATGTCCTTCTCTCTATGCAGCCCCATATTTCTCTGTATGCAGCCACATGTTGCCGCGTGTCATCAAAAATGGCTACACGCGTGTCAGAGGTTCGCCATCACGGGTCTAGGGTTCATTACAAAGCCAATTCTACAGCAATGAAGGTGGCAGAAAAATTGTTTATTGCCACCAACATTGCATCTGCACAGAACCACCCAAGAGAGCTGTTTTGAGTGGTCAGAGGACTATTTAACTCTGCTCAGCCAGGGATCCCTGGTTGTGATGAATTTGCAGGTTCTTTGCAGATAAAGTATCTCAGATCTGTTCCAATAACGATACCAGTGTTAACACAATCTCCATGGAAGTAACTGAGGCATCTGTTTGTCATGGTTTGATTAATTCTTTTCAACTTATTCAGCCCGAGGACATGGACAAGATCTTGGGAGGAATTAGAACAACCATTTGTTCTCTAGTCAGGGAGGCAATAGTAAGACTCTTTTTTAAAAAACTGGCACTGGATCCCACTCAACTGAGTAATTACCAGCCAGTTTCAAACCTCCCCTTTCTGGGCAAGGTTCTAGAGAAAGTGGTGACCTCACAATTCCAAAGTTTCTTGAATGAAACCGATTATCTGGATCCATCTCAATCTGGTTTCAGGCCCAGCCACGGGACAAAGGCAGCATTGATCACCTTGGTGAATGATTGAGAAAGAGAACTAGACAGGGAGAGTGTGTCCCTGGTAGTCCTCCTGGACCTCTCAGTGGCTTTCGTTAGTATTGATCATGGTATTCTTCTGGGCCAGCACTCTGAGAAGGGACTGGGAAGCACTGTTTTGTAGTGGCTCTGGTCCTTCATGGAGGGGCGTTGATGGTGGAGCTGGGGGACTCCTGTTCGACTCCCTGGTTACTGGCCTGTGGGGTCCATCAGGGTTCAATTCTGTCCCCCATGAAAATGCTGGGAGAGATCATCTGGAGTTTTGGAGTTCGGTGTCAAATTTATGCTGATGACACCCAACTCTATTACTCTATTACTCTTTTCCACCAAAAGCCAAGGTACTCATCCTGCCCGTAAATCAGTGCTTGTCATCAGTGAGGGATTGGATGAGGGCTAATAAGTTGAAGGTAAATTCAGATAAAACAGAGGTTCTCCTGGTCAGTTGGAAGGCAGATTAGGGTGTGGGATTACAGCCTGTGCTATATAGGGTCACACTCCCCCTGAAGACATAGGTTCATATTCTGGGGGTGATCCTGAATTCATCACTGACCCTGGCACCCCAGGTGTCAGTGGTGGCAACTAAAACTTGTGCGCCAGCTGGGCCCAAACCTTGAGATGCCAGATCTGGCCGTGGTAGGCCACAAAATGGTTACTTACTGCTTGAACTACTGCCATGCTATCTATGTGGGGATGCCTTTGAAGATAGTTCAGAAGCTGCACTAGTTCAGAGATCAGCAGTCAGGTTACTAACCAGAGTGCTGTATTGTGAGAGGACAACTCCCATGCTGCAGCATATCCACTAGCTGCCAATCTGCTTCCAGGCTAAATACAAAGTGCTGGCCATTACCTATAAAGCCCTAACTAAATGATAGAAAAATAGGTTCTGCAAATAGGCCCAAACTATTTGCAGAATCGCATCTCCATATACAAATTGGCTCATTTTCACCACCATTTCAAGCAGGGCTGGTGGGAATGATACATGAAGCCTTCTCCATGATCGCTCCTCGCATCTGGAACTCCGCCCACCCCCGGCCAAGGAACTAAAAACTGCCCCCTCTCTCCTCAATTTTAAAAAAATACTTAAAACCCATCTATGCACCCTGGCATATTGAGAGGAGGAAGACTAACGTTTTGACTTACATCCTCACCTAGATATGTTAAATCTTGCCTAGATACTGGAATTGACTTCAGCCTGCTGGTTGCAGCAAATAATCTCATCTCTCTATAAGGTTATTTATTAGTTTGTAGATGTGCTTACCCAGTGATAAATTTATACTGTGTGATTATGTTTGTATTGCTCATTAAAGTTTTATCTTTGGTTATTTTTGTTTGTTATTAAGTTCAAAGTTAGGCTTCCTTTATATTGCTTGACATGATCTGTTTTGTTGCAATTTGCTTGTATGTTTTCCCCTTTTTGGCATTGAATGTTTGCCATATATGCTGGAAGCCGTCTTGAATTCCTTCAGAAAGATAGGGTGGTCTACAAATAAATTATTATTATTATTATTATTATTATTATTATTATTATTATTATTATTATTATGTGTCAATCAGGCTGACCCCTATATATAAAAATGATCCTCCTTTGCTCTACAGCCCTCCTTGGTGGATCACATTTAAGAGTTGAAAAATAATACAGTAGAGTCTCACTTATCCAACATAAATGGGCCAACAGAATGTTGGATAAGCGAAAATGTTGGATAATAAGGAGGGATTTAAGAAAAGCCTATTAAAAGTTAAATTACGTTATGATTTTACAAATTAAGCACCAAAACATCATGTTTTATAACAAATCAACAGAAAAATCAGTTCAATACATGGTAATGTTATGTAATTACTGTATTTACTAATTTAGCACTAAAACATCGCAATGTATTGAAAACTTTGACTACAAAAACTTTGACTACTAACAAATTGACTACAAATAAAGGTAGAATTGCATATAATGAACTTACAGTAACAACATTGTGGGAAATTAAATCCACAAAAAGTTCAGTCCTTGCTGCCTAGAGAAACAGCTGTGGATCCGGGCAGGAGGCAGACTGCGTTGGATAATCCAGAACGTTGGATAAGCAAATGTTGGATAAGTGAGACTCTTTCCTAAAATTTAACTGAAGCATGAAGAACTCAAGAATTTACAAAATGCCTGGGTGATGATCACACAATTGAAAGACAGGACTCTTTCAGTAAACAAAAGGAGCATCCGAATGGTTTCTGATATTTGAACCATAGCTTTGCTTCAAAACTGCAATTTTTAGTAGAGAATAATCAATTGCCATGGTTAGCTTTCTCTATGTCAGCCTTACATGAATTGTACTAATGGCTCCTTCTTGACTTCTTTTGGTTTGTGCTCATAATCTAACTCTAAAGGTTAATAAGAGCTCACAAAAATGCATAGTTGTCTCAAAAGTGTCTCTAAAATAACAAACACGAGCCATTGTCTTATATCTGCTATTTAGTTAAGCATGCATCTCCCAAAGTTATACACTGGGAGAATAATAGCAGTTGGCCACTCTAATATCCTGTTGTGGTATATCTTTAATTCATTATTAAGTAGTGTCAGCCTTACATATGCATGGATTCTGTCATCCATGGCTTGAAAATACTTTTAAAAATCCAGAAAGCATTTTATATGCAGTACACTATTTTATAAACCAGTGTTTATAATGGGACTGATCATCCATGGATTTTGATATCCACCACAGTTCTTGGAATCAAACCCCAGCAAATAACAAGAACCCATTGTAACATTATATCATTTTAATAATTTTAAAGCACAGTGCTATCACTAAAACATTTTTACATGCAATTTTTGTTGCCATTCCAGCTCACAGCTCAAAGTTGCATCAGTAATTTTCTTCTTTCCAACCCAATTTTATTTACAGGTGCGATTCTGTCTATTAGGCAAATACATCATTATACGGTTTAAAAATAAATGTGGTACTGTACCTCGAATCACATCTTTACATTATGTGTTTGGTATCCATCTTCCATCAAAAGTTTTGTTTGTTGTTTTTTTTTAAAAAAAAAGGGGGGGGTGAAGGGAAGAATGGGGAATTTGCCTTAAAAGTGTAGCCTATGCTCCAACCACATCTTCTGCAAATAAAGTTTCTATAAACTAGTAATACTGCCTTTCCATTTTCCTAATTCCCAACAGTGAATGAAAACTAGATCAAAAATACCTGTGCCAGTTCAAGGATCTTAGTATACTAGCTCTGATCTACTGACCCTGGTAACCGGGTCATGCAGTGCCACACAACAAAAAGCCAATGTGTTTACTAAGTTCTCTGCTGGTGAACAACTTCTTTAAAGGAACTGTTTTGAGCTCTGTATATCACACAACTGTTCAAACTTCTGTGCTGCTCAAGTCCCTGATAAGGGAATATAACAAATGTATCTACCTTATCAAAATAAAGTTAACCTTTGCTTTGGGGATTTGGGGCAGCTCTTAAAATATAAAGGATCCAGACTGCTTGGGGACTGATAATACTGTGAAAACAAATCTGATTTGTGTCTCTCTGTTGATTTTTTTAAAAACCTTTTCCTGAGGGTATAATCTACAACTACAATCTCTATAGAAATTAATAGAGACAGCCATGAACCAGCATAATGTAACACTTTGAGCATTAGAATATGGGCCTCATCACGAAGATGTCCTGCTTTGCCTGGCTTCACTGAGAAAAGGAGAGGGGCAGCAGAGCAAATCCATTGTCCTGTGCTCAGCTCCCTCGCCGCGACACTTTCTCCATCACATGGGGGAAGAGCCACCCTCTGGCAAGGCCCTGTGCTGACTCCATTGGAGTCAGCACCAACATAGGAAGCCTCCTGTGTAGTGGGGAAAGTGTCCAGTGATGCTTTCACCCCATCTGAGGGTGGGGCCTTCACCAGAAATCACACAACATCATGTGGTGGTTGGCGTAGGGCACCATCCATTAAATGAGATGAAAGAATCCTAGCACTCTAAAATCCCCTGTCTGATGAGGACAATTGTCTCCAGAGATCAGGTCTTTATTCCCCATTCAGTCATGGAAACTCAATTTTTAGAGTTTTTAGAGACTCACCTTGGGTGAGTCATATACTCTCAGCCAAAGAAAGGCCCATGATAGTGTTGACTTGGGGTCATTGTAAGTTGAAACAACAGGAAGGTACTCAACAAATCTTGTATACATTTTCATTCATTCCACTAGCACATCCTCAAGAGGATTTCTAAATTGTGCCCGAAATCATCTTCAAACTACAAAATTGAAACCGTGTGCTTCAGTTGCAAATTTTGAGGATTAATTATGCTCATAACATTTACAAACTCAGCTTGATTAAATCATTTTGCCTTTTATTAGGAATGTAATAATTGGTTCAAGAATTGTGTACAGCTTATTGTGTACTGAAGTCTTTAATATGAACTCATACCCAACATTAGTATGCATATACATCAAAGGGGGGAATGGCTGACTCTGGCATGTTTCCGTTCTAACAGGGAAACAGTTGTGTGCAACTGACCATAGTTCAAACAACTTCAAAAATAATGTTTAATATTTAAAGAAAAATGCTAGGCAGAGGTTCCATAACTTCAGTAGATTTTGTCATGTATTATTTACCCTTCGGAAGCATAAGAAATTGACCAAAATGTATAAAAAGATGGGTGTAAAAATAGACCTTTAGTAATTTTTTATTATTCACAAATATCTTACCAAAATATATCACATATTAAAAGATACATTTTGTGTTGTCGAAGGCTTTCATGGCCAGAATTAGAGGTTTGTTTTGTGTTTTCCGGGCTGTATGGCCATGTTCCAGAAGTATTATCTTCTGCCGTTTCACCCACATTTATGGCAGGCATCCTCAGAGATTGTGAGGTACATATACCTCACAATCTCTGAGGATGTCTGCCATCGATGTGGGTGAAACGTCAGGAGATAATACTTTTGGAACATGGCCATACAGCCCGGAAAACACACAACAAAAGTTACAGTTTTTGGCAAAAGATACCTAGAAGAGAGTGTGTGTGTGTGTGTTTTAAAGATGATTATTACATATTTACACTGTGTAATAAAAGGTAGCGAACATGGATGGATGCAAAGCCTATGGTTTTCAAACTATGTCTTTATGACATTTCATCATGTTCCCCTTTTCTAAAAACAATTGTGGAGGATGGGGTAGATCTCTGAGGTGCTTGCCACCTGGTTTGTTTTTTCACTTCATTTATTTGTTGCTGTTGTTCTTTGTTTATTTCTGTTTAAATCTTCATGAGGTACAGCTGTAATTCTATAATCACTTACCTGGGAATATGATTCATTCACCGCAGTGGAATGCATTGAAAACTGCACATTGGGATTCAAATTTGGGGCTAACTTGTTTAGGATTGCAGCAAGGAGCAAAGAAAACAATAAGAGGATTCCAACAGGATCTTTTTGACAAGTATGCAATACCCAAAGGCTCCCTTAGAACATAATAATATTTTTTTTTTAAAAAAAAACTTTTTAAAAGATAGTAACATTTAAGATTAAACTCAGGGTTAAACCACATAATGCTGGTACATTAAATACCAATTTTGTACTTTAAGATTATTTCTCTTTAAGATTTATTTTCTATGTTTGTGTGTGTGTGTGTGTGTGTGTGTGTGTGTGTGGCCCTTATCTAAGTGGAACTCATTCATGGAGGTGTGGAAGTTTGAAATATCCCTGCATTTAGCATTTTTATACCTTCTTAAAAAAAAAACCCGCACACACACACACACAATTTTTCCCCAAAGAAGGTCTACTGGTGCCTAATGGGATTTTTACAAATGTTAAACATATCCACACAGTAGGCCAACCCAGAAATAAAGTGGCAAGGGTTACTCAGATTTCTCAATGTGATGACGTTGATTGCCAGAGTTCCCTCCTTTCAGGACACTTCTGCCTCTTTTCAACCAAGGAGGGCTATGCATGATAGCCAGAAGTAGTTTAACTCATGTGATGGGGTTCATGCCTCTCCATGCTTAAAAGAGGCTGAAGTGTCCTACCATAAGTCAATTTCTCTATGTGATGAGGTCATTAATGAAGCTTCAACTGCAGAAAAGCAGCTTAATATATTATGTAGTTTGACCCACTGACAGATAACTATGCTGAATCTTCAAACCCAGTGTCTTACTATACTAAAAATCTCAGGATGCTGGAAGTCAGCATGTGGTATAAAATATCATGTGGATATAAAAGTGATGAAACCAGTTACAGTTACATTATGAAAGATATGAAATTGTCATTTCATAGGGTAGTTAATTAGTATCATAACTTAGCATGCTATAGTTACTGCAAATTAGGGGGAGGAGTTGCAAAGAACTTGTTATTTGAGGTATCAGACTTGCAATACGATACGGCTCAAGATTTCATTGCTTCCATGATAACTATGGGTCTGTGCTAGTATCTGATTTTTTTTTTTCATTTCAAACATGTGTAGGTTTACATACATACGTGCATGTGTTTCTCAGTTAGGAAAAGTGGGGTTGCTTCTCTTGTCATTAGCAAGGAGATCATTGTTTCTTTAGGTTTAAGCTTTTCACACCAAACTCAGCAGGGATACTTTTCTGTTATGATTTTCTGCTTTTGATGGTTGGAGGTGCAGATGGATTCCTCAGAATACTGAGGAATTTACTAATCAGTATGACCAGCACTTTTTGCTGATGCCCTGATTACCCCTTCTCCCTGGAGGAGCATATCAAACTCTCTGGTTAACTCAGCAGCTGGTAGGAGCAAAATAAGACGGGAGCAGAGGTAGAGTGATCATGGAAGAAAACATGGAGGGGCTCTGTCTGAATATAGTTTTCACCTCATTAATCCACATTTTCTGTGCTGATAAAGGTGGCAAAAAGACTTGGTTGTCCCATCATCTTTGTATCCATGCCCTGCTGCTCAGCACAATTGTTCTATACAATGAAAGTCTATTATAGCATAGCTCTTGGGCATAAGTGGAGGATCACTCAGAAGATTATTGTAAATAGTTTGCAGAGCATTTTGCAGATAAAAATTTGCTTTAACCTGTGTTCCAGTTTGCCAGTGGCAGTTCTAGAGAAGGTTAGGAACTCAATTTTCCCTGTGTGTCCTTCTTAGCTTTGTTAGATTTAGCAACCTTTGCATGCCTATTCTCACTAATTGATAGTTGGAATACACCCTATTTGTCTGCTTTTCTACACTCACCCACTAACCTGCAGCCATTGTTGTCTTCACTCTCTCCTCTGTTTGACCATGTATTTCATTGTGGACAAATAATGCATAAGTAAAGCTACTTTTATATGTTTTACAAAGAAGACTAAGCTTTATTATTTCTTCGCTAAACCTGGTGGGTGGATGAGTGCAGTGTTGTTCAGCTTCTCCCTTTCCAGTTTGATTACTCCGCTTGAGATATTCAGTACTTTTTCTCACATTTCTCAACAAGCCTTCACTTCATTGAACCCTAACAATATACTTAAAGAAGTGTCACCAATCTTGCCCATCTTAGTTTATGGGATCACTATGGCCAGACTTATATACTTAGGTCAGTGAAGTAGCAAGTGATTCCTTTAGGGAAAGATATGTATTATGTATTGTATGTATTTAACACAAACAAAGCTGGCCCTAGGTATTTTTTAAGTGTAGGCGAACAGAATTTTGCCCCCCCCCCCCAAACCAATCACTGAAAATAAAAGCGTTGAATAAGCGAAAATGTTTGATAATAAGGAGGGATTAAGGGAAAGTCTATTAAACATCAAATTACATTAAGATTTTACAAAGTAAGCACTAAAACATCATGTTTTACAACAAATCAACAGAAAAAGCAGTTCAATACCTTGTGGAGGCAGGCCGCAGGAGACAGGAGTTGCCTCGATGGCGCCCCCAACAAGATGGCACCACAGGCAACTGCCTAGTTGGCCTGGTGGTTGAACCGCCTCTGAACACAAATCAACCTTATCAATGGTGGAATTGGTATGTGACTCTATCTATATTTCATTTGGATCCAGTTCTCAGAAGTTAGGAGAAGCATCTGTCATAGAAACTTAGAATCTCATGACATTGAGGCAGAGAAGCGTCTTCTCTCCCCTTCTCTGTGCTGCCAGTACACTGCTGGCACAGAGTTCCACAGAGGCCATCATATATGCATGCTACATTCAGTGGGACTCCATGCTGCAGTGCACCAGCAGCCCAGAGAAATGGAGCCCAGAGGAGCTGGGTGTACCGTTGACTCCTTATAGAAAATAGCTGGAGTAGGTGAAGAGGAAGTGAGGGACAACAGGGAAATGTCATGGGAAGGGATACCACAACACATGACAGTAAGGAATGCAGCCATGATGCTGTCCCATGATTTGCCCCTCTGTCTCCCAGATTTGTGAGGGCCATCTTAGAAGGTCCATAATCCTAATTGTACATTTTGTAAATTGGTGTGTAAATTTTCTTGGGTTGGGTTTCCTTCCCTGTGAAAAATCTTGTTATGAAAGTAGTCTAAAAGGTTTTAGAAATCAACCAGTAATTTATCATAAGTAATGAGTGCTTCACAACTACCTTGGCTTCCAACCTGTATTCATTTGCAAAGTTCTTCCACTTCATTACTGCAATTAGAATCATGCAGCATATTGTTCCAAGAAGAGAACTGGAATTCTGAGAGTACTTTCAAAGGCACTGCAAATATTTTTCATCAGATACTTTCTCTGTTAAATTAGGTATTTCTTTATATTTCTTTGAGTGGATCTAGCTCTTGATTTAATTATGAAATACAGATAACTCGATGGTGCAACAGATAAGGAAACTTCTGTCAAACAGTGCTGTATTTTATATTATCTCACAGTTGCCAAAGCTTGTGTTCTTGCCTATATTTTTGATGAATATTAATATTACCATACTAATAAGCATGCCTTGCCCCCACAGAGGTTTTTACTGTTTTCTTTGTTGAGCCTCAGGACACTTCCAGAGTTCACAGAAATGTGTGGCAAATAGGTTTTTAAAAAATCGCTTTGGTGCACATTTCTGTCCCTACACCTTTCCCAGTTGGGTGTCCCCATGCCCTCCTGGTAAGTTCCAGGAGGCCATGGGGCTACCCCCCCCCCCCCAAGAAAAGCCTTAAAATTAAAAGAAAACTTACCAGGCCACCATGATGCCCTTCCAGCAGACTAGAAAGAGGATCTCTTTGGAAGAAATCAAGAGAAACCCAGTTAAGTTCTAAGCTTCTATCTGTTCCTTCAAGTAATTGTTTCTTGGTCAGACCTTTGAAGGAATTAGGATGCTGATCTTCAATACAATTAAATTCCTTTTGTTTACTGTTACACCTTTTGTTGCGAGTTTTCAACTCTGTCCTTGCAGAGAACCCAGCACCTGAGGAGAGTTAGCTCAGGGAACAGAACAGACCAGTAAGGCTACAATGTAACAAAAACTCCTTATGTAAATATGCATAACATCGAAACACATAGTCCCAGTGTTTTATAACAAGTATAGACTTAAAAAAATATATTTAGGAAAAACACCTTTCTATCCTCCTTTCTTCCAAATACATAAGCATGAAAAACTGTGCTCTAAACCTCAACCAGCTTTAATCATGGTCAAATTACCTCTTGTTGCACAAAATTTGGAAATGAATTCACTGAAAAGCCATGGAATCTCAGCTGTGAAATAAGAAAGAAAGATTTATCATCTACATGTTTTGTGAAAATAATAAGTGTGTGAGCAGTGGTTGCCTGCCAAAACCCGACTGGCAATTGTCACCCAGAGGACCTTTCCATCAGCCTTCCCAAGACTATGGAACAACCTGCTAGAAGAACTCCAACAGCTAGATCAGCTGTCGGAATTTAAGACAGAAGTGAAGACCTATCTCTTTGGCAGGCCTGCCCAGACAGTTTTATGAATTTAAAACTTGCATCTTATGTTTAATCTCTGTTTTGTGTATTTTAATATGTATCTTGTGGAAATACATTTTAATATGCGTATTTCAAAGAATGTTTCTAGGTGAATGTGTTTTTAGCAATGTTGTAAACCGCCTCAAATTATGAGGAGAGGCAGGCAAGAAATAAAAAATATTATTATTATTATTATTATTATTATTATTATTATTATTATTATTATTATTATATTGATAGCTAACAATATTAGAACACAGTAAACAAGATCACTATGGTGGCTTTTGTATTGGATCATACATCGGACACTTCCCAAGTGTCTAGGACTGTGTGATGTATCAGCGAATAATGCGTGCAAATCTGAGTAGGGTTGCCTTTTGCAGCTGACAGATGGTGATTTTGTCAGCACCAATTCGTAGAATCATAGAATCATAGAACATAGAGTTGGAAGAGATCTCATGGGCCATCCAGTCCAACCCCCTGCTAAGAAGCAGGAAAATCCCATTCAAAGCACGCCTGACAGATGGCCATCCAGCCTCTGCTTGAAAACCTCCAAAGAAGGAGCCTTCACGACACTCCATGGCAGAGAGTTCCAGTGCCGAATAGCTCTCACAGTGAGGAAGTTCTTCCTAATGTTCAGGTGGAATCTCCTTTCCTGAAGTTTGCAGACATTGTTCCGCATCCTAGTCTCCAGGGCAACAGAAAACAAGCTTGACTTCCCCTCACATATACATGGCTATCATGTCTTCTCTCAGCCTTCTCTTCTGCAGGCTAAACATGTCCAGCAATTGTATTTAAGTGCTGGTTAATAGGCATGTGCGATCCATGAAAAAAAATGGTTCAAAACTCGCTTCGAAAGTAGGGGGCGCTGGCTCTTTGTTTCTAAAGTCATTTCCAAAATTTGAACGCAAAAAGTTCAAAACTTTCTGAAACTTCCGATTCTTCGTATGTATCTCGTTAATGGCTAATGCGCATGCGCATAAAAGAAAACATTATCATCAACTTTGTCGGTCTGAATTCGGAAGTCTCAGAGTAGTTTTACGTGTTCATTTTCTGTAACTTTTTCAGGCTTGTGATTCCACCAGTTCTCTGTCACAGGCAGATGGTATTTGTGGCACAATTTCCAGTGGATAATCTGAGCAACAGTATTATGCCTCTGCTTGTAGTCCATCTGCACGATCTTTTTGCAGCAGCTGAGTATGTGATCCATCATTTAGTCTGCTTCCTTGCAGAGCCTACACTTGGAATCTATAGTCAGCTTTTCAATTTTTGCTTTGATTGCATCTGTTCTAATTGCTTGTTCTTGGGCTGCAAAAATCAGGCCCTTGATCTCCTCTTTCAAAGTTTCATTTGTGAGCCATATCCATGTTTTTTTTTCTTGTCAATTTTACTCTCAGTTTTTCCCAGGAACTGTCCATGGAGAGCCTTCTTTTGCCAGTTTTCTCTTCTGCTCTGCACTGTGTTTTTACTGTATTCATTCTTCATCTTTTGTACTATAAACAGTTTTCTGCTATTGACTTCCATAAATGTTCATTCTTGACTGTCTTTCACATAACCTGCCAGAGCATATCTGATGACGGGTATGGCCCAAGTGTTGATAGCCTTGATCATATTTTCACCATTTAAATTTGCTCTTCAAAATGTTTCTGACCCTTTGGACATATTCTTTGCTAACCACATTTTTTACATGTCCATACTTGATATTGTCCAACTGTAGTATGCCCAGATATTGATAGGCTTCAGGCTGACTGCATTTTATGGTTTATCAAATTGGCATATGCCCTAACTGTGAATATTTCCCACCTTCTTTAATGCCACTGTGGTGCATTTGTCTAGGCCAAACTCCATACTGATGTCAGTGCTGGAGATTCTGACTGTTTTGGTCAGTAACCGGATTTCAGTTTCTGGTTTTCTGTAAAGCTTTAGATCATCCATTTACAGCAAGTGGGAATTTTTTGTTGAATTTCTTGCAGTCTGATAGCCCAGGTTTGTTTTCTGTAAATTACTGACAGTGGGATCATTGCAATGATGAACAACAGTGGTGACAGTGAGTCGCCCCGGAATATTCCTCTCTTGATGTTAACTAAATTATATTAACAATGTTATGTTGTTGTGTTGTTGTTATTAATTATTATTATTATTATTATTATTATTATTATTATTATTATTATTACTATTACTATTACTATTATTATTATATTGCAATGATATATTATACCAGTAGTGAAATAAGGGATTATAAATGTTTAACAATATTCAAGCTATTATCTAATGTTTATGTGTGCCTTTGACGTAAGTATGTATGAATATGCAGACCGATACAAATTAAATCAGAGATTCAAGTCCATCACAATGGTGGCTAGCTGATAGAGTTCACCAGATCAATGAATGGAATTAACTAGAAAATGTTTGAGTCATTTCAGAGCTTACAAGGTCCTCTATTACTTACAAGTCTCTGCCACAGAACATATTTACATCAGAATTCTGATAGAACTCATGTTTTACAAAATATAATTAAGAAAACATCACACAGGGCACTTTCAGACAGTGCCAAAATCCATGTTTTAAATCTAAGACAAAAAATCCCAAGAGCTCACAGCAGGCCCAAACACAGACCACTCAGTCCCGGAATATGGTCCTCTGCTGTCCTCACAGCCTTCCTCTGTAGCAGATCAAGATGGAGAGTGGACAGGAACATCCAACTGAATCTTTAAAAAAAGATCACTCCATTATGCGCTAGACTGTATATGTGCAAATAACTAATATAAACACAAACAGATTCACATGTATGCATATGAGGTCCAGTGCATAATAGAGGGGATTAAAAAAAAAACTTGTCAAATCTCTTTTCCTCAAATCCTTAATTCAACCTCTGTTTAAGATTATAAAGTGTAAAATAAAGAATTTCAGAGCATTCTAATTGCTCTCCATTTGTGTTTCCCTTGAACCATCTGTTATCCGTTTGACAGCCTGATCAGCTGATCAGCTGTTTTGGGCTTTTTTAAAAGTACACATGTGCTAGAGCAGTCTACATGGGGGGAAGGAAGGAAAGTATGTGTTTTTGCATGACTCCTGGTATACAGTCATGCAAAGGTACACATTTTTCAGGCTGAATTAGGTTTTAAGTGCACCTTTTAAACATCTGTTTCTTAACCTCTTAACCCAATCTCTCCTGCACTTGGGCTAAATGTTGTTTAGCCGCCACCCCGTTTAACCTGGTTACTTCTGGGTTTTACAGCATGTGTAGAAGGGCTCTTAGTTTGCAAAGAACATACTGTATATACTGATGTATAAGTCTAGAAATTTTAGTCAAAATATTGACCCCAAAAACCTGGGTTGACTTATCCAAGGGTCAATATAAATACAATACCTTAACATTTATCAAAAGAAGACACCATCTCTGACTAGAGGCAACAGCTTGATCTATTCCGGAATAATGTAAAAGAAGCACATACTTCTCTACTTTATTTGCTGCAGCATCATCTCTCTTTTGTTAAAAAAATGCCTATGCATGAAAATGACCAAAAGTGGCTGCCCCCCTGAAAAGGTAGAATGACCCTCAATTTATCCATAAGTCATATCAAAATCAGTAATTTTGGTGTCAAAAATGCCTTTGTCTTATATGTGAGGTCAACTTATACAAAATTATATATGGTACTCAAAGAGAGTGGTTGAAGTACATTAAGTCCTTCAGAGATGGTAAGCAACCATCTGACAGTGCTCCATGGGGACAGGGAAAATGTAAAAAAAAACCCTTCATGTCCTTATAGCCTAATTATATACATTGGATACATCTCATTCTACAAATCAAATGTTTTTCAATTTTTAAAAATCAACATTTCATTTTTGTAGTTTTACGACTATAGAAGAAAACAATTTACTAACATATGAAAAATATTACAATGATGAAACAGCATGTGTTTATTGTTACAAGACAAGCCATGTTAATGACTGAATAGCATTTGTTTGCCTCTTTAATTCAAGCAGAGAAAATTCTCTACCATAGAAAGTCAGACTGTGTGTTCATATTTGCAACATAATCTTGTATGTTTTTCTGATGGAAAATCCCACTGAGTTAGTACCTATGCATAGGATTGTAACCTAAATTAGGTGAATCAATTTTCTTACTAAGCTTCCTTTACTCTGTCATTTAGGAGGACCTTGATTTATGCAAGGTATAGTGTGCTATTAAAAGGAGAATTGTTTAATGCAATAATTTTATACTGGTAGGAAAAAAAGTGATTTACAGAACTGTAAGTATGATATGTTTGTGGCAGTTCCTAACAAGATGTTCTTAGGGCCATTCCAGACAGGCCTTATATTTGATCTCAGGTTAAATCTGATCTCAGGTTTTCTGTTTATCCCAGATTATCTGGCAGTGCAGACTCATATAATCTGGTTTAAAGCAGAAAATCTGGGATCAGATCCTGGGATATAGGGCCTGTCTGGAAGGGCTCTTAAATACTGAAATCTTTTGAGAGGAAATGAGGATATCCCTGGGACATACAAGCCTTACTGGCTGGGTCATTTTTGGAGTTGTAGTCCAAAAAAATGAACATTTGGAAACTCCAGTCCTAATAGTTGTTACCATGAAGTCTAGTTCCATTATCACCATCACCCACCTACACATTTTCCTTTGAAAACACTGTTTTATTTATTTGAAAAATAAAGAAGGCACTAAGAGGCACTAAGGAGTTGCAAGAAAGGGAAAAAACCTATTTCCTTCTCCCTTTTCTGTTGCACCAAAAGCCAAGATCTACTCAAAGACTAATAAGAAAGCTATGTCACAGCTGAGGGGAATGTCCTTAATGTAACAGTTGTCTGGGGATTTCCTTGCTGCTTCAGACAACAAGAGGCTACTGTACATGCAATACTAATTCTCCCCATGGATGAAACTCTTAGGGCAATTTCAGACCCACCATCCTCACACCTTCCTTTGAAATGGATCAAGAAGGAGGACAGATGGGGGACATCCAGTGGGTGTTTTTAAAAAAATATCTTCAAGATGTACTGGGCCTCATATGCCCACATGCAAATATCCCAATATACACACAAGCATATTTCTTATCTCTCTCTTCACCAAACTGTTATTTCAGGATCTGTTTAATATTATAAGAAAGAAAGGAATAGTTACAGAAAGTTCTAATTGCTTTCTATTTGTGCTTCCCTTTAGCCACCCATCTGTCAGTGACTCCATTTTTTTGACAGCACAATCAACTGTTTTGGGCTTTTGAAATACGGGTACTGAAGCAGTCCATGGAGGGGGATGAAGAAAGACACATGCTTTCCATGACTACAAGGATATACAGTCATGCAGAGGTGCACATATTTAGGGCAAAATCAGGTTTTAAGCACACCTTTTAAACACATGCTTTTCGGCTGTTAACCTGATTCTGCCCACACTTTTCCCAAATGTCATTTAGCTGCCCCCCACTTTATTCTGGTTAACTTCCAAGTTTTACTGCGTGTGTAGAAGGCTCCTCAGTTATTCTGGAGGAAAGCAAAAGTTTATTTTCAAAGACCCAAAATCAGTAGAAAATAGAACTTGCTGTTCTTGGTAGTACAATCTACACTCATAGTACATTCATTTTTCTTGCAGAAGTGGTGTTCATATTATCTTTTATCTAAAAAACTTATTTGACTACAGCCCAAAGTATCCAATGTTTCATCAACCACAGAAGGCTTATTCACAGATTCAATTTAAAGAGAAAGTAAACATGCAACTAGGGAATGTGGATTCACTTGGTAGCACTGCACTGGAGCCACAGTGGTTATTGTTGTATGTCCCCAGCTTGTTTCTAACTTATGGAAACTCTTGGCCAAACATATACAGGGTTTTCTTTTTAAAATTATTGTATTAATATTTCAGTAAAGGTAACAGATGTAATGTAGGAGCCCTCGATGGTGCCACTGAGCTGCTGAACTTGCTGACCAAAAGGTCGGCAGTTCAAATCCAGGGAGCGGGGTGGAGCTCCCACTGCTAGCTCCAGCTTCTGCCAACCTAACAGTTCAAAAACATGCAAATGTGAGTAGATCAATAGGTACCACTCTGGCAGGGGGGTAATGGTGCTCCATGCAGTCATGCCAGCCACATGACCATGGAGGTATCTACAGACAACGCCGGCTCTTCGGCTTAGAAATGGAAATAAGCACCAACCCCCAGAGTCAGACATGACTAGACTTAATGTCAGGGGAAAACCTTTGCCTTTACTAATGTAGGTACAGTATAAAACCCATATTTCAGAAAGTGCATAATATTACATAAACAGCTTATACCACCTTTACCTAAATTTCCCCACTGATTAAAAAAATAAAATACCCTTTTGACCCCTACCGCTTCTATAAACAAATTAAATATAAGTTAAAACATCCAAAATGAACTAAAAATAAAGAAATACTAAAATTGACTTCCCATCTGCCAACCCAAAGACATTTATATGAAAACATTTAGTCATCTTCTCACTTTTAAGTAAAACCATGAATTTTATTTTCTACACTATTCTCAATCTTTGACCCATCACAGGGTTTTCTGAAACTAGGTGTGGACCAACAATGACCCACTATACTCGTGCTGATCCAGTGTGATGTGCCTATTAATCAGCTTTAGTATGGACTAGACAAGCACTCTCAATACTGCTGCAGAGGCAGAAGGAAGTCCCAACCACTCAGAAGTGCCAAATATAGTTCATCACAACTGAACTGGGAGAGGGAAGTAGGGGGTAGGGAGGAGGGGGTGGGGCTGGGAGAGAGGTTATAGAAGAAGGGGGAGGAAAAAGGGGAAAGGAGGAGAAACAAAAGCAAAGGGGGTGGGTTTTAGGAGGGTGGGAGGGGGGAGGGGGCTAGAGAGAGGCCCAGGAGAGTCGGTTGAGTCTTTGGATGTCAGAGAGTAGTCCCCTTGTGGTGTCGGCTAGTCCATGGGTAACTGTCCATTTGGGTGTGGGGGGGTCCGTTTGCCTCCTGAAGCGACATGTTGTGTTGCTAGATTTGTATATTTCTGGTTGTTCTTGTGGAATTTCTTCGAGGTATGTCCGTCTTTTCCTTATGTATTCTTCAAATATTGACCAGTTGGTTTCTTTTATTGGTTGTCCATGGTGTTTCTTCATCAGGAAGGTTAGTCTGTCCATGGTCTTTATTTCCCATACTTTTAATAGCCATTGATTGATTGAAGGGATCTGGTTTGTTCTCCATAGTTTGGCGAAGGCAATCCTGGCTCCTATAACCAGATAGTTTAGAATTTTTTCCTCATCTGTGTTCAATTTCAAATTTTTAAGGCCCAATAGGTATAGTTCTGGTCTCATATGTAGTTTCTTTCCCATTATTTTTACACATTCTTCATGGATTTTTTTCCAGTACCCCTTTGTTTCGGGACAGGACCACCACATGTGGTAGAAACTGCCCTCATTCACCTGGCACTTCCAACATTTTATTTGAATATTTTTGTTGTAATGGCTTTTTTTTTGGAGTGATGTACCATCTGTAAATCATTTTGCATTAATTTTCTTTTAAGTCGGTTGCATATGTGTGTTTTATATTTTTCTTCCAGATTGATTCCCATTCCTCATATCTTATAGGCCTTCCTATGTCTTTGGACCATTGCACCATGCTTCCCTTAATTTGTTCTTCCTCGGTATTCCACTCCAAGAGTTTCTTATATATCTTTGTAATTAATTTGTTTTCAGACTCTAGAATTTTGTCCCATTCTGAGTCTTTCTTCATGAAGCCATCTTGTTTATCCTTAATATATTCTTCCTTTATTTGCCTGTAGTGGATCCATGATAAGTGACCGAATGATTTCAATACTTCTTCTTGTGATTTTAGTACGTATTCATTTTCTTGACTTGTGAGGACATCTCTGTATGTGGGCCAGTTTATGTTGCTTTGGATACTCTTCTGAGTTATTGCTAGTGGCGATAGCCACATTGGAGTTTTGGTGAACATTCTTATTTTATTTCTCCCATATGTT
Source organism: Anolis carolinensis (assembly GCF_035594765.1). Classification (NCBI taxonomy): domain Eukaryota; kingdom Metazoa; phylum Chordata; class Lepidosauria; order Squamata; family Anolidae; genus Anolis; species Anolis carolinensis. Next base: position 157,725,251 of record NC_085844.1, on the reverse strand, counting down.
GTTTAGTGAAGTTCTTATTATATGGTTTCTGAATATTTTCTTATTGTTTTTGTCTGCTTTGTGCCATATATATAAATGCCAGTCGGCTTTTAGGTCGAAACCTTCTAGATTTAAGATTTTCTTGTTCTTTAGAAATAACCAATCTTTGATCCAAGTTAAGGCACAAGATTCGTAGACCTCACAATTTCTGAAGGCCCCGAAGGTGGGCTCCCGTGGTGCAAAGGTGGGTCTGCGCCGGCCGGAAAGCCCAGCACGGGCACCGGGAGGCCCAGTGTGGCTACAGGAAGGCCCAAAAGAGAAGAAGGTGGAGAGTGGTGCCCTCCTCCCAGGACGATGGCACCCCGGGACGATGGCGCCACAGGCAAGTGCCTAGTTCGCCTTATGGTTGGACCGCCTCTGGTCACTGCAGATGATGGTGGACAAGTAGAACCCATGTCATGGCCTGAGATTGCTTCAACATGGGGGGACAATAAGTGCCATCCTGTGCACCCAGGCTGCCCAAGCCAGGGAAACATGGGAAGCTAGGGAAATGCAGAATTACAGTTCCAGAACTAGCCCAACTATTCAGATGGTTCCAAAGTCAGGGGATACCTCCAAGTCAAAATTTGGACTATCCCCTGACTTTTGTTAACATGGGACATGGCAACACTGAGGTGGCCTTATCTTAAATAATAATAGTAGCTTTATTTATATACTGCTCTATTTCCCCGGAGGGACTCAGGGTGGTTTCCAACATTGATAATACCTTCAATTACAACACAAAACATACAACAACAACAACAACAACAACAACAACCATAATAAAACATCAACATAATTACTATCAACACTTGCATTACTTGGATTAGCTCCATGTAGCATTTGGCTGCCATGAAGCTGATCTGAAGTCCATCCAACCCACACAGTCAGTGTAGATGTGCCCTAAGAATGTATAAAGTGTCTAAGATCTCCCAGTGGGTTTCATGGCTGAGCAGGAGCATGATGGCTTGAGAATGGAAGTAGCAGAACTCAGGGAGGTCCTATTCCTATGCCATGTGTTTATATTTACTGTAGGTTGGATGACTAGATAAAGTTACAATAGCTTCTTAAGATCACTGCAGTTACTGTATTGGAGCAGAAATCAAGACAAAACCTCTTACTGGGTCAAACTGGGATTTTTCTGTGTTGTTAGCAGGACTATAAGCAACTAAAAGAGTAAGAAATGTTATTTGCATTGAGTCTAGTTTTGGTTATTACTTCAGAACACATCAGCTGTGGTTCCTAATGTACAATTCAAATACTATATATCAGAAATCATTACTCAAAAAATCATAAATAAACACTAGAGAAGTGTTTATCTTGGCAACAACTGAATGATACATGTATAAGTGACACTAATAAAAACCAGATGACACCCATTGAAGGCAAATTGTGATATCCTAAGTCAGCAGTCAGCTTTCTGAGATATAATAATACCCATCACACTGGGAAAAGGGCTGAGTGCAACAGATAGACAACTGGCTTTTTTGTTGGACATAAAACCTTGTGTCATTAACACAGACATTCCATCAGAAAACATGATGTGTTTGTATTAGCAAAAATTCTTCCACATTTCCCTAGTTTGTCAAATGTCATTTTTTTCCTGATACAGACAAGTTTTACACATTGCCAGCTACTCTATCAAATTATGAGAACAAATATATCAACTCAACATACTGCTCTGCCATATAATGAAAAATTGATTTCAAGTGAAGAATTGCATACAATGCTAGAACAGTAAATTGCTTCCTTAGTGATTTTTTGCATTGCCTATGAACATAATCAAATGTCAATCATTTACAGTTCCAGTCATGATCATGTTGACATTATACAAGGGAATGACTATGGAGGACTCCTTGTTTTCAGTACAAGATCTGCCCGTGGCATTGCAGACTAGATAGAAATTCTTCACAAATTATTATACAAATCTTTTTTTCTGATAACCAATAAATTGTTTGGTTGTATTATAGGCTGCATTTCAGGTAGTTGTTGAAATAGTAACAATACAAAAAAAGCACCAGGAAGGAAAAAAAGGATGGGGAAAAAGAAGAAAAAAGATATACAGTAGAGTCTCACTTATCCAACATTCTCTTATCCAACATTCTGGATTATCCAATGCATTTTTGTAGTCAATGTTTTCAATACATCATGATATTTTGGTGCTAAATTCGTAAATACAGTAATTACAACATAACATTACTGCGTATTCAACTACTTTTTCTGTCAAATTTGTTGTATAACATGATGTTTTGGTGCTTAATTTGTAAAATCATAACCTAATTTGATGTTTAATAGGCTTTTCCTTGATCTCTCCTTATTACCCAACATATTTGCTTATCCAACGTTCTGTCGGCCCGTTTATGTTGGATAAGTGAGACTCTACTGTAGATACATAGATGATAGATAGATAGATAGATAGATAGATAGATAGATAGATAAATGATAGAGATATCATTGATTTATCACTTTTCTCGCCTCTGGGGGGACTCAAAGTGGTTCACAACACAATCCTTGGCAAAATTCAATGTCTTACACGTATAAAACATCAAATATCAAATTAACCATATATAACAATAGATTAAAACCATTAAAACTATAAAACTATAAACAGCAGTCACAAACACAACATAAAGTCTTACATCGATCCTGAGGTTATATTTAACTACTTCATATTTATTTTGTGTGTGTGTGTGTGTATGTATAGAAAGATAGATAGATAGATGATTGATAGATAGATAGATAGATAGATAGATAGATAGATAGATAGATAGATAGATACACACACACACAATGACTAAGTTAAAGCTCAAGCTTCATAAAATCAAGTAGTTAGCACCCCTCCTTTCTCCCTGCAGGAACTGAAAGCAGATAACAATCCTATACAAGTTTTTAAAGTGCAATACAAAAGTTAAAAAAACCCCTAACTAACACAAATAACTTATATCCCACCAAAAAGCAGTGAGAAAAATATATTAACAAAAATATATTATTTTACATTCGATTATAGATTTTACTAAGGGCTTCATCTGACGCATTGCAGAAAGTGGGGAGAGGGGTCATCTTTTTACCAAAGCATATTTCCCATTTTAAAATACATCATTTCATTTTACAAATCCCATCAGAAACCTTATATTCTCCAGCCTTTCTCCTATTCTGGCCCACATTCTGGACCATCACATGAGTAAGTGCAGTCCCCGTCCACTTCACATTTTTTAAAATCAGGAAAAACTTTGAAATTGTTGAAAAACAAAGTTAAAAAGCTAGCTTTAGTGCAATCTCAAAACCAAGACACCAAAACATCTGGACATTCCCTGGGCAATGTCCTTGCAGGCTGACAATTCTCTCACACCAGTAGCGACTTGCAATTTCTCAAGTTGCTCCTGACACACACACAAAAAACCCCCCAAGATTACTTTGGGTTTCAACCCACTTGGTGAAGGGGGAAGTGGATGGAATTTTAAACCCCTTTGTCATGTCATCTGTCCTTCTCATGCCTTCCTGCTCTATATTAGACCGGCACTATTTTAAACCCCTTTTGCCATAATCTTTCCTACCTTTGAATCCCGTCACCTTTAACACTCCTTTCAATTGAATCCTTCCTCCACTTTCATAGTTAAAATAGGTACCAATGTGATAAGAGCAATAAGAGAAGCTATGTTCAAATTTAAGGCAAAATTATAAGGTTACTAAGAATTGTTCCTAAACTTTCATAGGTACTAGAACTTCCTATAGTTGGTTTAAAAAAAAGAAACAAAAAGTTAAAAAGCTAGCAACAGCACAATTCAAAAGCCTAAATTACTATGATAAAGAAAATCTTAAAACTGCGCTATTCTTAAGGTTTGCAATAATTAAAAAATACTGTTACAGGCTCATGAAGAAGGATTTTGTAAAAGAAGTGGAGAACAGGAGACCACCCATAGGAACTCCCATTTCTCCATGTCACTGAAATGATTTAACATGGGCAAATCTGACAGGTCCCATTCCACATGGCTTTCTCCCATTTTCAGGTACATCCGGAGCTCAGAAGATGGTTTCTCCCTGCCCCCACCCCCATTTATCTACACTTCTACTACATTTCAGGGACTAAATGCAACAGATAGGGGCGGTTCACCCCCCAGGCAAACTAGGCATTTGCCTGTGGTGCCATCTTGTTGGGGGCACCATTCAGGCAAATCCTAGCTCCGGAAAGAAGGCCTTGCCTCAGCAAAGCACCCAGGAACATCTTCCTGGAGAGAAGGAAAACGTTCCTGGGTGCTTTGCTGAGAAGAGAAGCGGGCAGCGCTTTTCTTCTCAGCAAAGTGCCCAGGAATGTCTTCCCTCCCGCCCTGCGCGGCCACGCCTCCCGGGGGGGGGGCAAAATTCCGTTTGCTTACTCCAGATAATTACCTAAGGACGGCTCTGGCAACAGATGACAACTAGAAGAGGTTTTACATCATGTGAAGGGCTCTGTGGACCTTCATCCCTGAAATGTCTTAGAAGTGTGTGGAAATGGGGGAGGACTTTTGTCTGTTGAGGTCCTAAGTCAGCTAGTTAAAATTACTAATAATTACAAAAGCAATTTATTGCATAATTTATAATATTTTTGCTCAAGACACCCATAAATCATTTCATATAAATATTAGTCCCATAACGTTTTGCCTTCCTATATGTCCACCTTGTAAAATAAGATCTTTTCCTATTGTCACAATTCCACAATGATTTGAAACACTCCTGAACTTCTTTGACAACTTATTTTGGGTTAACTACCATCTATACATCATCTTATACATATTGCATTTCTGGGTATTCTTGAAGGGGAAACTAAGCAGTGCCTACACAAACATCCCAGAAATTGGTTTGATGCTAGGATGGTGGCCACAATATTAGCAGATTGCAGAATGGAAATGCACCCAGGGCCCACAATATCTGTGTCTAGAGAGCTACCAGAAAATGTGGTATTACTTTTCTTAACCAGTTTAGTGAGATGTGCTGGTGTGCATATCCATGCCCATTAGGGATTTTGAGCCCTGTGTGAGATAGACTCTGAACAGCTGTAGCACATTATTTGTCTTGTTCTGGACTTTCTGGTGAGCTTTTAAAAATGAACTACTTCTGGCTTCATCTGTGCTACAGCGCACATGGCAAGTATATGTTTCATGGACAACATATCCTTAAGTTAGCTCCAAACTGCATTATAGTGTCTGTTTAGAAACATCTCAAGACTTTTTGTTTTCAATGAAGTAAGACCCATTTACTTAAACTGGATTTACTTCCGAGTAGATATCCAAACATTTGCATTGTAAAATGTTAGGCTCAGTTACAAGATGAAATAAGAAAGAGGGTTCTTGTTAGAGATGGAAGGAATGCTTATTATATTGAAAAAGCAAATTTTCTAACAGCTGGGAAACACCATCAGAAAGAATAGACTAGTGAGAATCTGGACCATTTTTCTCCTAGTATTCAAGCACCAGAAAGCATTGAAAATGAAGGATCTCAGTCATAGTATCCAAGTGTCCTGTCTATCTTCCTTCCTAATAATTTATAAATATATAATATATTGTATATACATATAATATTGATAATAATATTATAATGGAGTACAATATTATACTACTAATAATACAATATAATAATATTAATTATATATTACATATTAAATGTAATATTACTAATAATATTACCATATAATGATATAGTACAATATAGTAATTTAATGCTTATATTGTGCTATGCTAATAATATATTGTATGTTCATTTGATTTGTAAGCCGCTCTGAGTCCCCTTCGGGGTGAGAAGAGCGGGATATAAATGTAGTAAATAAATAAATAAATAATTCTTGCTGTGGAGTCATGACTAGGTTCGGTTTGTCTGTGTTTCTGCTCTGGACAGCAATGCAGTTTAGCAGCAACACTCCAAAGTGTCAATGATACTGCCAAGTCAGGGCAAGAAGCAGCAGACATACTGTCCAAAGCACCCACTGACTGAGAAAGTGGCATTGAAGACACCAGTGGCCAAACATGTGCTCTTCTATTCATCTCAAGTAGACCAGCACAATCAGCAGCCCTCTGAATGTTTGGGATTCCAATTCCCAAAAGTCCTGACCAACAGGTCCAATCAGGAATTTTGGGAGCAGAAGTCCAAACCACCTGGAGGACCTGAGTTTGTGCAGGCTTGATATAAACCTTTTGTATAAGCTCTCTGGAAGTCTGGATTATTACTGTTTACTCTACATATGCACACACCAACTAATTGTTACAGATGTCAGGTATGTTAGACAGCTGGCTTCCCTGCTAAAAATCTCACAGTGAGATTTTTCTGAGTTACACAGATGGCCAATCCTTCTTTGTTAAAACAACTCTACCATTTTACTCACAAGTTTCCATGGTTTGTAAAGTTCTGGATAATTTCATTTTTTTAAAAAAGTTCTAGAGCCCTAGCATATTCTTGTAAAAACCTTCTGCTTATATATTTAGAGGTTGAAAGATGAATAAATGGGATGCAGAGAACAGCAATAATCTCTGCCAATGTCAGCCTCAAGGCAGCATCCTTGGCAGCAAGGCAACAAGTGCCAAATGAAACACATTATCAGGTATGTTGTGCACAGCCATGCTATATTATTCTATTATTCTAGTAAGTCGTCATTTGAAATGTGGTGCTGGAGGAAAGTTTTGGTGATACCATGGGTTGCCAAAAAGACAAACAACTTTTACAGCTAGAAGCCAAAATGACATAGCTGAAACTGTTGTATTTTTGAGATATCACAATAAGAAATGACTTACTAGAAAAAAACAATAATGTGCGCTAAGGGCAATAGGAGAAGAAGGTGACCGTGGGCCCTTCCATACAGCCATATAACCCAGAATATCAAGGCAGATAATCTACGATATCTGCTTTGAACTGTTTTATCTGAGTCCACACTGCCATATAATCCAGTTCAAAGCAGATAATGTGGGATTTTATACAGTTATGTGGAAGGGGCCTGAATAACTGGTGGATAGGCTGAACCAAATAGGCCATAGCCCTGACTTTGCAAGACATGAGTAGAGTTGGTGAAAACAGGGTGACATGGAGGTCTCCCATTCATAGGCATAAGATGAACTCAGGTTGAAAACAGTTAACAACAACAAAATAAATCATGATCATATCTGTATAGTAATTCTGGTAATAATAAAAATGTGGGAGTGATTTTTTTAAAAAATAAATAAATAAAACCTTCCCCCGAATGTCCCTGTCATGCCACGAGGAGGCAAAACATTACCTGCTGCCCTGTCTCTTTAAGATTCTAAAGGGGCGGAGCTTAGCCTTGGCTCCTGCCAGCCTGAAATGGCAGTTATTTTTGTCAGTTAGAATTTGTCAGTTGGTGAAGCACTGGAAGGAAGTGTAGGAAGTAAAAGGATCACAGAAATTCACGTCACGTTGGAACTGTATTCAAATTAGATTAAAAAGCCATAGACTACAGCAATAGAGAAAGCCATGTCAACAACACTGCATTGAAGTCATCTCAAAGATACAAAGAATCCAGTCATAACAAGACTTTATACTCTGTGGCAATATCTATCCAGAACTGCATAGACTCAAAGATTTCTTTCCTCACAAGAGACTTCATAGTGGCATCAAGAGGAAAAGAGATCAATTTTGTCTATTAATAAAATATTTTGTTTCACAACTACAGTCTCCAATCTGTCCTTCGTGCTATGAGTCCTTCCAGTTCATTTAATTAAGCATGGAGGCAGAACAGTGAATTTCTTAAAGTGAATTTCTTAAAGTGAATTTCTTTCCTTTGACCTTCCCAAGTAAAAGTGAATTTCTTTCCTTTGACCTTCCCAAGTAAAAGTGAATTTCTTTCCTTCAAGCTTCCTGAATAAAAGTGAATTTATTTTCCTTTGAGCTTCCCCAGTAAAAGTGTATTTTCTTTAAGCTTCCCAAGTAGCAGTTGATTTCTTTCTTTTGACCTTCCTGAGGAGAAGTGAAAACTACCTCAGAAGAAGAAGGAGTTAAGCAGCCATTTTGACTGTAGAGAGAGTGCAGTCATAGAGGGCAGCGCCATTTTGAAGGAACCTGAGGGAAGCCCTTTCGGAGGAAAATGTGGCTTTCAGGACCACAATAGTTATTTTTAAGTCTAAAAAGCTTTAAGTCTCAGTAAAAGGACTGAGAATCTTAAAAGTTAGTGATCACTTTATTTAAGGGACTATTAGTAACGGACAGCAACAGGAGAATAAAAGACCTACATTCCAAAGTAACGGAGAATAGGCTATTCAGTCCTTTCTGTCCAAAAGCAATTCAGTCTAATATAAAGTGACACAAACTTCAGAAGACTTAAAGATGTCTGCTTCTTCCTCACAAAAGAGCAGGATATCTAAACCTACCTCAAAAATGTTGTCCTTCTGGCAAGATAAACTAGATTCCTTGAAACCTAAATATCAGAAGTCATGGCAGAGAATTTTAGATATGAGTCAAGCAAGCCATCGCTTCAGGCAGCAGAAAGAAATATTAGATTGTAAGGAAAGATTACAACATCAATACTGTGAATGGATAACATATTCAGATAATATAATCTCTTTGCTTGAGCATATGAAAACTTCAGAATCTTTAATAAATAAGGAAGAAATGTCAGAGAGAGAGAGAAGGGAACTAGAATTTGATACTATCATGAATGATTTATCTAACAAAATATCAGAAGGTCAGGCAGAAGAAGATCCTGCCTCCCTTATGGAAACTGTTGATGAAGAACAAGTGCAACACATGTTTAGTAAAGACACAGATACAAAGTCAAACAGGTCTGTGTGTACATTAGCAGGCAAATCAAGATCATCTCACACATCCCATAGAACAGAAAGAACAAGAGGGACTTCTGTTCATAGTGGTTCTTCTGGCCAATCCCTTAGTCTGGTCATAAAGGCTAGGGCCGAGGCAGCTGCCGCAGTAAAACAAATAGAGTTTCTTAAGAAAAGACAGCAAATTGTTGCAGAGAAGGCAGAACTGGATGCCGCAGCTGCCGCCAAGCAAGCAGGTATGGATGCAGAAAATAAGGCCCGTCAAGTTAAAACTGAAGCTGCTCTAGCAACGTTAGCACAGGTTGCAAAGGCTGAGGTGTTACAAGTAAAGGCCTCAGTCCTAGAGCAAGGTCTCTTAGGAAATACATTCCCTCCAGATGTTACAACAGAAGATCCTGTCACAAAAGTGGATTCTTATTTAAATACCCAAATTATCAATATTGCAGCCCCTCCTGTGCTAACAAGAGAAAGTGCAGTAGCAAATAATTCTTTTGTATCACAACCAGAAATTATAGAGGTTTCTGCACCCAAAGAACATTATTTGCCGTATGCAGAAGTAGCAAGTCAAGCAGCAGTTCCATTGCATGATATATCTCAAACCAAGTTAGAGCACAGTTTTCCAGTAGACACACAGGACTCAATACAGTCAAACTACACAATGCCAACAACTGCATTCAGTCTCAATCCCAAAGCAGCTAGTTGGGTTCCAGAGAACCCCCAGATCCAAACTAACTCTGAACCAGCTTTGCAACAGTCCTCAGTCCCACTTGATATTTTAAATTACACCTTCTATAGAAACCCAAGAAGGGACTTAGCAGACAAGTCATATATCATCAAATATGAAGAAAGCAATCATACTGATAATAGAAGTTCCGAGCAGCCTAGTGCTTCAAGATCTGTCATAAAAGATGAAATTGAAGATATGTCCACATCGCAGACTGCACTTCAAACCAATTCCTCAACTCAGAGGGCAGAATCAGATAGACCTTTTGACCATCCGGAAGCTCAAGCGTCTGTACAGCAAGCTATAGATGCTGCAATGATATCTCCAATAGTGCAACCACCTACTAATGTTGGTGTCGACATTTTTGCCCCACCAGCAAAGATTACCAAAGAAGAATGGATGACTGATCACAAAGAGACTTTTAATTGTCTAAATCATAGCCAAGTACAACTTCAAAAGGACAGTGAGCATAATATAGATGGCCACAAGAACACTGGAAGTGATCCTGCGTTATCACAAATGATAGTGAGTCATACAAATTTCCACCCTGATGGATCAGATATGTGTAATCATTTGCAAGCAGAATATATGACCTCACAGGCTACCACCAATCAATTAAGAGCTGAGCTTGCCAAAGAACCCCGAGAAGTTGCTATATATGAGCAAGAACTTCAAAAACTTCCGGAGACAAAGTATCAACTTGAAGAAGCTCATGGTCAGCTAAAAGAGCAGAAACAGTTATCTAATAAAAGGCTATTGGTCAAAGAACAGCAGGTTGCTAATCTTCAAATAGAGCCTTCATATTCTGAGGAGAAGCTAAAGGAGATAGCACCAGTTGTAACCAAACTGCAGCAACAGCTAAATGGAGTGAAGCAGCAGTGCCAGGATCGGCGGAGCTTTCGAAAGAGTGCCCAGCAGGGAGCGAAGGTGTTGGAGTTGAGACAAGAGCTTGTACCAGTCCAGGGGAGCCTGAACGGGTGTTGCAGCGTCGCAGAGGACAGGTTTGCCTTCCATGTTCCAGAATTAAAGGTAAGCTTTGACCGAAGAGGATTTAGTCCACATGAAGGAGGATCGCAAGGACATCGAAGTGTTGGACTTTGAAAGGCCAACCATATACTTCATCCCGCCATTTCATTCAGATCAATCTGCAGAGACTGTAGGAGAGCTGAAGGATGAAACACTAGAGGAAGTCAAAGGGATGATGAATCTATGAGTTAGAACAGTTATAGTTTTAGATTAGTTGATATTTTGTGTTAGTTATTTCTTATTAATAAGGGGGTAAAACTTATTAATAAGTTTTAGGTGGGGAGTGTCATGCCACGAGGAGGCAAAACATTACCTGCTGCCCTGTCTCTTTAAGATTCTAAAGGGGCGGAGCTTAGCCTTGGCTCCTGCCAGCCTGAAATGGCAGTTATTTTTGTCAGTTAGAATTTGTCAGTTGGTGAAGCACTGGAAGGAAGTGTAGGAAGTAAAAGGATCACAGAAATTCACGTCACGTTGGAACTGTATTCAAATTAGATTAAAAAGCCATAGACTACAGCAATAGAGAAAGCCATGTCAACAACACTGCATTGAAGTCATCTCAAAGATACAAAGAATCCAGTCATAACAAGACTTTATACTCTGTGGCAATATCTATCCAGAACTGCATAGACTCAAAGATTTCTTTCCTCACAAGAGACTTCATAGTGGCATCAAGAGGAAAAGAGATCAATTTTGTCTATTAATAAAATATTTTGTTTCACAACTACAGTCTCCAATCTGTCCTTCGTGCTATGAGTCCTTCCAGTTCATTTAATTAAGCATGGAGGCAGAACAGTCCCCATCTGCCCTCCATCTTGATCCGCTTCAAAAGAAGACTGTGATGATGGCGGGGGACCATATCCTGGGACTGACAGGTCTGCATGTGCACCTGCTGTCGAGTCCCAGAATTTTAAAACCTACTTTTAAAATGTGGATTTAGCATTGTTTGGAAGTGCCCTAGGTGTACCTGTTAAAGTCAAGGGATTTACAGTACACATTGTAAAATTAATACAGTTTTACACCTCTTTAACTGCCATGGTTGAGTACTGTGGAATGCTGGGAATTGTAGTTTGGCAGGGAAGGCTAAAAACCTTGTAAAGGTACAACTCGCATGATTCCATAGCATTCAGTTATACTTTGTTATCACATTAACAGTATAGATGCACTCAGAGGGCTCTTACAGTGAATAGTTTTTGATGTCTCATTCTCTGCGACACCAGAAATATGGGATCAGAAGGTAAATACTATGGAAGGGCAGATTCATATTTGGGGGGCAATGTGGTCATTCCCACCCATGTTACACCTTGGTTATCTGGCACAATAGACCCCTTTTTGGTGCATTTTCTTTTAATGCTGATTTCACCGCGTTTGTATGGTCTTTTAACTGTGTTTTTTATATCTGTACACTTTTGAGTTATAAGGATGGTAATAAGGGGAATTTATATTTTAAATAAACAAACTGAAGAATAAATAGCGCCTCTGAATATTATTCAGGGACATTGTTTTCTTTATAGCTTTCTTATTTTTGCTTTGTTAATCCTCATTTTCATCGTTAATGATTGCTGCATTCTAAATCAGTTGTTTATAACAAGCACATTGAAAGAGAAATTAAAATGTGAGTTTACACTTGTAAAAATAGGGGTAATGACTGGGTTAAAATATTAAAACTTTGAATAAATACATTTTCAATTGGGAAAAAATGTACCTGATGGTAGAATTTGATGTTTGTGAAATGGGATCACTTTTGTTAATAGCTAACATGCTCAGCAGGGTTCCTGCTTTATGAAAGTAAAGACCTAAATGTGAATGTGTATGAACTCAACACCTGCGACAAATGCCAGAATAATAAAAAGGCTGTCATTATTGGATTAGGATTTCAAATAGAGCTGCAGTGCATAACCCACGTATTGTAGAGTTGTTTTATCAAAGCTAGTGTTGTTACTCCAAGGTAAGTGAGCTGTACATTTTCCTCTTTTCTCTCTTCAAAAAACTGGCAACAAAGGCTTGCTTAAATATATCCTGAAACACTTTTAAATTGATAACCTCAAGAATGAATGGACATCCGCCAGATTGATGTAATTCATTCTGCTTTGAATGAAATAAAATAGTTGAAATCTGGTTCTGTAAAGTGATAGCATGCTGTTAGGACATATTGAAAAGATAAAACCATTCTTTCTAATGAACTCTTTTAAGTGAAATTGATCCAGAGGACAAAAATATTCAAGTTGCTGGCTGACCTTTTCCGTCCTTATAGACGAGGATGTGCATAATGCATTATGCTGCCAGGTATGCATTTCTTATTACAAAGTAATAAGGGCTTTGGTGCTTTACATGTGACCATTAGAAAGATAAGAACATAACCCAGCCTTCATAATGTAATTGAGTGCTTCAAAAATATCTCTAATGATTAATATACCAGACATTATGCAATGCTCCTACAAGGTAATTTTGTCTTGACACAGAATAATGAATGTTATATAGGACTTCGGTAGCTGAGAAGACATGAGGCCCCCGGGCTGCCATTGCCTGTTGTGAGCCAATCACAATACACAGTGTGGCTGTACAGAGCTACCTCATTTATATCAGCAAGGCACCCATTTCTTCTGTTTACATTACACCACCCAAAGAAAATCCAGTGCTCACCTAATAGAAAAAACTGTAAGTTCAGAAAACATCCAGAAGTTCATTTTTCAATTTTAGTTCCATTGTTTTCAAATCTAAAGCGTGATCAGGATTCTGTTATCATTACAGCTGCCAAAAGCCATCTGCAATTTGTAGTGTTCGCTTAAAAGCCACAAAGGAAACCAGTAGCACCTCTGGGACTAACTGGGAACAAAGAAATTTCTAGTATGAGCATTTATAGATATAGACCACTTCATCAGATGTATTTAATAGGCTTGCTCAAATAATTCGATTTCCCCGTTACCCGTTACTAATTCGTTACTTTCGTTACTTTTGAAGCAATATACGACCTTGATTGTCCACACATCTGGATATCACGGTTTCGAACTGCGACAGGCCGTTTTTCTTATGTCGTCGTTTTTTTTCGTTGAGAAAAAAAGCTTTTGCAAATCACCCAAACTTGTTTAAGTGCACTGGGGCAACCTAGCGTGTTGTTTCCACCTTGTGGCCAATCAGAGAGCACGTTTAACCCGGGGGAGGGGCTGGTAGTACGTCCTGAATGAAAAGACGGTGCACGGGAGCCTCATGGCTCATTTCGGGATCTGCAGAGAGAGGGTGGGTTGGGAGCGAGATTCCGCAGGCACAGGCAGGCAAGATTGCTGCGTCACAGCATCCTTGGCTGAGCTAGAGCTAGGCTACAGATTAGAAGACCGGGAGAAAAGGTTGGGTGGGTGAGGTGGGGTGGGGTGGGGTTGGAAACTGTTGGGTGTTTCTGTTTTTTTTTTTCCAAAGGGCCTGTGGGCTTTTTTCCCCACAAGATTGGCGTTTGCCATTTTCCCACTCGGCCTGCAATTTTTCTGCTGCGCCATTTTGCCTGTTGCGGGCGGGGTGGGCTTTCGTTTTGATTGGGATACTTTTCTTTTTTCAACGGTAGAAGCAAAGTCTGGCAAAAGGGTTTTGGGAAAAAAGGGAGCTTGATTTTGCCTCCTTTCCTTCTCAGCCGCTCAAGCAGGGCTTTTTGTCTGTGCCAGGTCCGCATTGAATCAAAAGCAAAGTTTGGCAAAAGGGTTGCACGTCCCAGCGTCCTTTGTAGAACAACACCTCCTTTTTGGGAAAAAAGGGAGCCTGATTTTGCCTCCTTTCCTTCTCAGCTGCTCAAGCAGGGCTTTTTGTCTGTGCCAGGGCCGCAGTGAATCAAAAGCAAAGTTTGGCAAAAGGGTTGCACGTCCCATCGTCCTTTGTAGAACAAAACCTCCTTTTTGGGAAAAAAGGGAGCCTGATTTTGCCTCCGTTCCTTCTCAGCCGCTCAAGCAGGGCTTTTGGTCTGTGCCAGGGCCGCAGTGAATCAAAAGCAAAGTTTGGCAAAAGGGTTGCACGTCCCAGCGTCCTTTGTAGAACAACACCTCCTTTTTGGGGAAAAAAGGAGCCTGATTTTGCCTCCTTTCCTTCTCAGCCGCTCAAGCAGGGCTTTTTGTCTGTGCCAGGGCCGCAGTGAATCAAAAGCAAAGTTTGGCAAAAGGGTTGCACGTCCCAGCGTCCTTTGTAGAACAACACCTCCTTTTTGGGAAAAAAAGGAGCCTGATTTTGCCTCCTTTCCTTCTCAGCCGCTCAAGCAGGGCTTTTTGTCTGTGCCAGGGCCGCAGTGAATCAAAAGCAAAGTTTGGCAAAAGGGTTGCACGTCCCAGCGTCCTTTGTAGAACAACACCTCCTTTTTGGGAAAACAGGGAGCCTGATTTTGCCTGCTTTCCTTCTCAGCCGCTCAAGCAGGGCTTTTTGTCTGTGCCAGGGCCGCAGTGAATCAAAAGCAAAGTTTGGCAAAAGGGTTGCACGTCCCTGCGTCCTTTGTAGAACAACACCTCCTTTTTGGGAAAAAAGGGAGCCTGATTTTGCCTCCTTTCCTTCTCAGCCGCTCAAGCAGGGCTTTTTGTCTGTGCCAGGGCTGCAGTGAATCAAAAGCAAAGTTTGGCAAAAGGGTTGCACGTCCCAGCGTCCTTTGTAGAACAACACCTCCTTTTTGGGAAAACAGGGAGCCTGATTTTGCCTCCTTTCCTTCTCAGCCGCTCAAGCAGGGCTTTTTGTCTGTGCCAGGGCTGCAGTGAATCAAAAGCAAAGTTTGGCAAAAGGGTTGCACGTCCCAGCGTCCTTTGTAGAACAACACCTCCTTTTTGGGAAAACAGGGAGCCTGATTTTGCCTCCTTTCCTTCTCAGCTGCTCAAGCAGGGGTTTTTGTCTGTGCCAGGGCCGCAGTGAATGAAAAGCAAAGTTTGGCAAAAGGGTTGCACGTCCCAGCATCCTTTGTAGAACGACACCTCCTTTTTGGGAAAAAAGGGAGCCTGATTTTGCTTCCTTTCCTTCTCAGCCGCTCAAGCAGGGCTTTTTGTCTGTGCCAGGGCTGCAGTGAATCAAAAGCAAAGTTTGGCAAAAGGGTTGCACGTCCCAGCGTCCTTTGTAGAACAACACCTCCTTTTTGGGAAAACAGGGAGCCTGATTTTGCCTCCTTTCCTTCTCAGCTGCTCAAGCAGGGGTTTTTGTCTGTGCCAGGGCCGCAGTGAATCAAAAGCAAAGTTTGGCAAAAGGGTTGCACGTCCCAGCGTCCTTTGTAGAACAACACCTCCTTTTTGGGAAAAAAGGGAGCCTGATTTTGCCTCCTTTCCTTCTCAGCCGCTCAAGCAGGGCTTTTTGTCTGTGCCAGGGCCGCAGTGAATCAAAAGCAAAGTTTGGCAAAAGGGTTGCACGTCCCAGCGTCCTTTGTAGAACAACACCTCCTTTTTGGGAAAACAGGGAGCCTGATTTTGCCTGCTTTCCTTCTCAGCCGCTCAAGCAGGGCTTTTTGTCTGTGCCAGGGCCGCAGTGAATCAAAAGCAAAGTTTGGCAAAAGGGTTGCACGTCCCTGCGTCCTTTGTAGAACAACACCTCCTTTTTGGGAAAAAAGGGAGCCTGATTTTGCCTCCTTTCCTTCTCAGCCGCTCAAGCAGGGCTTTTTGTCTGTGCCAGGGCTGCAGTGAATCAAAAGCAAAGTTTGGCAAAAGGGTTGCACGTCCCAGCGTCCTTTGTAGAACAACACCTCCTTTTTGGGAAAACAGGGAGCCTGATTTTGCCTCCTTTCCTTCTCAGCCGCTCAAGCAGGGCTTTTTGTCTGTGCCAGGGCTGCAGTGAATCAAAAGCAAAGTTTGGCAAAAGGGTTGCACGTCCCAGCGTCCTTTGTAGAACAACACCTCCTTTTTGGGAAAACAGGGAGCCTGATTTTGCCTCCTTTCCTTCTCAGCTGCTCAAGCAGGGGTTTTTGTCTGTGCCAGGGCCGCAGTGAATGAAAAGCAAAGTTTGGCAAAAGGGTTGCACGTCCCAGCATCCTTTGTAGAACGACACCTCCTTTTTGGGAAAAAAGGGAGCCTGATTTTGCTTCCTTTCCTTCTCAGCCGCTCAAGCAGGGCTTTTTGTCTGTGCCAGGGCTGCAGTGAATCAAAAGCAAAGTTTGGCAAAAGGGTTGCACGTCCCAGCGTCCTTTGTAGAACAACACCTCCTTTTTGGGAAAACAGGGAGCCTGATTTTGCCTCCTTTCCTTCTCAGCTGCTCAAGCAGGGGTTTTTGTCTGTGCCAGGGCCGCAGTGAATCAAAAGCAAAGTTTGGCAAAAGGGTTGCACGTCCCAGCGTCCTTTGTAGAACAACACCTCCTTTTTGGGAAAAAAGGGAGCCTGATTTTGCCTCCTTTCCTTCTCAGCCGCTCAAGCAGGGCTTTTTGTCTGTGCCAGGGCCGCAGTGAATCAAAAGCAAAGTTTGGCAAAAGGGTTGCACGTCCCAGCGTCCTTTGTAGAACAACACCTCCTTTTTGGGAAAACAGGGAGCCTGATTTTGCCTCCTTTCCTTCTCAGCCGCTCAAGCAGGGCTTTTTGTCTGTGCCAGGGCCGCAGTGAATCAAAAGCAAAGTTTGGCAAAAGGGTTGCACGTCCCAGCGTCCTTTGTAGAACAACACCTCCTTTTTGGGCAAACAGGGAGCCTGATTTTGCCTCCTTTCCTTCTCAGCCGCTCAAGCAGGGCTTTTTGTCTGTGCCAGGGCCGCAGTGAATCAAAAGCAAAGTTTGGCAAAAGGGTTGCACGTCCCAGCGTCCTTTGTAGAACAACACCTCCTTTTTGGGAAAACAGGGAGCCTGATTTTGCCTCCTTTCCTTCTCAGCCGCTCAAGCAGGGCTTTTTGTCTGTGCCAGGGCCGCAGTGAATCAAAAGCAAAGTTTGGCAAAAGGGTTGCACGTCCCAGCGTCCTTTGTAGAACAACACCTCCTTTTAGGGAAAACAGGGAGCCTGATTTTGCCTCCTTTCCTTCTCAGCCACTCAAGCAGGGCTTTTTGTCTGTGCCAGGGCCGCAGTGAATCAAAAGCAAAGTTTGGCAAAAGGGTTGCACGTCCCAGCGTCCTTTGTAGAACAACACCTCCTTTTTGGGAAAAAAGGGAGCCTGATTTTGCCTCCTTTCCTTCTCAGCCGCTCAAGCAGGGCTTTTTGTCTGTGCCAGGGCCGCAGTGAATCAAAAGCAAAGTTTGGCAAAAGGGTTGCACGTCCCAGCGTCCTTTGTAGAACAACACCTCCTTTTTGGGAAAAAAGGGAGCCTGATTTTGCCTCCTTTCCTTCTCAGCCGCTCAAGCAGGGCTTTTTGTCTGTGCCAGGGCCGCAGTGAATCAAAAGCAAAGTTTGGCAAAAGGGTTGCACGTCCCAGCGTCCTTTGTAGAACAACACCTCCTTTTTGGGAAAACAGGGAGCCTGATTTTGCCTGCTTTCCTTCTCAGCCGCTCAAGCAGGGCTTTTTGTCTGTGCCAGGGCCGCAGTGAATCAAAAGCAAAGTTTGGCAAAAGGGTTGCACGTCCCTGCGTCCTTTGTAGAACAACACCTCCTTTTTGGGAAAAAAGGGAGCCTGATTTTGCCTCCTTTCCTTCTCAGCCGCTCAAGCAGGGCTTTTTGTCTGTGCCAGGGCTGCAGTGAATCAAAAGCAAAGTTTGGCAAAAGGGTTGCACGTCCCAGCGTCCTTTGTAGAACAACACCTCCTTTTTGGGAAAACAGGGAGCCTGATTTTGCCTCCTTTCCTTCTCAGCCGCTCAAGCAGGGCTTTTTGTCTGTGCCAGGGCTGCAGTGAATCAAAAGCAAAGTTTGGCAAAAGGGTTGCACGTCCCAGCGTCCTTTGTAGAACAACACCTCCTTTTTGGGAAAACAGGGAGCCTGATTTTGCCTCCTTTCCTTCTCAGCTGCTCAAGCAGGGGTTTTTGTCTGTGCCAGGGCCGCAGTGAATGAAAAGCAAAGTTTGGCAAAAGGGTTGCACGTCCCAGCATCCTTTGTAGAACGACACCTCCTTTTTGGGAAAAAAGGGAGCCTGATTTTGCTTCCTTTCCTTCTCAGCCGCTCAAGCAGGGCTTTTTGTCTGTGCCAGGGCTGCAGTGAATCAAAAGCAAAGTTTGGCAAAAGGGTTGCACGTCCCAGCGTCCTTTGTAGAACAACACCTCCTTTTTGGGAAAACAGGGAGCCTGATTTTGCCTCCTTTCCTTCTCAGCTGCTCAAGCAGGGGTTTTTGTCTGTGCCAGGGCCGCAGTGAATCAAAAGCAAAGTTTGGCAAAAGGGTTGCACGTCCCAGCGTCCTTTGTAGAACAACACCTCCTTTTTGGGAAAAAAGGGAGCCTGATTTTGCCTCCTTTCCTTCTCAGCCGCTCAAGCAGGGCTTTTTGTCTGTGCCAGGGCCGCAGTGAATCAAAAGCAAAGTTTGGCAAAAGGGTTGCACGTCCCAGCGTCCTTTGTAGAACAACACCTCCTTTTTGGGAAAACAGGGAGCCTGATTTTGCCTGCTTTCCTTCTCAGCCGCTCAAGCAGGGCTTTTTGTCTGTGCCAGGGCCGCAGTGAATCAAAAGCAAAGTTTGGCAAAAGGGTTGCACGTCCCAGCGTCCTTTGTAGAACAACACCTCCTTTTTGGGCAAACAGGGAGCCTGATTTTGCCTCCTTTCCTTCTCAGCCGCTCAAGCAGGGCTTTTTGTCTGTGCCAGGGCCGCAGTGAATCAAAAGCAAAGTTTGGCAAAAGGGTTGCACGTCCCAGCGTCCTTTGTAGAACAACACCTCCTTTTTGGGAAAACAGGGAGCCTGATTTTGCCTCCTTTCCTTCTCAGCCGCTCAAACAGGGCTTTTTGTCTGTGCCAGGGCCGCAGTGAATCAAAAGCAAAGTTTGGCAAAAGGGTTGCACGTCCCAGCGTCCTTTGTAGAACAACACCTCCTTTTAGGGAAAACAGGGAGCCTGATTTTGCCTCCTTTCCTTCTCAGCCACTCAAGCAGGGCTTTTTGTCTGTGCCAGGGCCGCAGTGAATCAAAAGCAAAGTTTGGCAAAAGGGTTGCACGTCCCAGCGTCCTTTGTAGAACAACACCTCCTTTTTGGGAAAAAAGGGAGCCTGATTTTGCCTCCTTTCCTTCTCAGCCGCTCAAGCAGGGCTTTTTGTCTGTGCCAGGGCCGCAGTGAATCAAAAGCAAAGTTTGGCAAAAGGGTTGCACGTCCCAGCGTCCTTTGTAGAACAACACCTCCTTTTTGGGAAAAAAGGGAGCCTGATTTTGCCTCCTTTCCTTCTCAGCCGCTCAAGCAGGGCTTTTTGTCTGTGCCAGGGCCGCAGTGAATCAAAAGCAAAGTTTGGCAAAAGGGTTGCACGTCCCAGCGTCCTTTGTAGAACAACACCTCCTTTTAGGGAAAACAGGGAGCCTGATTTTGCCTGCTTTCCTTCTCAGCCGCTTAAGCAGGGCTTTTTGTCTGTGCCAGGGGCGCAGTGAATGAAAAGCAAAGTTTGGCAAAAGGGTTGCACGTCCCAGCATCCTATGTAGAACGACACCTCCTTTTTGGGAAAAAAGGGAGCCTGATTTTGCCTCCTTTCCTTCTCAGCCGCTCAAGCAGAGCTTTTTGTCTGTGCCAGGGCCGCAGTGAATCAAAAGCAAAGTTTGGCAAAAGGGTTGGACGTCCCAGCGTCCTTTGTAGAACAACACCTCCTTTTTGGGCAAACAGGGAGCCTGATTTTGCCTGCTTTCCTTCTCAGCCGCTCAAGCAGGGCTTTTTGTCTGTGCCAGGGCCGCAGTGAATCAAAAGCAAAGTTTGGCAAACGGGTTGCACGTCCCAGCGTCCTTTGTAGAACAACACCTCCTTTTTGGGAAAAAAGGGAGCCTGATTTTGCCTCCTTTCCTTCTCAGCCGCTCAAGCAGAGCTTTTTGTCTGTGCCAGGGCCGCAGTGAATCAAAAGCAAAGTTTGGCAAAAGGGTTGCACGTCCCAGTGTCCTTTGTAGAACAACACCTCCTTTTTGGGAAAACAGGGAGCCTGATTTTGCCTGCTTTCCTTCTCAGCCGCTCAAGCAGGACTTTTTGTCTGTGCCAGGGCCGCAGTGAATCAAAAGCAAAGTTTGGCAAAAGGGTTGCACGTCCCAGCGTCCTTTGTAGAACAACACCTCCTTTTTGGGGAAAAAGGGAGCCTGATTTTGCCTGCTTTCCTTCTCAGCCGCTCAAGCAGGGCTTTTTGTCTGTGCCAGGGCCGCAGTGAATCAAAAGCAAAGTTTGGCAAAAGGGTTGCACGTCCCATCGTCCTTTGTAGAACAAAACCTCCTTTTTGGGAAAAAAGGGAGCCTGATTTTGCCTCCTTTCCTTCTCAGCCGCTCAAGCAGAGCTTTTTGTCTGTGCCAGGGCCGCAGTGAATCAAAAGCAAAGTTTGGCAAAAGGGTTGGACGTCCCAGTGTCCTTTGTAGAACAACACCTCCTTTTTGGGAAAACAGGGAGCCTGATTTTGCCTGCTTTCCTTCTCAGCCGCTCAAGCAGGACTTTTTGTCTGTGCCAGGGCCGCAGTGAATCAAAAGCAAAGTTTGGCAAAAGGGTTGCACGTCCCAGCGTCCTTTGTAGAACAACACCTCCTTTTTGGGGAAAAAGGGAGCCTGATTTTGCCTGCTTTCCTTCTCAGCCGCTCAAGCAGGGCTTTTTGTCTGTGCCAGGGCCGCAGTGAATCAAAAGCAAAGTTTGGCAAAAGGGTTGCACGTCCCAGCGTCCTTTGTAGAACAACACCTCCTTTTTGGGAAAAAAGGGAGCCTGATTTTGCCTCCTTTCCTTCTCAGCTGCTCAAGCAGGGCTTTTTGTCTGTGCCAGGGCCGCAGTGAATCAAAAGCAAAGTTTGGCAAAAGGGTTGCATGTCCCATCGTCCTTTGTAGAACAACACCTCCTTTTTGGGAAAAAAGGGAGCCTGATTTTGCCTCCTTTCCTTCTCAGCCGCTCAAGCAGGGCTTTTTGTCTGTGCCAGGGCCGCAGTGAATCAAAAGCAAAGTTTGGCAAAAGGGTTTGCCAAAGTAGGGCTTGCTGCAAATCTCTTTCTCCTATATTAACCCTATCAAGGTCTGAAAAATACAGGTATCCCCTTTTTAACGCATAACAATAAGAACAACTGTAATAGAAGGGTCTGCGGCAGTTAGACCCAGAACACATTGCCAATCAAGAAACAACACATCTTTCCCCCCAGTAACACAATACCTTCCTCCCTTCTGTTACCTGAAAACACTCCCGTTATCATGAAGCGTTCAGCTGAACGCGGGTCTGGTGGAGCAAGTCCTGCTAGTAGTCAAGCAACAGCCCGGACACTGTGGGGGGCCAAAAAAGTAAGGGTGGGTCCCATCCGTCTGGAACGCGGAACGATGGGAGTGGGTGGACTTGATGAAGAAGCTGGCTGTTCGACTGCTGAAAGTTCACAGCCCTCCATCCGGAGCCAGTTGTCGGTTGGAGCTGAGACAACTGGACGATCAATGGAACATACAGGTGTTGCCGTTCTGGAACTACAGGTGGTGGATAGTGAGGATCTAGATAACCCCACCCCTCCACCCACTACTGACAGTGAGGAGGAGGTAGAGGAGGTTGTACCATCAAATCATAGACTTTCTAATGCTGCTGAAAGGGTGCCCACGACTCCTATCTCCGTGGGCGTCGGCACAGTGGCTGTGGGGAGGCCAAGGTCATATATTTGGGACCATTTCCAGGTCCACACTCAGCGTGCCACTTTGGCAGTTTGTAGACACTGTGGGGCAAATATCAGCAGAGGCAGAGACCTGAGACATCTTGCGACCTCGGGGTTGAGCTCTCACATGAAGCGACACCATCCCTCGATATCGGTAGGAGGGGGAGCTGCAAGCCCTTCCAGTGGCAGCATTAGCACACAAAGTTGTCCTGGTGAAGATGGTGGAAGGCAGACACAGTCCACCTTGGAGGATTGGGGCATTCCTTTAGCCAGGAAGAGAACGGGGGAAACATTACCCACACCCCAGCAGATAACCCAAAGTGTGGGAGAGATGATTGCCCTTGATCACCATCCCTTCCGCCTGGTTGAACAAGAAGGCTTTGTCCGCCTTATGAAACGCCTGTGCCCCCGCTACAAAATCCCCTCCCGTCACACCTTTTCCAGAAAAGTTATTCCCGGATTGTACGAGGGCTGCAAGGAACGCATTATCCAGATGTTGCATAGCGCCATGGGAGGACACATCCATTTTACCTCTGACATTTGGTCAAGCTTGGGAGGAGGCCATTCCTACCTCTCTCTCATGGCACATTGGTGGGAGAAGGAAGGCAGTATGGATACATCCCATCGTTGGGCACTCCTCGCTTTGGAGGTAGTTGATCGTGATCACAAGGCAGAGACCATCTGCAGCTATCTGGAAAACATGATGGGGGAGTGGATGCGGTGCAGGCCGGAAGAAATGAGGAGGGGCTTCATGGTGACTGACGCTGGTAAAAATATGATCAAAGCGGTTGAAAGTGCAGGGTTTTTGAATGTCACCTGCATGGCCCACTTGCTTCACAATACCGTCAAGGAAGGTTTAAAGTGCCCGGAAGAGCAGCCGGCCAGCACCGCAAACATCGCCCTGCTGATAGAGCGCTGTAGAAAGATCGCGGTCTACTTCCACAGGAGCATCAAGGCAGCCTGGCAGCTGAGAGACAGGCAGAGCCTTGAAGGCCTCCCGCAGCACAAGCTGCTCCAGGACGTCTCTACCTGGTGGAATTCAACCTATAAGATGCTCGAACGCATGGTCCCTTACACGGCATCTCCCTTACATTGGTTGCGCCTGTTAGCAAGTTTGTTCCAACTAAGCAAGAGTGGGACACCATCTCGCAGCTGGTAGACGTCCTAAAGCCATTCAAACATGCCACTGAGACCCTTTCGGAATCAAAAGCCCTTCTTAGCCAGGCAGTGCCCATGGTCTTGAGGCTAAGGAGGCACCTAGAAAGGCTTGGGGCCGGTCGAACACTGGACTCCCTGGCTGGACCGCTGACACCGCCGGTCCAGGAGGTGGTGAGGAGGTTGTCCTTTGCTGTACGGAAACGCCTAGAGCCACTTCTTTCCAGCAAGGTCCATATGCTGGCGGCCTTGCGTGATCCACAGCTAAAGTACAACGTCTGCCCAAAAGACTTTACCGTATGGAAGGCCCAACTAGTTAACCTTGTGAGGGAGGTCTTTGCTGCCAGGGTGGGGGAAACGGGCACAGCGGCCCCTCTACCGGAAATGCCTGCAACCCCCAGCACTAGCGCTAGTGGCGAGAGTGATAGTCCTGGGGAGCCGGCAGGGGGTTGCCGTAGGGTTACGGATCTCCAGCCGCGACCAGGAAACGCTTTCTTTGCAGAGACGGTGGCCATACTAGCCTGCTCGGAAGATTCCTCTTTGCTGGCTTCTGCTCAAAAGGTAGACTTGGCCGACTGCTCGGTCAACAGGTACTTTGAGGAGCCTCCTGAGATAATTTCTTGTGATCCATTGGCCTATTGGGCTTCACGTGATCACATGTGGCCGGATCTGTCGCACGTAGCCCGCCAGTTTCTCAGCTGTCCTCCCACCAGCGTGCAGAGCGAAAGGGTCTTCAGCCTAGCGGGAGATGTAGTCACGCCCCACCGCAGCTTGCTGGACCCTCAAACAGTTGAGAAACTGGTCTTCCTGAAGGCCAACCTTCCCGTGTTGAATTTCCCCGATTTGGATTTTGACACCGACGGCTCCTAGAACAACAGTTCTCC
The DNA here is from genome assembly GCF_035594765.1 of Anolis carolinensis. Lineage (NCBI taxonomy): Eukaryota > Metazoa > Chordata > Lepidosauria > Squamata > Anolidae > Anolis > Anolis carolinensis. Next base: position 157,701,088 of record NC_085844.1, on the reverse strand, counting down.
TTTAAGCAGCTCTGCTTCTGATTAACTTTGACTATTTCTGTTGGGGGGCGGGGGGGTTGCCCCTTTGGCCTATGTCCAACAACTCTCTCCTCTATCCTACCATGCTTTCCTTCCTCTGTTCCCTTCCGTTCTCGTCTTTATCATCACACACCGTTGCCCACTTTCGTTTTTGGGTAAATCAATCTCTAGGGGCCGTTCCCTGAGCTTCCAATAGGTTTTGTCTCCTGTAATAATGATTCTGGATGGGAAGAAGGATATTCTGGGGGAACTTAGTCCATAAAAGCCAAGGTAGGAAATGCTTCCGCTTTGGGTTCAGAATGGATTACATTCTAATCTCTACCCTTTTTTTGTCCAAAAATATTTCGGGAATGAGCCATGACTGTTAGGTCTTCTCCAGATCCTCGCAGTTCCTGTACAGAAAGAACATTGTTATAATTGATGTGGATCCTTCGGTAAGACATATTTGGTGAAGGAATACGGCAGAGTCTCACTTTACAGAGATAACGGTCCATCAGAACCTTTGTGGCTGTGTCTGGCCGCATTAAGTAGTACACCTCGGCCTTGGCCACCACTTCTCTAAATTTTCATCTTTCACTGTCCCATCGCCTAGAGCGGGTGTGGTCGACGCAGTGGCCGCGGGACGGCCGAATAATGGTCCCCGTGCCCTCTGTCCGCGCACGCGGGTGGTGCCGTTTGCCCGTCAGGGCGTGTGCCTTTGCGGCTGCTATTGATGTGTGGGCGCAGGTTACCTGGCTTCTGAAGTGTTTTTGGCTGGCTTGTTGGCCGGACGATAGAAGAGGGTGGAATCACCGCAGAAAGTGGGACAGCTCGGCCTTGGCCACCATTTGTCAAAATGGTTGTCTAGTGTCCCATCACCTTGAAAGGCTGCGGTTGACGCTGTGGCCGCGGGACGGCCGCCTTTGGGTCCCCTCGCCCTCTGGCCGCGCACGCGGACGGTGCCGTTTGACCGTCAGGGTGTGTGCCTTTGCGGCTGCTATTGATGTGTGGGCGCAGGTTCTGTGGCGTGGGAACTGCTTTTTGCTGGCTTGTTGGTAGAACAATAGAAGAGGGTGGAATCACCGCAGACAGTGGGACACCTCGGCCTTCGCCACTTCTCTAAATTGTCTTCTTTCACTGTCCCTTCGCCTTGAGAGGCTGTGGTTGACGCTGTCGCCGCGGGACGGCCACCTTATGGTCACCTCGCCCTCTGGCCGCGCACGCGGACGGTGCCGTTTGCCCGTCAGGGCGTGTGCCTTTGCGGCTGCTATTAATGTGTGGGCGCTGGTTCTGTGGTGTGGGAACTGCTTTTTGCTGGCTTGTTGGTATAACGATAGAAGAGGGTGGAATCACCGCAGAAAGTGGGACACCTCGGCCTTTGCCACCATTTGTCAAAATGGTTGTCTAGTGTCCCATCACCTTGAAAGGCAGTGTACTCGACGTTGTGGCCGCGGGACGGCCGCCTTAGGGTCCCCTAGCCCTCTGGCCGCGCACGCGGACGGTGCCGTTTGCCCGTCAGGGTGTGTGCCTTTGCGGCTGCTATTGATGTGTGGGCGCAGGTTCTGTGGCGTGGGAACTGCTTTTTGCTGGCTTGTTGGCAGGACGATAGATGAGGGTGGAATCACACCGCAGAAAGTGGGACACCTTGGCCTTCGCCACTTCTCAAAATTGTCATCTTTCACTGACCCATCGCCTTGAGCGGGTGTGTTCGACAGTATGTGATGCTAATCTTCCGCAGACTCATAAGTAGAGAAACAAACCACTCAGAAACTCTGTATTGCTATTAAAAACAATGAGTTATGTCTTCATGGTTTCTTTTGTCTCAACATTTGTGCTATGTTTGTTCTTTGGATTCATTACTACTCCATTAAAGTCAATATCTTTCATTATTTTACTTCCTCAACTTTACTGAAACTGCCAAAGACATTTCCCTCTTTCCAGCTCATCTGCTAGAGAACTTTAATAACACCAGACACGCACAAGTCTTCCCTCTAGTTCAACTCCATGGAAACATGAACCTAACATCAGAGCCTTAAAACCTTCCTCTTCCAAAAAGCTTTCGAGGACTGTGTGGTGGATCGTTGCCTATTGAAGAATTGGTTGCCAGGCCAAGAGTATTTCGCACTTTATTGATTTTTAACTGTCAAACTACCTCATCTCTGTGAAGTATTCAGCCCTCGGACCAGAGCCGTGCTTTTACACCACTGTTTTTTAAGCAGGTAATGCTGTATGCTGACTGTGACAGCAGTTTTATTTTATGTCTTATTGATGCAACATTTTCTTTAATACAGAGGAGTCTCACTAATCCAAGCTGAATGGGCCGGCAGAAGCTTGGATAAGCGAATATCTTGGATTATAAGGACTGATCAAGGAAAAGCCTATTAAACATCAAATTAGGTTATGATTTTACAAATTAAGCACCAAAACTTCATGTTATACAACAAATTTGACAGAAAAAGTAGTTCAATATGCAGTAATGGTATGTTGTAATTGCTGTATTTATGAATTTAGCACCAAAATATCACGATATATTGGAATCATTGACTACAAAAATGGCTTGAATTATCCAGAGGCTTGACGGTTTGCTGTCAGGGAGTGTGCCTTTGTGGCATGGGTTGTGTAGTGTGGGCGTGGGGCCGGCCAACGGTGGCCGGCCCCCCTGGTCTGAGGGGCTTGGGCCCACATTTCAATAGCAGACGTGAAGAAAACACGCCCTTCCCCTTGGGTGGTGGGGTGTTGGCGTGGGTAGAGGCTAAGGTCGCTAAAGCAGAAAACTTTGTGGGATGGCCGGGCCGATCTTTCAGGGATGCATGCCGGCCAACTGTGACCGGCTCAGGGTGGGGTCTTTGCTGCCGGCGGCTTTTTTCTTTCTTTTCTTTTCTTTTCTTTTTGCTGCCTCTCGGCCTACGTGGTCGAGTTTCCCACAATGCACCGCATCTCTCTTCTCTCGCGGCTGTCCTTCCGCACACTTTTGGGCAATTTTTCCCAGATCCTTCCTTTGGGCCGGGGTCCTCTGTTTTTTTTTCTCTCTCTTTCTAGGGGATGCATGCCGGCCAACTGTGGCCGGCCCGGCTCAACGTCTGGGCTTGGCTGCCTGTGGCTTTTTTCTTTCTTTTCTTTTCTTTTTGCTGCCTCTCGGCCTACATGGTCGGGTTTCCCACGATGCACCGCATCTCTCTTCTCTCGTGGCTGTCCTTCCGCACACTTTTGGCCAATTTTTCCCAGATCCTTCCTTTGGGGCGAGGTCCTCTGTTTTTTTTTTCTCTCTCTCTCTCTAGGGGATGCATGCCGGCCAAGTGTGGCCGGCCCGGCTTAACGTGTGGGCTTTGCTGCCTGTGGCTTTTTTCTTTCTTTTCTTTTCTTTTCTTTTTGCTGCCTCTCGGCCTACGTGGTCGAGTTTCCCACGATGCACCGCATCTCTCTTCTCTTGCGGCTGTCCTTCCGCACACTTTTGGCCAATTTTTCCCAGATCCTTCCTTTGGGGTGGGGTCCTCTGTTTTTTTTTCTCTCTCTCTCTAGGGGATGCATGCCGGCCAACTGTGGCCGGCCCGGCTCAACGTGTGGGCTTTGCTGCCTGTGGCTTTTTTCTTTCTTTTCTTTTCTTTTCTTTTGGCTGCCTCTCGGCCTACGTGGTCGAGTTTCCCACGATGCACCGCATCTCTCTTCTCTCGCAGCTGTCCCTCCGCACACTTTTGGGCAATTTTTCAAAGATCCTTCCTTTGGGCCGGGGTCCTCTGTTTTTTTTCTCTCTCTCTCTCTAGGGGATGCATGCCGGCCAAGTGTGGCCGGCCCGGCTTAACGTGTGGGCTTTGCTGCCTGTGGCTTTTTTCTTTTCTTTTCTTTTCTTTTGGCTGCCTCTCGGCCTACGTGGTCGAGTTTCCCACGATGCACCGCATCTCTCTTCTCTCGCGGCTATCCCTCCGCACACTTTTGGGCAATTTTTCCAAGATCCTTCCTTTGGGCCGGGGTCCTCTGTTTTTTTTTCTCTCTCTCTCTAGGGGATGCATGCCGGCCAAGTGTGGCCGGCCCGGCTTAATGTGTGGGCTTTGCTGCCTGTGGCTTTTTTCTTTCTTTTCTTTTCTTTTGGCTGCCTCTCAGCCTACGTGGTCGAGTTTCCCACGATGCACCACATCTCTCTTCTCCCGCGGCTGTCCCTCCGCACACTTTTGGGCAATTTTTCCAAGATCCTTCCTTTGGGGCGGGGTCCTCTGTTTTTTTCTCTCTCTCTCTCTAGGGGATGCATGCCGGCCAAGTGTGGCCGGCCCGGCTCAATGTCTGGGCTTTGCTGCCTGTGGCTTTTTTCTTTCTTTTCTTTTCTTTTGGCTGCCTCTCGTCCTACGTGGTCGAGTTTCCCACGATGCACCGCATCTCTCTTCTCTCGCGGCTGTCCCTCCGCACACTTTTGGGCAATTTTTCCCAGATCCTTCCTTTGGTGCGGGGTCCTCTGTTTTTTTTCTCTCTCTCTCTAAGGGAAGCATGCCGGCCAACTGTGGCCGGCCCGGCTCAACGTGTGGTCTTTGCTGCCTGTGGCTTTTTACTTTCTTTTCTTTTCTTTTGATTTTGCTGCCTATCGGCCTACGTGGTCGTGTTTCCCACGATGCACCGCATCTCTCTTCTCTCGCGGCTGTCCTTCCATTCATATTTGGGCAATTTTTCCAAGATCTTTCCTTTGGGACGGGGTCCTCTGGTTTTTTTTCTCTCTCTCTCTCTACGGGATGCATGCCGGCCAACTGTGGCCGGCGCAGGGTGGGGTCTTTGCTGCTGAGATAGACATTGGGGTTCGGATCCCCACGGGGATTTTTCTTTCTTCTTTTTTCTCCATCTTGGACATTGCGGTTCGGATCACCACGTTGATTTTTTCTTTCTTTTTGCTCCAATTTTTCCCACTCCCCCTGCCAGTGCTTTTAATGGATCCAAACCCTCATGTGTATCTCAGCAGCTAAGCCCCCGCCCTACTGCTTTAGGGAAAGGGGCAGGGGTGTGGGATCCATGCCCCCATGTCTATTTCCGCAGTTTAAGCCCACGCCCTGCTGCTTTGGGGAAAGGGGCGGGGGTGGGAGACAGCCCACGGTGGCCGGCTCCCCAGGGGAGTGGGATCCAAGCCCCCATTTGGCCATCAGGCAATAAATCAAACCAACGTCGCACAAATCTTACATTTCTTGGGAGGGGGAGGGGCTTGACCACTGTGGTATTGGCCTCCAATATGGATGCCTGGGGAAAGTCATTGCGCATTGTGGCAGGCAGCAAAATGTGTCTCTTGGCCAATGGCCCCCAATGCCCTAACATTTTGACAGATTTACGGGCACTGAAACAATGTTACACAAGTAGAAGAAGGACTTTCACAGTGAAGGAACCCCTATTGAACAGGAAATAACAATTCAAAAGCAGGAACAGATTTTTTGCAATTGGTAAATAAAGTTTTTTTATATGAACTATAAAATTGCGTAATAAATCTTAGGAAAGGGCAAACGCTCTGCAATTTAGCGAACAAGCAGGGTGGATTGTGTTCTCCCACTGTACCAAATTTGATCAGTATAGCTGAAAAAATGAGTGCAGGAGAGCCCCCTAACTCCCCCCCCCCCTTGGGCTGTTTTTGGGCCACTGCGCATGTGCGTCCGCCATTAACGAATTAATTTTGAAAATAACGAATTTTTGTTAATTTTGAAAAAATTTTGGGGCAAAATTCGGAAATGACTTCAGAAACGAATCGCCACCCCCCTCTACTTTTGAAACGAGTTTAGAATCAAATTTTTCGTGGATCGCTCAAGCCTAGTATTTAATGCAGTGGACTGTGGTTCAAAAAACTTTGTGCTATTAATTTCTTAATCTCAGGTGTGCCTCTGAATTCTTTTCTGTCTTTTCTGCTACAGAACACTACAAAAATGTCTTTGAAAACATGTTTGGGATATTTAATGAAGTAAGCATAGGCCTAAATGTTTTGTTGCTGAAGGATCTCTCAGTGGCCACCTACATGTGCCAGAAACAGTGATGCTGATCCAAAGTGTGGTATTCTGGATCAATGCTTCCAGAGTCTTCAGCTGGTAGATATCTGCACTGCCCACCACCAGCTGGATAGTACCAGCATGGCCCAGCATGCCAAACCTGGATCGGTGCTGCTGGACTGCCAACTTTACTTTCACCCTATCATTCTGGACCTAAAGGCGATCACCAAGAATGAAACTGGTGGTGGCTATCCAGTGATGTTAACCAGAGTGACAAAACAATGCAAGTGAGGGGAGAGGGGAAAATAGGAAGCAACCCAATTAATCACATCACAGTGAAGGCGAGCTTCAGGTTTGTGGGCCTGTCAGGTTTATGGGAGAGAGAGCTCTGGTGTGGGCTGGTCCATGAGGTCACAAAGAGTTGGAAATGACTGAACGAATAAACAACAACAGGTTTATGTGCCAAAACAAGTCAGCTGAATTTGGTTGTTAGGTATCTTGATTCAAGTGATGATAATATGGGTGAGAAAGAAATAATTCTTCTTTTTGGGTCCTTCCAGATGGGCCCAAAACACGGGACCTGTCTTACTTTTTACCTAAAACACCCAAACGATTCCTTGGGAAAAGTTAATTAATTAATGCAGAGTAAGTGTCATTTATCATGTAGATGGCTCTTTCAGTATGTGGAGAGGGCTACCACCTGATAGGATTTTTGTAAGGAAAATGCAGAAAAAGTCAGAAATATATTTGGGAGGCAAACATACAGCTATTTCACAGTATTGGCACTTTCAAATGTCCAGGTTCAAGACAATCACAAATCTTGAAAACTTGGTAACAGGTTGAGCATGGGGAGAGGAAGGAAATCCCCACCTCCTGATGTCCCATTTTCTCATGTCAGAATTCCTGTACAAAGAGACCTTCACTGCCCGCAGGCCCCTCCAGTAAGTTTTTTTTGGGGGGGGGGGGCGGGGTGGAAGACTGAAGGGAAAGGGTGAGGACCCTGCTGCTTCTTTGGGCTCCAGTACCCTGAAGAACAAGGAGGGCTGTGGGGATTAACCCCCAGGACTGTGGAAGCAGTCCTAGGAGTCAAACTCTACAGGGTCCACATCTGGTAAGATCCAGACCTTACCTTAGGATCTGAATTTTTCCAGGTGTTTCATTAATGTGGAGTAAACTGGGAAATCTAGTTTACATAAGATCTAAATCTGAAATATGCCATCATACTGTTAATAACCTACACATTCATCATCAAAATCTGTTTCAGATAGGCACATTCTGGTTCAATTTTTGACCCAAGTGTGAGGCCCGTTCTACACTGTCTTTATGTCCCAGGATCTGATCCCAGATTATCTGCTTTGTACTGGATTATATGAGTCTCCACAGCCAGTTAATCTGGGATAAGCAGATCATCTGGGATCAGATCCTGGGATATAGGACAGTGTAGAAGGGGTCTAAGAGGCCATTTGTTTAAAGCGGGCTTTTTATAACTATAAGGTAACCTTCCCCTCTACCAAACAAATTATTGTTTTCTTATAGTTATAAAAAGCCCGCTTTAAACAAAATAGTGTGATATATTGATATCAGTGACTATCAATTTTTACATATTTCTTTCATTAAGGGTGAATTATTTATTTTTAATTTTAATTCTTGTACTGCAGATTCACTACTTTAATCTCTGATTAAATAATACCAAATTATATAAATGGATATGCAGAAGACAAATACACAGTAGCAAGGATGAAGAATACCATGGGAATGGAGATCTTTCTTTCCCACAGCACCCTTTTGAAAGTCCAAATACCTTGGAGATTTCACAACAAGGTCACTTTTGGATATCTTTCATACAGATATTGATTGCCATCTTTTCATTTGCCCTTCTGTTGTATCTTCGATTTGCCATGCTATCTCAGCTACCTTGTAGCAAATTCAGAAATAAAATATTAATATGAAAGGAAGAAGATTTAAGTTTTAAGTCACCCTATCAAAAAAAGGGTACTTCTTTTGAAAATATATAAATTGAATTTGGCCCAACTAATATAAACAAGCATTATATGTGAACTTGATCCATAACCTGCTTACTTTACTTCTAAGTTTTTTTCCCTAAGTAGGTCCTAATGATACCAGAATTAATATTAGGTGTGTTTGTGTCTGTGGAAGGGACCGGTTGACCTCATATGGATTTTGATATGTTTTAAGAGTGCTGCCTTAGTGTTATTATATATCAGGAATGGAAAAAGGGCAGATCTAGACTACCTGCCCAAGACTGTTCTTCCTGAGTGCTTTCCCATTTTCCCTCACTCCCCTTTTTATGGCAGAATGAAAAAGTGAATTACATCTGAAAGTGTGCATTACTCACTTTCTAAATAGTCTGAATCCTTTTCTTCACATTAGGATTTTACTTTTTTTAAATCAAAACAAGAAATTAACTTCCAACCACTTGTTTTGTTTTGCTTTCTTCCTATCTATGTGACTACAAGTGGGTCCCAGGGTGAGAAAAAAATAGTTTTGTACAGGCTTTTTCCTATTCTGAATCAGGAAATTGCCTCTCCTCAGACTTAGTTTTTGACAGTACATTTAAATTAACATATGCTGATATTTTGAATTTCATATTTTTGCCATTAGCTTTTCCCTCTGCCCAAAGAAATTACTTGAATGTGTATGACAATTAAGATGAATGAAATTCTGAACTCATTAGATAATGGCTTTGCCTTTTGTCATGTTTTTTAAAAGAATATCCATACTTATTTCCTTTTTATGCCAGCCATCATGGTGTAGTGGGGTGAATGTTGGACTAGGTCTCTGGAAACCAGGTCCAAATCCCTGCTCACATTTAGAAATCCATTAACCGACCTTAAGCATGTCACATTCTCTTAGGCTTAGGAATACCAAACCTCCTCTGAATAAATTCTTCTAAGAAAACCTGATGATGGGGTCATTATAAGTCAATGTCAACTTGAAGATATATAAAATATGTTTTAAATCAAGATTTAGAATTCAAACTTTACTATCTTCATTAAATATCAGTTTGAGTGGAAAAGTATAAATTGCATTGCAATGCTTCATTTACAATATATTATATATTATATCTAACTGCCTAAAAAGAAAATTAATTCAGGTACACTATCACCAGCCTTGGAAGCAACCAATATCTTTTAAAATCATTTTTATTGAGAATAAGATGGTAAAGGAAAAGAAAAACATGAGAGAAAGAGAAAAAAATAAATATTATCTTTCTTTTTACAATGAAAGTGATGGAACAATTCAATTCTAGAATAGTAGGAATTAAAGCAGAAAAAAGAGAAACACAAGAGAAAGAAAGAAAGAAAATAAGAAAGAAAATAAGAAAGAAAGAAAAAGAGAGAGAGAGAGAGAAAAGGGGGATGGAATTCTTTTTTCTTCTTTACATAAAACTAGTTATAAAAGGAAGAAAAAGGAAAAAAAGGAAAAGAAATGAGGGATCAAACCAACAGGGGTGGTTGCTGACTTCCAATATCATCTTCTTGGCATAGATCTTTAGTAATCCTCCTTCTTTAGTTATTCCTTTAATTTACAATTTGTGTTTAGTCAAATGAACATGTTCCTATTTATCTGAGTTTATATAGTCTTTAAAACATGTCCAATCTGGGGTTATTTTAGTTTGAGTAGCTTGATATATCTTTAGGTGATATATTAAAGTATCCATGTTCATAATGTCCATGATTTTTATAATCCAATCTTCCATGTTAGGTGTTTCTTTGATTTTCCTCTTCTTCTTCTTTTTGCATATTCCATTCTAGTTGCCGTGGTAAAATATGTAAATAATTTGTCTTGATTTTTATCAAAAATCAAATATGTTATACCTAATAAAAATATTTTGGTTTCATTGGAAACTTCAATTTTAATTTTTTAATTCTTTCATATATGTTTCGCCAAAACTTATTTGCATCTTCGCATGTCCACCACATATGATAAAAAGGTACATGTATGATTTTCACATTTCCAGCAATTTGGTTGTACATTTTTGTAACATTTTGCCAATTTGTTTGGTGTCATATGCCATTGATATTGCATCTTATACCAATTTTCCTTTAAATCGTATGAGTATGTGTGTACTTTAATTTCTTGTTCCAACATTTTTCCCATTCTTCCATTTTAAATTATGTCCAATGTTGGTGGCCCATTTAATCATACAATCCTTTACTTGCTCAGTTTCTGTCAACCATTGCAGTAGAATTTTATATTTTTTGTAATCAATTTCATATTTGTCTTTAGTATCTTACCCATACTGAATCCTTCTCTGAGAAGGCTAATGTTTCTCTTTATTAAAGTAATCCTTTAGTTGTATATATTGAAACCAGGATACGTTTTTAAATTTCAAATTTATTTCCTCTTGAGACTTTAAAGAGTAAGTATCCAATTGTTTTTTAAGAATATCCTCATAAGTTGGACAGTTATCCCACTCTAGTTCTCTTCTTTGTTGAGCTTCCAATGGGGATAACCACAAAGGTGTTTTCGATAAAATCTTCTTTTATAATTTTCCCAGATTTTTATTAATGATGCTCTTATAAAATGGTTTCCAATTTTTTCTATTTCTTCTCTTATCATACCATAAGCAACTATGCCATCCACTTCTTAAATCAAAACCTCAAGTGTTAATATTTTTGTCTTAAACATATTACACCAGTCTGTTAGCCAAAGTAGATATAGTTTCAGATCTGAGAGTTCAAAGCCCCCTCTTTTCTTATCCTCAGTTAGATTTAAAAACTTGATTCTATGGTTTTTTTTCCTTGCCAAATAAATTTCTTTATAACAATGCAACCAATATCTTGATTGGAAGCACAGATGTCAACATAGTTTATGAAATGTTTGTGGAAAATTTTAAAAAGTGATTGATCTTTCAAGTGAATACATCTTCAACAAAGATTTGAAGAATCTGACAAGGCACAAAACACTTAATGGCAGTCAGACCTTGGCGAACAGCAGATGGTAAAGCAAAAGGGGAGGAGTACAAACAAATTTGCAATGAATTTTGAAAGAGCCTACATGCAGATTATGACGAATATTAGATTATGTGAATAAGAGAGGCTGCAGAGAACAAGAAAGTTCTTTAAAAAGAGGAAAAGCAGCTGCAAATGAAGAAAAAGTTATCAATTGCACTAAAAATGAAAATGGAATGCGCTTAACAAATAGATTTGAAATGAAACAGATTGTGAAGACTTCTACAACTACTTATATGATTCCAAAGTGCAGGTAGTCAAACCACATGTTGAAACGGAAGAAATCCCGATTGTATTATCGAGTGAGGTAGATGCAGCCAGAAGTAAAATGAAGCCAGATAAATGCCCAGGGAAAGATGGAATAAGAATAGAACACCTAAAAGCGGGAGGTTATAATCTTCTAAAGGCAATCACAGAATGTTTTACACATTACTTGCCAAGTGCCAGATGGACAACATCTGAAACTAGGAATGGAGACACATATAACTTTAACAACTATTGTCCTGTTACACTCCTCTCTCAATTATATAAACTGTTCACAAGGATCCTGCTACAAAGAATATCTCAAGATGTGGAAATCAACAAAGGACAAGTGGGCTTCAGACACGACTACTACACCCTCGATTATATCCATGCAGTCAAAGAGCTACTGGAAAAAAGCAGCAAATATCAAGTTCTGGTTTCTCTTGCTTTCATTGATTACCAAAAAGCCTTTAACTCAATTGAGATAAATGCTATCCTTAACGCTCTGCACCAAGCCAGTGTAAATCCAGTGAACATCATAAAAAGCATCAATACAAGTTTCACAAAAGATATAAAACTGTTGCCAGAAGTGTGTCATATCAGAATAAACAAAGAACTGTGTCAAGGAGACTCAATATCACCAAAACTGTTTGGGGTGACTTTGGAAAGCCTCTTCTGAAAAATTAAATTTAAAGGAGGGATTTCAATTGACGGTGAACAACTTTCTCATCTTCTCTTCGCAGACGATTGCATCCTTTTCACCAAAGATTTGGAAGATTTACAACATGACCTCCAACAACTAGCTTGACTCTCAAAATCAGTAGGACTGGAAACGAATTTGAAAAAAAGGAAATGGATGAAAAATGAATTGAATTGAAGTCACAATCAGCATGTGCCATAAGAGGGGAGGATAATGGACACAGTCAACCAGGCCTCTGATTGGCTGAGATAGAAAGTGTGAAACAGAGAAAGAGAGAGAAATCTCAACTCCCATCATGCTGGAAGGGAGTACAGAGGCTCCTTCAATGCCTGAACCACACAAAGTGCTGCTGGGAAAGCAAGTTCCCAGTGGGGCACTCGCTGGAGGAGAAGCCAGGGGAATACTTTCTCACCCTTTTCTCTCTTTCCTTTTCCCTCTCTCTTTCCAATCTTATTTGCCTCAACTGGGTGCTCTGCCCAGGGGGGAGGGCTTCAGGAAGGGATGGAGGAGGCTGCCAGGGAAGAAAGAAGAGGAGGAGCTCTCATCGCCAATTGCCCATTCTTGCCTAATTTACGAGGATGCCTGCATGCTGCGGCCTTCATCTCAGGTAGTGCCACTCAGCCCTATCGTCCCACTAACCAAAAGATCCAGCTGCTCATGATCCATTCCAGTTAAAGCTTTAGCTTAGTCCTGCCTGGTCCATCCAGCAACCAGATCGCCAAATTTCCCCGAATTCCGAATTGCCCAATGGAATCATGTACACCCCTAAAATTTATAAGGTATATGAAACAAAAATAAATTGTATGTTTAGATTTGGGTCCCATTTCCAATAAATATCATTATGTATATGTATGCAAATACAAGTATTCCAAAATGTGGAAAAAAAATCAAAATTCAAAATGGTCCCAAGCATTTTCGATAAGGGATATTCATCCTGTAGTAAACCTATTTTGATTGTACTCAACTCCCAATTAAATGAGATATGGCAATTTTTTCTTGGCTCATGGGGGGATTTTATAGATGACTAGTTCATTCTGGCTGACTGGCTGTGTATGACTTTGTAAATGGTTTTCAATTATTAATTATCATCTTGTTAGATTTATACTACAGTAATACACTGGTTAGTAAATAGCACCCAGAGATTATGGATACATCTACATCAAACATTTAGGTTGGTGTACATTAGGATCAGCCTACATGTCTCATGAGGTTAATAAAAAGCAAGCTAGGTGAGTCATTTTTTTTTTAAAAAAACTCCTTTGTAGAAAATGTGCAGTATATTATTATTATTATTATTATTATTATTATTATTATTATTATTATTATTATTATTATTATTTTATTGTATGACACAGCAAACAAGATAGATATGCTGGATTTCATTTCACAAAATCACAAGTCGAACACTTCCCAAGTGTCTTTGAAGTTCAATCTTGAAGTCCTGATTGCGGCTGAGTTTTTCCTGTTGTTTTTCGTCAATGCGACTGTTACCTGGGATGGCAACATCAATGATTCAAACCTTGTTCTTTTCCATAACTGTGATGTCTGGTGTGTTGTGTTCCAGAACTTTGTCAGTCTGGATTCAGAAGTCCCACAGTATCTTTGCGTGCTCATTTTCCAATACTTTAGCAGGTTTGTGATCCCACCAGTTCTTTACTGCTGGGAGGTGGTACTTGAGGCATAAGTTCCAATGGATCATTTGGGCCACATAGTTGTGCCTCTGTTTGTAGTCTGTGCGATTTTCTTACAGCAGCTGAGGATATGATCAATGGTTTCATCGGTTTCCTTGCAGAGTCTGCATTTTGGGTCATCAGCTGATTTTTCGATCTTGGCCTTAATTGCGTTTGTTCTGATGGCTTGCTCCTGGGCTGCAAGGATCAGGCCTCCTGTCTCCTTCTTCAGTGTCCCATTTGTGAGCCAGAGCCAGGTCTTCTCCTTATCAGATTTTCCTTCAATTTTGTCAAGGAACTTTCCATGCAATGTTTTGTTGTGCCAGCTGTCAAGCTCTAGTTTATAGTGCGGTTTTCTTGTACTGGTTTTTTGTCTGCTGTGCTTTGAGGAGTTTCTGATTTTTGACTTCAATCAAAGCAGGTTCTTCACTTTGCTTTATATATTCTGCCAGGGCATGTTCTTCTTCTTTGACTGCTTGTTTTATTATTGCTTATTATTATTATTATTATTATTATTATTATTATTATTATTATTATTATTATTATTATTGAAAACAGCATACTTCTACCTTTAAGCAACAAGGAAAATCACACGAACAAACAAAGTAAACAAAATGCCCACATATGTCACCTAACAAGGCAGTCAAACAATCAACCCAAACACAAGCTCATTTTCCCCTTTCCCCTCAGAGATAGTTGGTATCAACATATCTTGGATCCAGGCTTTTCAGAAAAATTAATATGTAAGGGTTGACAGAAATGAACAGAAAAGAACTTGGACTTGTTTGAAACTTTTTGGCTTGTTATCCTTTTATGCAAAATATGAATCAGATCACCTTTACCACCCTCCAATATTACATGGACATCTGAAGAAATGCATGTGGGTAATTATAAACCCAAACTCTCTCTGACAGAAAGACAAGAAATTGTTCTTATATTACATTCTTAACTTTAATAAACAAGGTTTTTTTAAAAAATATATAAAAAACAACTCATAACAAAGGCTGTGGAGAAATGGTGGAACTTATTGAAAAAGAAACTTAAAACAATCTAGCAAAGACATGGGTAGTTTTGAGACTGCTGTATTATAGCCATATCTTCAAACATTTGTCAAATAGGGTGGGACTACTCCAAGATTTGTAGTGTTGGGATATATTGAAGCAGCTACTTACTTTCATCTAAGTATGGCAATAGGAGATAATCCCCTGAGTTGTCATGAGGACTACATATGTAAATAAACCAGAACATCTGTATTATTGATGCTTAGTCATTTTTTTCCTGTGGTATAGCAGCAACAGCAATTGAATTCTTCAGTGATTGTTTGTGACACTCTACCATTACAGCAATTTAGTTTCACTGTGCAGGTGGCTGAGGCAAACTGATAATAGCAGCTGCAGAGATGTCTCATCAAGTGGTGAAGAGCAGTACATAAATCCCATTTCGAGGCAGTGTTTATTGCCTTACTTTGTTTAGATATTACACACAGTGGCAAGATTCTGCCATTCCTATTCGCAACCATTTGCTTTTGTTGAATCACCTCAAAACAAAGCATTCAAATTTTCTTCTCTGTGTTACAGAACTTCAAAAAAAAACCCCCAGCAGAAACACATGTTGTTACCTATGTAAACATATGTCATTAGCCATGTGGGCAACTGTATTTCCATTCAAGACTCTGTTGTCTACTCTGAGTTGCTGTGAACTATATTATGTCACTTTCATCCCTTTGGACACTGCAGGCAGCTCAAATTTCTGAGCTTCTCTTTGCATCCATTCACTCACTTGGATGTTCTCTGTTCTTCAAATAACGAGAGGCTCTTTGATATTTTCTCAGTTGTGTCTGACTATCCTCACTCAAAATTATTCCACAGCTTTCGCCACTTAGCATAGCTGTAGAGGACAAAATGTATTGTGTAAATCCAAATCTCAAGAATATCAAAGCAGCAAGTTGCAGAGACCCAGTGAGCATGACAGTGATCACTTATAAACAAATGTTAAGAGAGAGTTGTCTGCAACATATCATAATGTTGACAAAGTGTCCTGGAGAGTTATCTGGTGTTTAGGAGATGTAAAAACTGAACAGTGTGTTTGTACTTATTTAAACAATGGAATAGCAACATTGTACAACTGAGGTCCAGGCTATTTGGCAAACTGCATTTCCTTGTATCATTTGTATTTCCTTGTATAAGCCTGCCTGGGCTCTGAGAACTTCAGGAGAGGTCCTTCTCTTGGTCGCAAGCTCGGATGATGGGAATGAGAGAGAGGGCCTTCTCAGTGATTGCCCCTCAACTCTGGAACTCTCCGCCCAGGGAAGCCAAAATGACCACGTTCCTGCTGTCTTTCTGGCAGCTGGTAAAAAACTTTTTATTCAGGCAGGCTAGGGGGTGCTGTGGTTTTTTTTTAGCTTGGATTATGTTTTTATGGATTTTAACTGTAAATTTTTTAATACTGTTTATATTTAATTCTGTTTTTGATGTTTGTGGGGCCCTGGTGGCACAGTGTGTTAAAGCACTGAGCTGCTGAACTTGCGGACCAAAAGGTCCCAGGTTCAAATCCTGGGAGCGGAATGAGCGCCCGCTGTTAGCCCCAGCTCCTGCCAACCTAGCAGTTCAAAAACATGCAAATGTGAGTAGATCACAATTTCAGAACCACTGCAATAATCTTTGTAACTTGTGTAAGTAATAGCAATAATAATACTAATACTACTAATAATAATAACTTTATTTTTATATCCCGCCTCCATCTCTCCAAAGGGACTCAGGGCGGCTAACAGAGGGCAAAGCCCAAGAACGATAAAACAAAATAAACAGATAAAACAGCAATGTGTTGTTGAAGGCTTTTATGGCCGGGATCACAGCGTTGTATGTTTTCCAGGCTGTATGGCCATGTTCCAGAAGTATTCTCTCCTGACATTTTGCCCACATCAGAGGTTGTGAGGTATGGAGAAAACTAAGCAAGGAAGGTTTATATATCTATGGAAAGTCCAGGGTGAGAGAAGAACTCTTGTCAGTTGGAGGCCAGTGTGAATGTTATAATTAATCACCTGAATTAGCATTGAATAGCTTCATCTCCTGGCTTCTTCCTGCCTGGGGGCATCCTTTGTTCAGAATCATTAGCTGCCCCTGATTGATTCATGTCTGGAACTCTTCTGTTTTCAGAGTGTTGCTTCTTATTTACTGTTCTGATTTTTGAGTTACAACATTCACACAGGCCTCCAACAATGATCAAAGCCTTTGAAAAGGTGGTCTCCAGAGACATTGAGAAACTATCTAAGAAAAATACTAGACTACATTCAAACATGTCTAAGTCTGAATTAGACACACTCAACAAATTATCCATGATGCCTAACTACATTTGGAAATCTGCAGACAAAGGAGGGGCTATAGTTTTATTAAATATGTCAGATTACATTACAGAAGTTAATAAACACCTCACAGACCGCTCCTTTTATAAACCCATACCATCAGATCCCACCAACAAAATTAAATCCTTGATTAGAATAGTGTGTGCAGAGGGATTAGCAATGAACTATATTACAGTACAAACATTTTTTTTACAAAACCAATGTCCTAGAATTCCTGTTTTTTACATCCTGCCCAAGATAAATAGGAGCCCCGGTGGCGAAGTGTGTTAAAGCGCTGAGCTGCTGAACTTGCAGACCGAAAGGTCCCAGGTTCAAATCCTGGGAGCAGAGTGAGCACTTACTGTTAGCCCCAGCTCCTGCCAACCTAGCAGTTCGAAAACATGCAAATGTGAGTAGATCAATAGGTCTGGTGGGAAGGTAATGGCGCTCTATGCAGTCATGCTGGCCACATGACCTTGGAGGTGTCTACTGACAACATCGGCTCTTAGGCTTAGAAATGGAGATGAGCACCAACCCCCAGAGTCAGACATGACTGGACTAAATGCCAGGGAAAACCTTTACCTTACCTTTTTATCAAGATAAATAAGAGAATTATGCCCCCCTTCCCCCAGGTCGTCCCATAGTATCAGGTACATCATCAATTTGAAAGCCATTGGCCAAATATTTGGATCATTTTCTTCAACCCATTATATTGAAAACTAAATCATATATCAAAGATACCACCCACTTCATAAATACCATAGAGTCCTTACACACCCCAAGAGATTCTGTTCTAATGACTTTAGACATTGCGTCTTTATATACCAATATTCCTATAAATGAAGTCAGGACCATAATAGAAGATCTTTTCAACTCTAGAGAATCACACACCACTGTAACACTTTCTCATGGATCTACTCTATATAGGCTGGGCTGTGGTGCAGGCTGGTTAGCAGCCAGCTGCAAGAAATCACTCTGACCAAGAGGTCATGAGTTCAAGGCCCTCCCGTGCCTGCGTCTTGTCTCTGTCTCTGTTCTATGTTATGGCATTGAATGTTTGCCTTATGGGTGCAATGTGATCTGCCCTGAGTCCCCTTCAAGGTGAGAAGGGTGGAATATAAATGCTGTAAATAAATAAATAAATAATAGTATTAGAAAATAATTATTTCAGATTCAATACTCAATTTTACCTACAGATCTGGGGCGTCACCATGGGTAGCCCGCTGGCACCATCAGTCACTAATCTTTTTGTTTCACATCTAGAAACTATATACGTTTATAACCAGGAACAAAACTCACACTTCATGGATATGTTATATTATGGGAGATATATTGATGATGTATTTACTGTTTTTACAACCTACGATAAAGCGGAACAATTCAGTAATTGGATCAACACTATCCACCTGAATATTAAATTCACCAAAATCATTAAATGCACAGACATTAATTTCCTAGACATATCAATACACCAAAATGAAAGGGGCTTATATGTGACTGACTTCAGCAAACCCACAGACAGGAACTCTTTCTTGCACTTTAAGAGTTTCCATCATTATTCTCTGAAATCCAATCTTCCCTTCCCTCAATTTCTTAGGTTTAAGAGGAACAATAGCATACAACAGGATTATCTCTTAGCAGCTCATTCCCTTAATGAGAAGCGTAAGGCTAGAGGTTACCCAGTTAACATACTCAACTTAGCCCTTCAGAAATTGCAGCAGACTGTTAGGAGTTCCTTACTGAAATATCAACCAAAGAAGATACAACAAAACAGGATCATTTGCCCTCCCACACTCACTCCACAGACCCACCACATACGCAGAATCATCAACAAACATTGGTATCTCATACAGGATATTCCTGGATGTCTGGAGACACCAATTATAGCCTATAAAAGATCTAGGAACATAAAAGATATTATTATCCACTCTGATCTCAAAAAACCCAACTCAGATTTAAGGAGTCCCACCATAGGAAATATTAGTTGTGGACATTGCAATAGTTATCCTCAAACTTCAGACATAAAACAATTCTTACATCCATCACTTAACATCAAAATTAATTTGAAGAACTACACAACATGTTCATCTGAAAATATAATTTAGGTGATAATGTGCCCCTGTAAATTGTTATACATTGGAATGACTACCAGATCCTTGAGAATCAGAATGCAAGAACATAGCTCCAAAATCAGGAAAGGGAGTACTGATTCCACTTTATACATTCACTTTAATGAGCAATCCCACCCCTGTAATAGTTTTACATTTTTTGCCTTAGAGAAGTTACATGTGAGAAGCAATATAGACATCAAGAGATCTCTCTTACAGAGAGAAGCCTATTGGATTCACAGGTTTAGAACTATCACCCCTCACAGTTTAAATGAAAAATTGGATCTTACCTGATTCCTGTAATTAAGTGAAAGTACTTGAATCCTTCTTGAATCAAACCCCGAGAGCGGCGTGAGCGGCTGCTGTTAGCTCCAGCTTCTGCCAACCTAGCAGTTTGAAAACATGCCAATGTGAGTAGATCAATAGGTACCGTTCTGGCGGAAAGGTAACGGCACTCCATACAGTCATGCCGACCACATGACTTTGGAGGTGTCTACGGACAACGCCGGCTCTTCAGCTTAGAAATGGAGATGAGCAGCAACCCCCAGAGTCAGACATGACTGGACTTAACATCAGGGGAAAACCTTTACCTACTTGAATCCTCATTAGATAGAATCATAGAATCATAGAATAGTAGAGTTGGAAGAGACCTCATGGGCCATCATGAATGCTTGCTCACGACACAAGATTAACAACAGTGAATAGAGACTTACTGCGGACAAGTGAGTAAATATTGAATCATGGATACATGGTTGAATGGGTTGCATGTTTGTTTGTTAATTTAAAATACTGCATTTGGGGGGGTTAACATGTCTATTTTTATATGGGCTGTATCATTTAGCCTCCAGGCAGATTACAATATTAGGTAGCTTTCCTTTTATTTTTATTTTCATAAAGAATACCTGAAGCAGAGACAACATATATCACCATAACAAAAAGGATTTAGAAATATATCATCGCTTATCTGAAGAAGGACAATCGAAACTGGAAATATAACCGGGAAACCAGTTATAAACGACCATATAACCTCTGTTTTCCAAGACATAACCAGTTCCAGCCTTCTATCGGCCACTCACCATCCGGGATTAACAACGGATCCCTTTCCATTGTTCTGGAATTCACTTTCGTTATCCTTTGTAAGACTTTTACCAGATTTGATTTTTGACTGAGACTGTTTAGTACTAATTTATGTTTAATCCAGTGGAAATTCCTCCAGGACTATAAAGATATTGAGACTGTTTGATTCCAATCCGTGGTTAACTCAGTTGAAATCTATAGGAAATCCTACCAGAACTACGGAGACTTGTATGTATACTTGTTTGCTTTGACATACTTAGATAAATAATATTTTGGTGTTAATCCTATATGATTTCAGGGGACATAGTTATGTTTTAGATAACGTGAAATGTATATGGTGTTCTAATATACATACTGTTTTAAACTCGCATATTGGACCATTATGGTATACCACATTTTGATACATTGCACTAATGCTGGCATCCAACTCGGAGTGTATCCAAGCGACTTTATCTGCAAAATTGATTCGTAACCCTTTTGGTACTAATGTTGGCGAGTGTTCCCTGGTCAAGTATGCCCTGGTCAGGAAAAGATTGGGAACCACTTCTTTAAAGAAATACCTTCTTATAAGTAAATATGTTTTTTTAAAAAAATCATTGTTTATTCCCAGCTATTACAAATATCTATGATTCTGAAGTATGAGAATTGCTAACCTCCTGTCATATCTCATTTAAATTAATTGGAAAAACACTGGGTACATTTCTGCTTGTGATATAGAAACACATGTAAGTCAAGTGCTCATAATTGTGTAAGTCATTTGACATCATTCTAATCTCAGTTCTTTTCCAGACATCCAATCACCAACTTAATCATCACCCTGAGACTTGGGGCATATCTACACTGACCATTTAATCCAGTTTCAGTATAGTTTCAGTGAGCAGTAGTTAGATTATGTAGTGCACTTTAAGGGCTTTAAATCAAGACAAGCAAGGTGGAGGAAAGTCCAAAATAAAGCCATTAATGAGCATAAGCGTGGTTTAGTATTAACCGCATCGCACAGTGAAATTGGCTCTGCAGAATCTGAATCCTGAAGCTGTCAAGCCACAGATGCAATGAATCTTGAAACTTGCTCAAGGCCAACCTCTGTGATTTATGTAGTCATCATCCAGGCCTCAAACCGGTTCCAGAATTTTCAATGTAATAATCATTCACACACCAATACTATTTCAGTCTATGGTGGTTTCATACTGACCTAAGTAGTACGAATAAAAATCTCCTGAATTTGTTCATAGGGTGCATCAGCACTGTAGAATTAATACAGTTTGACATCACTTTACCTAATCTGGCTCAATGCTTTGAAATCATTAGATCTGTTGTTTATTGAGACATCAGTGGTCTCTGGCAGAGAAGGCTAAAGACCTTGGGCGATGGCAATAAAAAGCAAGTTAGTGTTTTCAAACTGCATTAATTCTACAATGTAGATGCATCTATAGCAGGCATGGACCAACTTTTGCCCTCCAGGGGTTTTGGACTTCAACTCTCACAATTCCTGTGGGTTGTTAGAAATTGTGAGAGTTGGAGTCCAAAATCCCTGAAGGGCAGAAGTTTGCCCATGCCAGATCTGTAGAGTTAATCAAACTATAAATCAAAGGCATCCTAGGCATATTTCATAAACTTAACCAGGTGAGTAGAGATAAAGATGCTTGCCTGCCCTCCCTGTGGTTGAGATTATAAAGAAGCCTTCATACACATTCGCTATATCTGAGGAAATGCAAATAGGATTTGTTTTTGTTCAGCTATAAGTCCTACTGTATTCAATAGGATTTGCATACTTGTAAGTGCTGTCTGCATAGGATTGTGACTGTAAAATGCCAGTCGCTCCAGCAAATAATACAAACCAATGCCACTGCCGACAAAGCAAGAAGAAAGCAGACTGTTGACTTTCTGCAAGGTTTCTGAATCTCCTATAAGCCTCCTGACTGTGTGTATAAGTCCATTTAAGGAAGGCATATGACAGCAGTCTGCTATGCAGTAGTTACAAATATCCATAGTTATAACAACAGAGAGATAAAGAATTTGAAGTGGGTTTTTGTTGTACCACACAAAGGATATATATTTATTTCAGTTTCTAAAGTTTGCCTCTCTTTTCAAATTAACAAATACAAACAAAATAGTTTCAGGTGGGACCTGCCCTGTTGCACTCCTGTTTAATATTCCAGCCAATCAATTATTCTTTTTGCAGGATGCTCCATTTTTTCTTTCCCCTGCCTGTTTTTATTTATTTTTCATCTACAAGTAGACCATCCTGTGGCTGTGGGATGGGATTTTTATGGCAAAGAGAGGAAGACAACTTTCTTTTCCCAATTTTTCCCTGCTACTGCAAATCTTGGGCTTCCACTGCCAAACATGTTGACCATATTTATTTGTTTCCTCATAGCCTCATTTTTTGCAAATTAGCCTTTCATATTTAGACTTTGAGTTCAATGTTGAGATAGCTAATGGAAATGAAAGAAGAGTTGGTTGGTTTCCCCCTGACATTAAGTCTAACTGTGTCCTTCTGTCTGACTCTGGGGGTTGGTGCTCATCTCCATTTCTAAGCCAAAGAGCCAGCGTTGTCCATAGACACCTCCAAGGTCATGTGGCCGGTTCCGGTTTACCTTCCTGCCATGGTGGTACCTATTAATCTACTCACATTTACATATTTTTGAACTGCTAGGTTGGCAGAAGCTGGAGCTAACAGTGGGAGCAACCCCAAAAAACTGGGTTGACTTATCCACAGGTAACTCATACAGAAATGTGAACCATCCCCTCTCTGAGTAGAGTGGCAAAAAGCAAGTGGTCAGTTTTTACCAAGAGACCCTAAAAGAAGCACTGACACCTTCTACTCTCTCCACTGTGGGGCCACTTCTGATGTTTTTGAATGCCTGGGTGTGAAAATGGCAGAAGCAGTGGCCAAGAATGAAATCGGGACACTATATTCACAGAGTGAATATGGCAACAACAAAAAAATCAACAAGAAAAAATTCTCATCTTCAAATCCTGCACATTAAATTTGAAGACATGGAGGGTGATGCCCCAGTAGCACTTCCCAGAGAACAATTTTTTATAGAATTTCCTGGATTGCCAAATGCTATCAAAACTTAGATTCTACCTATCCCCCCACTCACAATGATATTTAACAATGAGTAACAAGCATCCCTAAAGAGGAGAAATGCAGATTCACATTGATCGACACTGAAGTGACCGTACAAACAATTTCTCACATAATTTTAGGTACTCCATTAGAAACCTTATTCCTATGTTAAGATACTACCAGCTGTCACATGTGCTTTTGCAGAACTCAAAGTCAAGAGAGATGGGAGAAACCCCATGAAGTAAAAGAACAAAGAGTTGAAGGTGAAAGTATGGGTTACTATCTGAGACTCCCCTAGGACCTCTATCAGCATGAAAGAGAATTGCCTTGCAGAAAAGATCCAGCTGGTAGGAAACGTGTCAACTGCAGGGGGTAAAGGAGAAAATCAGGCAGGAGTAGAAACCAGTGAGCCAATTTATAGACATCCATTACCTTGGGACAGAGGCACACAGGTCGTGTAACCAAGGGTATATGCCTATACTGTGGGGCACAGAAGAAACATGAGTGTTTCTGCTTGTTGGAACCACACCTGGGACACTTCCTCTGGAGAGTTTCAAGATGTCTTGTGCTCTGGTTCAGAAGTTAACTTTCAAATTTTTGTAACCTACCAGAGACCCACAGGAGGAAACCAAAACCTTCCTCATTATCTCACAGCTTTCCCACTAGACTGTGGTTTCCCCAAATATGCCTCCCCTCCCTGCCCTCTCTATCAGGAACTGCTTCATAGCACGCCCTTGGAGTCAAAAGGGGAGGCAGATTCCTTTGAAACAGCACCGCATGGAACCAGTCAGCAGGGATGCCCAGTAATGAGCCCATCTGTACCTTCACCACCCTTCCAGAGAAGAATTAGCTCTGTTATGCTACAAGGCCAGGCAATGCAGTTGCAGACTCATACAGAGGTTGCAATTGAATGTGCTTTGTTTTCTTTTCTAAAACATGCAAAAGGGATGAGGAAAAGAAATGCTTGATTCTGCAAGTAGCAAGAATGATCAAACATAAATAAAATTAAGCAAAAATTAACTGCTAACAAATTGTAACTCTGACTACAAACCCAAGATTAGTTAAAGTAGGGAGAAAACACACTATTAAAAATGGGAAATGGGAGATAAGAGAGCAAAAGATATGCTAATGTATTCCAGTTCCATTGTGTCATAATAATCTTAATAAATTCTAAGAAGCCTTGCCCTATGATTTTGTTATGCTCATCATTATTATTATACTGTGATGACTGAATTATAACACTGAAATGATGGGGATTCACTCCACTCTTCATGATAAAAATGTCTGTGCTTCTTTCTTTGATACTGCTATGTGAAATGTGTGTGTGTGTGTTTGTGTTTGTGTATGTGTATTATAGGAAGGTCATTGCTGGGGCAAAAGGCCATGCCTCAGGCAAGGGAATACCAATTATTTTCCAGTAGTAATTTTGAATGCCATAGGAGGCTATAATTGGTTGAGCAGGTGATGTCACCCCACCAAGCCTAACTTGTCACCCTGACCAACCACACATAGTTGTTGTGTTGTTGTTGACAAACTAGAATGTGTCCAGAGAAGGATGACCAAGTTGATCAAACATCTCGAAATGAAGCTTTTGGAGGTATGACTTAGGCAGGTGAATATATTTGGCTTGGAGAGGTGAAAACAGATCTTAGTCATGTTTCAATACCTGAAAGAATGTCACGTAGAAGCTCTAGAGAATAGAACATGAACCAATTGATTCAAATTACAAGAGAAGATATTCTACCTAAACCTTAACAAGAGTCTTTTTCACTGTAAGTGCTATTTGACAATGGAATAGACTGCTTTGGAGGATGGTGAGCACTCCTTCTTTGGAGGTCTTTAAATAAAAGTTAGATTATTATATCTCAGAAGTGCAGTAGAGTCCCATTTATCCAAGCCTCGCTTATCCAAGCCATTTTTATAGTCAATGTTTTCAATATATCATGATATTTTGGTGCTAAATTCATAAATACAGTAATTACAACATAACATTTCTGTGTATTGAACTACTTTTTCTGTCAAAATTGTTGTGTAACATGATGTTTTGGTGCTTAATTTGTAAAATCATAACCTAATTTGATGTTTAATAGGCTTTTTCTTAATCCCTCCTTATTATGCAAGATATTCGCTTATCCAAGCTTCTGCCGGCCCGTTTAGCTTGGATAAGTGAGACTCTACTGTATTTGTATCTCGCCCTTATCACCCTGGAAGGCAACAGGCAGCAATTCTATTAAAATAAACAAAAACAATTAAAACCATAAAATAAAACATTAATTATGAAAACATCAATTAAAATAATGTAATCCAGATTGTAGTTCAAGGCTTTCCAATTGTCAATTCCATTAGTCCCTTCATTTCTGAAAATTATTCTCGTATAATCCTACATTTCCTGAAGTCTTTGGCTCAGCTTATGGCAGCACATATTTAACTGAGAGTTTTCAGAGTAATCCTCTCCTGCTCCATTATACTTTTTGATTATTTGCTGCTCTTAGGAGCATTGTCCTCTAGAACAACACCATAATTCAGTCCCGCTTCCTTCCCCTTCAGATAGTTACCCTAAAATGAAATGTCAACGATATCACATTCCTTTCTTTACCACAATTTCTCCCCAGTTCTTCTTGAGACCCACTGAATCCTGTCTCGATATTCCCATAACACTCTTAAGAATTTGATATTTTTATTGTTATTGTGTGCCTTCAAGTCATCTCTGAAATAGCAATTCTAAGGTGAACTTAGTACATTGCTTTAAAATGTTAGCACTTACCCAATGAGACAGATTTTCCTTTTTTTTTTTTCCTCCTTGCCACTTTGTACTTTCCATATCTACCATAGGATCTGCCCATTCTTCCTGAGAGGAAGGGTCCAGAGGGGAGAGAGATTCCAGCCTGCTATTGGTAGCTATTCCTGTGGCAGAGGCACACTATTGCAACTTCAATTGCATGTCCATTTTGGGTGGGTAGTGAATTCAGCTGATAGCATCATGTGAAAATACAGAGAAAACATGGCTATAATTATATAAACATAGACATATGGAGCATGCAGAAATGTAGGAAGTTCTTTGCCAGACTGTTTGAAAGCCTTCTAAGTATGGAAGAAATACTTCCTTCATCATTCCATAGTTTTTTTTCCCTGAAAAGTAGGAAGGAAGAATCACAGGAAAAAGAGATTTAAACAAATTGTCTCTACCATCTCACTTTTCTTGCCACCACCAAATACAAAGATGAGCAACAACGAGGGAGCAATGTCCACCTATCTGCATGTTAGTGTGAATATGTCAATTCCTGTTTTGAACTCCTAGGTTGCCTTCTAAGCTTCTCATTACCACATCTAAAATCTATAATTATTTGCCCTAGAACAGTGGGTTGGCACCATCTTTGAAGACAATTTACTCATATGACACAGGTATTCCAGTTTTGGTGGCCATGTGTTCTATGAATTATATTTGTTGTTTTGCTTTGCATATTTGCCTATACCCCCCCCCATTACATTGTTATTTCAGAATGTCAGTGTATGCTATTAAAAGCTTAATGTCTATTAATGTGTGTATAGATGGGGGACTAGGGAGTTCTCTACACTTTAAAACTGGCTCCACATGTCTTTAAGAAGTATGGCCATGAGAGAATATTGTTCTTTGTGTAGAGTATGTTTCCCACTCTTGATGTATCCCACAGAGTCATGACATTCCACAGAGTCAGTGGTAAAAAGTTATAGAGAGATAAGTGGTAAAGTATAAAAGGTCTCTAAAGCATTTGCACAACTGTGATGGTAGATTCATATGGGTATGGATGCAGAGTAGTAATTGAGTTAAGGACCAGAAAATCAGGAAGTAGCAGAGAGGCACATTTATCCCTTGCCTGATGCAGTCAAACTGCAGCCAAGAGATTAACTGGCTAGCCTGGCTTGACCATGTTTTCCATGACAGCTACTCAGTCAGAACCTTGGATGTGACTGCCCTTTGTCTGCATGTGCATCCTGATATAGGAAATAAATGAAGGCTGAAACAGCCTAGAAATTTAAGAATCCAAGCCTGCATTGTTTATTAGTGTTGTCTGGGTTGTGTGCTTTGCTACAGGAAACTTTCCAAATATCTTGCACATTAGTGAATTTACTCACTAAATGGAACAGAACTTGCCCATTATGTTCCTCTGAGTCTTGTTTTAACTTCAGGGTGTCTACTTTTTTATTTTTCCCCACGGAAAAATAATTGCAAGTTACTGTTCTGTGACATTATCAGTGAGGAGAAACAAAGCTATCTCTCAAGTTGACACGGCATACTGAATTGTGCTTTTTGCATCAGACCTTACTATAATATTTGCCTTGATGTCCAATCCATGGGCTGAAATTCTGTTTCAGCTGGCTTATAATAGGCTCTTGCCTGAATCCTGCTGAGATTGAATTGTTATTGATTGGTCTGAGGCATTAGGGTAGAATGGTGCACTCCTATAACTTGTATTTTGGAAGGGTCAAATCTTTTGACAGGTGATTTTGTTAGAAACAGTAGGGTCATTCCGGAGCTCCAATCATTACATCAGCAAGCATTTTGGACTTGCTTGCAAATGTAACTTCTTACTGCATGAAAGGTCAGATCAATGGATGTACCTTCAAAACTTTTATCCTATGCTGATTGCTACCAGACCTTGCTGTCAGGATTTCTTGAAATTCTTAGCAAAGATCTGTGATTGTGTGAAGTCTTCAAAATAATAAAAATTTCTTCTCAATCTTGACTTAAATAATAATTTAGATAATAATTTAAACATTTGTTCAATTAAAAATCTGCTGGAAAAATATTCTGGAAGACTTATAAACCTATTTATTCAAGATAGCTGGTTTATCCATGTTTCTCTGGGGTCTAAAAATGAAGTCGCAGAAATGTCTCCTTCTCATCCTTATTGGAATCAATCTCTTTAAATGCTTGTGCTTGTTTCCTGTCCTGGAGCCAATTGCCTGATTTGTGTGCAGAAAATGTTGGCATAAAATAAGGAATTCTAGGACTGAAATTCATGCTGACATTTTAATGAAACATGAATAGATCTGTGTCTCAGACCTGTCTAGAATTTCCTCCTGATGTAAAAGATTGATCCTACATATTCAAAAAGGGGTGGGGGAAGAAGAGGGAGAATGTGGAGAATCTCCATTTTTAAAATGACTCAGTGGCCATGAAAGTTTAGTGCTGATGAGACAAAGGCATTTTGAACTTGCTCAAAGATATTGTAAGATCTAAGTTAAGCTGCTTTTTGTCCCACTTTGGAAGAAATTTAGAATGTAAAACAAGAAGATAAATTAAAACATTTCTTCTTCCTTATCACTAACTGACATTGGCTGGTCTCTTGTTAGTGGCATACAGACAAATGTGTTTCCCTTATGCCTGCCTATGACCTTTTTTGAGTGCTGCAGAATTGTCATTCCTCCTGCCCTATGTTCCATTCAGCAAATGTTCCAGGAAATAAGAAGTTGGATTGTAGGAATTGTCCAAGAGTTCATTCAGTCCAAGCTAGTCATAGGATATCCAGAAGGATGAAAGGAGAAACAATAGACTGGTTGTCAGCCAATCCAGGTGTCTTTCAATAAGTTAGTAGTCCTTAAAAGAGCAAAGTACATCAAAGCCAATGCAAAGGTAGGAAAACAGGAAAATCAAAAAGTAGTCACCAAGAAGAAAGGCTGAAAGCAACAAACCTGACAGGAAGTGTCTGAGGCCCCTTCTACTCTACAATATAATCCAGATTATCAAATCAAATAATCCACATCATCTGCTTTGAACTGGATTATATGAATTTACATTGCCATTTAATCTAGTTCAAAGCAGATAATCTGGATTTTCTATGTCAGGGTAGAAGGGGTCTGACGGCCCTTCCACAAAGCCATATAATCCAGAATATCAAGTCTAATAATCCATGATATCTGCTTTGAACCAGATTATCTGAGTCCACACTGCCATATAAACCAGTTCAAAGCAGATAATGTGGATTTTGTAGTGTGTTGAAGGGGCCTGAGATGTATTGATGACTGTCTCCTGATGCAGGTGTCTATTTAGATCAGTGTTTCTAATTTAATAGCCACTAGAAGTGGCCCAATTTCTCATTGACTCTTTATTGCTCAATGAATGAGTCTTCAGTGTCTGCAGCCTCTTGCTGGAGATTCAGACTCCCCTCTACTTTAGCCCCTGGCTCCTCAGACTCAGAGTCCTTCTATACAGCCATATAACCCAGAAGTATCAAGGCAGAAAATCCCACATCATCTGCTTTGAACTGGGTTATCTGGATCCACCCTGCCATATATTCCAGTTCAAAGCAGAAAATGTGGGGTTTTATTCAGCTGTGTGGAAACGGCCTAAGAACAGCCAGTGTTATCAGAAAATGCAGATTCCAATATCCTCTACATCTGAATAATCTAATTCTAGAGGGTGAGCTCAAAGCTCTGCCCTGACATCATATAACCTCTGAAGCCATCGTATCCTGCCCCCCAAGGCCATTCCATACTTCATGAGGAAAAGACAGTATTGGAGAAGCATCTATCTATGTCACTATAGTCCCTTCTGAAAATATCCTTATTGACTTAGCTAATGGTTCTATTTTACTTCAAAAGAAGTACCATTCACACTAACATATAAAAAAAGAAGAATGTGTTGAAGGTTGTGACTTTTTCTCAGTCTCTTCCCCCCCCCCCCTCTTTTAAATAAAAACGGGTCTATTAAAAGCATTTATGTATAAGACCTATGGACAAAGATGCATGAATTATGAATTCAGCTGCTTTCTTGCCTTAGCAAAATTGTATGTATTTTTGCTCTTTGTAAGTAGTTATAAATCTTAGAACATATAATCTTGGCCTATATTTATGAGCTTGACGTGCAAAGATACATGGATGCAATTAGCTGCATTAGACTTACTTTATTGCTATCTCTTTGATTTAGGTTGCAAGTGGTGTGAAAACCATAATTTTGAAGTGAAATATATAATTGTTTCCATTGCCCATTCAAATTTATCAGGACTTTGGGGTACAATTAGGATGATGTAATTTATGTGGACTCTCTTTTGCTTAATTGTGATAATATTCTCTATTGAGTAGCATGATGGCATGTGACTCATTGGCTAGGTATAAAGTAAGCTAAGTCTGAATGGAGAAAATTCAATCTTTCTTTGGACTTTTCCTATGGAGAAAATTAAAACTTTGTGTTAAGAAAACAGACTCCCCTTCTTTCTCCCCTTTTCTTTTACTTTTCCTTTCTTTTATTATTCTTCTGTCAGCTAAATCTAGTTTTCATTTGGCGTCTCAGGTTCTCATCTGAAATACATATATATTAAACTGAGAAATATTGAAGAAGACTGCAACTGTAAGCCAGTTCGGCTTGCCTATTACATCAAGAGGTACTGGCAACTTACTCAGTACTCAGAGAATAACTTGAATTCCAGCTGCATAAGACATTTGTGAAGAGGGGAGTGCAGTGAAGCTATGGGCCCTTCTACACAGCCCTAATACTCAGGCTAAAAAACTGATTAGCCTGAAGTGCCCAGATGACATTTCAGGCTAATCCATTTCAAACTGGAGTAAACCGAATTTACTTGATTTAATCCAGGTTTTAAAAGCATCTGTAAAGATCTGGACCTTAAACTAAGGTCCGGATCCATACAGGTAAGGACTCTGTGAGAACTGACTCCCGGAACTGCTTCCCCAGCAGTCATCCCAAAAGCCCAGAGAAGCGGGATGGTGACCCCTCCCCTCCCAGTCCCCTCCGCCAAAACATACCTGAGGGGCCTGCCAGCCATGCAGACACCTCTGGAGAGCTCTGTAATTTTATCAGAATTATGCTTAAGGAGGTGGGGGGAGAAGGGAATGGGGGTTGGAGGATGGCTGGATGCCCTTTGGTTGACCAGGGATGGCATCTAGCCACCCTCTGAGGGAAAGCCCAGGGTTGTGGGAGGGGGTAGGAACTGAAATCTAAGAGGAATTGTGTTATTTTAATCCATTTCCTCCTGTGTTTTAGTTAAGTGGAGTACGGCCCTATCAGACTTCCCTCTACCTTTCTGGAAAACTGTATGTTGTTTATGACCTATGTTATCCATCCAAATTTGTCTTCAACAAGTTTAGGCTCAAGAGTAGAATTACCTCTGTTGATCCAAGCCCTCTCTACCAAGGGTAAATGAACATGGAACCTCAGCACACTAGAGCATGGTTCCACTTTAAATCTGGTTGCTGCTGCCTGCAGAATTCTGCAGAATGTTCACCGAGATAGGTTCCTGGGCCTCACTAAACTACAAACCCCAGAATTCTGCAGGAGGCTGCAACCGGATTTAAAGTGTATCCATGTTTTAGTGTGATGACGCACTTAGACTAGGGCTTCTTTAACTTTTCCACTTGGGATCATTTTTGGCCTGAGAGAATTTTGCATGACCCCGGGTATGTAGGTATATAAAATAAATAAACAATCATCATTTTCAGCGCTTGTTAAACAGGCTGATTTTCCTTTGTATGGATTAAAGCGGAAGCATCTTCTGCACAGTCCACTGTAAATACTGCACAACAGATTTGTGTAAATGCCCAAAACAGCCACTAGGTGATCTTCAGAAAACTTTTTTGAGGTCTCAATATTGAGCTAAGGCAGACATAGGCAAACTTCAGCCCTCCAGGTGTTTTGGACTTCAACTCCCACCATTCCTAGCAGCCTACCAACTGTTAGGAATTGTGGGAGTTGAAGTACAAAACACCAGGAGGGCTGAAGTTCTCCCATGCCTGAGCTAAGGGGACAACTGAAATGGGACTGGGATAATTGCCTTGCTTTAGTGTAATAATTACTACAGATTTTCAATTAAACATGAGATAGTAGTGTTTACAAAATGAACATACAAAATGGTGGCCGATGAAGGCTGAGATCAGGTTAGCATGCTAATGTTGGGGTCCTGAAAAAACTGGCAACAGTAAGGGTTTTCTGAAGGTCACCAAGATATTGTCTTAGACATTTACACACATCTATTTTGTAGTGTTTAAGGTGGACTCTGCAGGAGATCCATCGGTGTATGTCATAAAAAGGGAAATCCTTCTGGGAAATCCATGCCTTGCAAACCCATCTTGGAATATGCCTACTTAAGCCCTTCTTCTTATATTATTGCACCAAGCTTTATTGAAAGATCCCAAAGTTAATTTACCTTACCACAGCTACAGGTATGTAACTCCTCACAATCTGTGTATTGCCCATCTTTGTAAATGGGCCTCCTTAAGTTTTCTGTGCAAAAATACTATGAGTGAATTTTATGGAGAAAAATCTCCAAACTGTGAATAAACTGCAAAAATTGCACTTTTAAAGGCCTTTCTTGCGCCAGGAGGAAAATTGTTAAATGCTACCTTTGAGAATGAAATTGACAAAGAACTGTTTGCCTAAATACAAAATTTTTATACTGCTAGCACTGGCATAAGAGCACTGTAGTGAGTGAATTTACATAGTCTCCAATGACCTTATCACATGTTCCCCACCTCCCATATTACAGCAGGGAGAGGAAGCTGTGGCACAACTTGAGTTGCTTGCTAGCTGTATGCCCACTGCCCACCCCCCCTCTTCCTGAGTGATAGGAAGGAAAAAGTAGAGCAATTGCTACAGGGCACATGGCATCCCACCGCATCCCGTCACCAGATGGGGGAAGCATCAAAATTGTGCTAAAAAGAAAGAAAATAGTGCCAAATATACCTATAGCATGGTGCTGCCTGTGATGATCAAACTTCCAAAGGCCCAGGCTTCGTTTCCTTGCAATGCTGGGGCTTTGCAAAAAGGGTGTGGCCACTGTCTGCATTGTCTGATGGGCAGCATGTGAGGTCGTAAAATAAGGTAAAAAAAAGCAAATCCCAGTCTTATTTCCCCCCTCCCCAAAAAAGCCCTAGAATGCTATCCTATCCTTAAAAGGACATTGTAGAATTAATGTAGTTTGACACCACTTGAAGTGCATTGGCCTATTAGTATGGAGTCGTGAGAGTTAAGGTTTGATGAGGAACCAGCACATTTTGGAAAGAAGGTTAAAGACCTCTCTTGATTGCATAGCACTGAGCCAGTTCAGTTAAAGTGGTGTCAAACTCCATTAATTCTACAGTATAGATGCACCCTCCATGGTGCTTATATAGATATGGCAATACTCAAGTAGTCTGAGGATTATGTCACTGATATGTAGTATTAAATTTCTCAGCAAGACATTATTAACCCAATTAATCGGAAGAGCTATAAATTCAATTACCAATTACTAATTATCCAAAAATAGTTAAACCCAAACAGGCAACACAAAATGAACAATTAGGGTAATTAAGGGTGTTTTTTTAAAGCCAGGAACATTTTAAATCGAAATGTTGGCACAAAAATAAGTATAATGCTTGTAATTGCACCCATTCATCTTCTCAAATCAAGGACATGCCTCCACAGTCACCTTATGCATTTTGACAAATGTATACAAAAAGAACAAAGGCATTTCAGCAGACCAGCCTCCCTAATAAAAAAGACAGAAGAATGGCCAGCAACATGTATTTACCTCGGGCTCTTCACTGTCTTTAAAAAAGGTGGCAAGTTCCCATCAGCAAAATCCTTGATGAGAATTGACAACAGCTGCCAATTCAGAGGAGTAACCTGTTAACATGATCCCCTTTCCATGTTTCCTCTTATTGTTTTTGAGCTGAATTAAATTAAAATTCTGTAATGCACTTTGTATTCCGGGGCTTTGTCTGATTATTATTTGTTATTAGAAGTGGATGTTCCACCTTCACCACCATCTATTAGCCTTTTCTCTTCAACACTCAGGAAGAGTGTTAACCACTTCAATAATCTAGCAATCAGCTTTTGTTTACACAGAATTTTAATTGTGTATGTGTGTGTGTGAATGTCATTCAACATAGAAGATTCATTCAACATAGAAGATTCATCTTATTTGCATAGCTTATGGAGTTCTATGGCTTGTGATAGATGACAGACCATGAGAGCCAGCATACAACTTTGGAAGCTGGGGTTTGAATCTCTGCTTGGACACAGGAACTTTTTGGGTGATCTTAATCAAGTCATATGCCCTCAACCACAACAGGGAGCTGCGGTGGTGCAATGAGTTAAACACTTGTGCCGGCTGAACTGCTAACCTGAAGATGTGAAGGTCGGCAGTTCAAACCCACAAGACTGGGTGATCTCCTGTCTGTCAGCCCCAGCTTCCCATATGGGGACATGAGAGAAGCCTCCCACAGGATGGTAACACATCCGGGTGTCCCCTGGGCAAGTCTTTGTAGATGACCAGTTATCTCACACCAGAAGCAACTTGCAGTATATTTTTCAATTTGCTTTTGACATGATTTAAAAAGCCACGACAGGAGGCAAAGGAACTCTCTGAACAAATCTTGCTAAGAAATTTATTTATTATTTATTATGTACTGTACTTATACCCCACCCTTCTCACCCCCAAAGGGGGATTCAAGGCGGCTTACAGACAATGGCAATAATTCAATGCCAGATTCAGTCAATAATAACAGTAAAATATATACATAAAAACATATACATACCAATTAAAATAGTTTCTAAAATGATTAAAACATGTCAAACATATCGAAAGTCTAGTACCTACTGAGCTTTGTAAACATTGAACCAATTGCTTTCGTCATTCTTAAACAGATCCCATCATACTTATGAGTCATATTAATCCCCAAAGGCTTGCTTAAATAGCCAGATCTTAAGATTTTTCCTGAAGCTTGAGAGTGAGAGGACTGTTTTAATGTCACTGGACAGGAAGTTCCACAGCCACAGGGCCACCACCGAGAGGGTCCTATCTCTTGTTCCCGCCAACCGTGCCTGCAATGGGGTGGGACCGAGAGCAGGGCCACCCCAGAAGATCTTAACAATCGCACCTGGTCATAAAGGGAGATATGTTCAGTCAGGTAATCTGGACTGGAACCATTTATGTATTTATAGGCTAAAGTCAGCCCTTCTGCTTAGAAGCAAATTGGCAGCCAGTGGAGCTGACGTAACTAGCAAACCCCATGAGTCTGAAAAGACTTGAAAAGACCCAACAATGACAACACTGAACCTAAAGGTGATCTTCAAACTGCATTGAATTGCCAGTGTAGATGAGGCCGGAGTCTAGATTATCCCAGTGGATCTACACTGCCATATAATGCAGATTCAAATTGCATAATATGGCAGCCCATGATTGCAGTGTTAGTACTCACAACCAAACACAATTAAGGGTTCAACTCAATGGGAAGTTTCTATCTCTTCAGGGAAAAAGACACAAAGGGAAGATAAATGGTTAGTTTTAAATTAGGGAAAGAAAATATTCTAGGTAGCATTTTAATGCAGTTCCAACCCAATATTAAAAAATCACTTTATTCATTTTCAAATTCTTTGATGCAACAGTTCTCCAAGCAGAAAGACAGAGAAAAGTTAGCATGTTAGAGGAAAAAACATACAAAAAGTGTGTGTTAAGTAAACACCTTAAATTACAACACATTGCCTTCAAATAGTAAAAATTCTAAATATGTGGGTATTGCAAGAATGTATATACAAAGTATAACTGCAAAGATAGTATTAAGACAAATCAGTGGGGAAACTGAGATAGAAATGTTCATCAGGACTTTTTTTTTTAAAAAAAAAAACACATAAATTCATGCAAAATTTGAATAACCTAAATGTAAGGCTTAATGGTGCAAGGCTTCGTAAGGTGTAAGGCTTCGTGATGGCCTCCTCCCCTACCAACCCACACGGGCCTTAAGCTCTGCCAGGGAGGCCCTTTTCTCGCTTCCGCCCTCGTCTCAAGGGAGAGGGCCTTCTCAGTGGTGGCCCCTCAGCTCTGGAACTCTCTCCTCAGGGAGAGCAGACTGGCACCTACCCTGTCCACCTTTAGCAAAGAACTAAATACATGGATGTTCTGATGTGCTTTTGAGTAAGCAGTCCAACCATATACTCAGCCCGTTTACATCTCATTATCAGTTATTGTACTTTATCACTGTTCCTTACGCTTTATGGTTTTAATGTTTACTGAGATTGCTCCTCCACCCCAATTTTTGATTGCCCTTATACCTCCTAGGAACCCTATCCAGAATCCTACACAATTTTACCTTCTGAATCTTTAGTTATTATTATTGTCCTGGTTTTAATTCTGTTGATGTGTTTTATTG
This sequence comes from Anolis carolinensis, assembly GCF_035594765.1. Lineage (NCBI taxonomy): Eukaryota > Metazoa > Chordata > Lepidosauria > Squamata > Anolidae > Anolis > Anolis carolinensis. Next base: position 157,664,843 of record NC_085844.1, on the reverse strand, counting down.
TTTTATGTAGTTACAATGTTTTTAATTGATTGTTCTGTGTTTTAACTTGTTTTGTTGGGCTTGTCCCCATGTGAGCCACCCCGAGTCCCTTCAGGGAGATGGAGGTGGGATACAAAAACAAAGTTGTTGTTGTTGTTGTTGTTGTTGTTGTTATTTTATTATGACACAGCAAACAGGATAGATATGCTGGATTTCGTATCACAAAATCACAAGTCGAACACTTCCCAAGTGTCTAGGACTGTGTGATGTATTTTCGGATGATGCATGCAGATCCCAGTAGGGTGGCCTTTTGCAGTTGGCAGATCGTGATTTTGTCAATGTCTATTGTTTCCAAATGCCGGCTGAGATCTTTTGGCACGGCACCCAGTGTGCCCATCACCACTAGGAACACCTGCACTGGTTTCTGCCAAAGTCTTTGAAGTTCAATCTTGAGGTCCTGATAACGGCTGAGTTTTTCCTGTTGTTTTTCGCCAATGCGACTGTCACCTAGGATGGCAACATCAATGATCCAAACCTTTTTCTTTTCCACAACTGTGATGTCTGGTGTGTTGTGTTCCAGAACTTTGTCAGTCTGTGTTCGGAAGTCCCACAGTATCTTTACGTGCTCATTTTCCAATACTTTTGCAGGTTTGTGATTCCACCAGTTCTTTACTGCTGGGAGGTGGTACTTGAGGCATAAGTTCCAGTGGATCATTTGGGCCACATAGTTGTGCCTCTGTTTGTAGTCTGTCTGTGCGATTTTCTTACAGCAGCTGAGGATATGATCAATGGTTTCATCGGTTTCCTTGCACAGTCTGCATTTTGGGTCATCAGCTGATTTTTCGATCTTGGCCTTAATTGCATTTGTTCTGATGGCTTGCTCCTGGGCTGCAAGGATCAGGCCTTCTGTCTCCTTCTTCAGTGTCCCATTTGTGAGCCAGAGCCAGGTCTTCTCCTTATCAGATTTTCCTTCAATTTTGTCAAGGAACTTTCCATGCAATGTTTTGTTGTGCCAGCTGTCAGCTCTAGTTTGTAGAGCGGTTTTCTTATACTGGTTTTTTGTCTGCTGTGCTTTGAGGAGTTTCTGATTTTTGACTTCAATCAAAGCAGGTTCTTCACTTTGCTTTACATATTCTGCCAGGGCATGTTTTTCTTCTTTGACTGCTTGTTTTACTTATAAGAGTCCTCTGCCCCCTGATCTTCTAGGCAGATATAGCCGGTCAACATCACTGCGAGGGTGCAGTGAATGATGAATGGTCATGAGTTTTCTTGTTTTTCTTTCCAAATTGTCCAGTTCTGCCTGTGTCCACTTTATGATGCCAGCAGTATATCTTATGACAGGTATGGCCCAGGTGTTTATTTATTTATTTATTTATTACATCACTTCTACCCCGCCCTTCTCACCCATCAGGGGACTCAGGGCGGCTTACAGTATAACCATACACATTAAAAACAGTTTTCATCAAATTTAAAAATCCATCAAGATTAAAAATTACAATAAAATTAAGAATATCCATTAAAATATACATAATTATACATTTAAATATACATTTAAGGCGCTTTCCATGTTCATGTGGGTTCTGTCAGTAGGTCATATATTCTTATCTCATTTTTGCTGCTACTCGTGCTCAAATGCCTGGTCCCATAACCACGTTTTTGTCCTCTTTCGGAAAGACAGGAGGGAGGGAGCCTGCCTGACTTCAATGGGGAGGGCGTTCCATAGGCGGGGAGCCACCACTGAAAAGGCCCTGTCTCTCGTCCCCGCCAGCCGCACCTGTGAGGCTGACGGGACCGCGAGCAGGGCCTCATCTGACGATCTTAAGCTTCGAGGTGGGTCGTAGCGGGAGACACGTTCGGACAGATAAGCTGGGCCGGAACCGTTTAGAGCTTTATAGGCTAAAGCCAGCACCTTGAATTGTGCTCGGTAGCTAATTGGCAGCCAGTGGAGCTGGCGTAACAGAGGAGTAGTACGCTCCCTGTACGCCGCCCCAGTTATTAACCTGGCAGCCTCCCGTTGGACTAATTGAAGCTTCCGAACAGTCTTCAAAGGCAGCCCCACGTAGAGTGCGTTGCAGTAGTCTAAACGAGATGTAACAAGGGCGTGTACCACCGTGGCCAAGTCCGGCTTCCCAAGGTACGGTCGCAGCTGGCGCACAAGTTTTAATTGTGCGAAGGCTCCCCTAGCCACCGCTGAGACCTGGGGCTCCAGGCTCAACGATGAGTCCAGGATCACCCCCAGACTGCGCACCTGCGCCTTCAGGGGGAGTGTGACCCCATCCAGCACAGGCTGTAACCCAGTACCCTGTTCAGCCTTCCGACTGACCAGGAGGACCTCTGTCTTGTCTGGATTCAATTTCAATTTGTTGGCCCTCATCCAGTCCGACACAGCGGCCAAGCACCGGTTCAGGACCTGAACAGCCTCCTTAGTGACAGGTGGGAAGGAGTGACAGAGCTGGACATCATCTGCGTACAGATGACACCGGACCCCGAAACTCCTGATGATCTCTCCCAGCGGCTTCATGTAGATGTTAAACAACATGGGAGATAACACAGAGCCCTGCGGGACCCCACAAGTCAACGGTTGTGGGGCCGAGCAGGCATCCCCCAATGACACCATCTGGGACCGACCCTCCAGGAATGAGTGGAGCCACTGCAAAACAGTACCTCCAAGTCCCATTCCCGCGAGGCGTCCCAGAAGGATACCGTGATCGACGGTATCGAAGGCTGCTGAGAGGTCCAGCAGAACCAGCAGGGACACACTCCCCCTGTCCAGTTCCCGGCGTAGATCATCGACTAAGGCGACCAAGGCTGTCTCAGTACCATGCCCCGGCCTAAAGCCAGACTGTGCCGGATCCAGAAAATCAGTGTCAACCAAGAAACCCTGGAGCTGCGAAGCAACCACATGTTCCAAGACCTTGCCCAAATAGGGGAGATTGGAAATAGGCCGAAAGTTTCCGAATTGAGTGGGATCCAATGATGGCTTTTTCAACAGCGGCTTGATCACAGCCATTTTTAGGCTCGCTGGAAACTTGCCCTCCCGAAGGGAGGCATTGACCACCACCTTCACCCACTCGGCCAAACCCCCTCTGGCTTCTCTCACCAGCCAGGATGGGCAGGGGTCTAGGATGCATGTGGTCGGTCTCGCCTCTCCCAGGATCTTGTCCACATCCTCGAGCTCAACCAATTGAAATGAATCCAACAAAACTGGACAAGCAGGTGCACTCGTTACATCCTCAGAGACTGCCGTTAATATGGTGTCAAAGTCGGAACGGATCAGAGCGACTTTGTCCGCAAAGAACCGAGCAAATGCTTCACAGCGGGCTGCCGAGTTATCAGGGCTCCCACCTTGATTGGTGGGAGTTAACAACCCTCTGATGACACGGAACAGCGCCGCCGGACGGTTCTGTGCGGACGCAATGTTGGCCGCAAGGTGGGCTCTCCTTGCAGCTTTGATTGCCGCGGCATATGCCCTAAGATAGGAGCCTAGCCGTGTTCGGTCTGACTCGTTATACCCTGATCGCCACACGCACTCTAGTTCCCTCTTCTTTCGCTTCATCGCTGCCAGCTCCTCAGTAAACCAAGGAGCTGGTTTAGCTCGGTTACTCGAGAGGGGACGCTCCGGAGCAATCGTGTCTATTGCCCTAGTCATCTCTCCATTCCAGAGAGAGACCAGAGCATCAACAGGATCACCTGCCGAGGAGGCGGGAAATTCCCCAAGAGTCGTCAGGAATCCTTCTGGATCCATAAGTCTCCTGGGGCGGGCCATTTTAGGTCCACCACCCCTGCAGAGGTTGGGGGGCGCAGTAAGTCTAAACCTGATCAGGTGATGGTCGGTCCATGGCAACGGAGCGATGGTGAGCTCCTCCACACCGCCACCTTCCTCCCATCCCTGACAGAAGACCAAGTCCAGTGTGTGTCCCGCACTGTGGGTGGGGCCTGTTACTAATTGGGACAGCCCCATGGTTGCCATGGCGGCCATGAAGTCCTGAGCTGCACCTGAGAGGTTGGTCTCGGCATGGACATTGAAGTCCCCCAGCACTATGAGCCGCCGGGACTCCAACGCCAGGCCCGAGACCACCTCAGCTAGCTCAGGCAGGGAGACTGTAGTGCAGCGGGGTGGTCGGTACACTAACAGAATCCCTAATCTGTCCCGGTCTCCCACCCTCAGGTGGACACATTCAAACATGGTCGACTGTGGGACGGGGCACCTGGTCAGGGGGATGGAATCCTTATAGACCACCGCGACCCCACCTCCCCTCCCTCCAGATCTCGGCTGGTGCTGTACGGAATAACCTGGCGGGCAGAGCTGGGTGAGATTAACTCCTCCCATCTCGTCCAGCCAGGTCTCCGTAATACATGCCAGGTCTACATGCTCCTCCAAGATGAGATCTTGGATGAAAGATGTTTTTCCGTTCACTGACCTGGCATTAAACAGCACCACCTTTAACCTGGAGGGACCGCCATCCTGGCTACCCAGATTAGCTATGTCAGGAGACCGTTTTGGAACTATTAATGTCCTACCAAAAACCCTAGGCCGAATTAAATGATTTGGTCTCCCTTTCCCGTATCTCCCCCTCCCAGACACCACCTCTATAGGGGCTCCCCACCCATGGCCTTGATGGTGTTGCCTCCATTGAGCTTGCTTTTGAGAATTTTTCTGACCCTTTGTGTGTATTCTTTGCTGACCACAGTTTTCACATATTCATGCTTGATGTTGTCCAGCTGTAGTATGACCAGATATTTATAGGCCTCTGGCTAGTGACACTTTATTGTTTGGCTATTAGGCATATTTATGCCCTCACTTTCAATGATTTTTCCCTTCTTCAATGCCACTGTTGAACATTTGTCCAAACCAAACTCCATGCTGATATCAGTGCTAAAAATTCAGACAGTGTTGGTCAGAGACTGGATTTCAGTTTCCGTTTTCCCATATAGCTTCAGGTCATCCATGTACATCAGATGTGAAATTTTGTGAGATTTCTTAGATGTCTGATAGCCAAGGTTTGTTTTTTTGTAAGATTGTTGACAGAGGGATCATGGCAATAATGAAAAGCAGAGGGGACAATGAATCTCCCTGGAAAATTCCTCTTCTGATGTTGACAAGTCCATAGCATTCATTTCCAACAAACAGTTCAGTTTTCCAGTGCTCCATCATGTTTTCAATGAAGGTGCCAATGTTTTTACAAATCCCGATGGCGTCCAGGCACTTGATGATCCAGCTGTGTGGGAGTGAGTCAAAGGCCTTTTTGTAGTCAATCCACGTCATGTGAAGATTAGCTTTTCGGCTCTTACAGTTCTCCAGAATCATTTTGTCAATCAATAACTGGTCTTTTGTGCCCCTGCTTTTCCATTTGTTGCCTTTCTGTTCATCTGGCAAGATGTTTTTTTCTTCAAGATAATCTTGAACTTTGTCAGCTATGATGGCAGTCAGTAGTTTAAACATAGTGGGTAGACACGTTATTGGCCTGTAGTTTCCTGGTGCTGCTCCTTTTGCTGGATCCTTTTGTATCAGATAAGTTCTTCCAGTTGGGAGAGAGGGGGTTGGAGAAAGAATTGGAGCCCAAAGTAAAACTCACATAGTTTTCCACCCCTCCTCTTAAAGGAATATATTGTGCAAAAGGGTTTGTAATACTCATGGGTCCATGTAGAAGACTTTCATGCCTTACTATAACCACAAGAATATGAAATAGTCAACAGATTTTACAAGTAAAAGAAAGAGACTATGAAATTTATCACATGAAGCCACTATTCCACAGCAGTCTCATAATCATATATAGTGGAAACATACCAACATGAGCCCCTGTGTTATTTCACCACTTTTCATTTCCAAAATTGTGCCAGTTCATTGACCCACGATCCTTCAATCATACTTCAGTGAACCCTCATAACTTTGCTATATGTTCACTGTGCATTTATTTATTTATTGGAAAGTAATTTTGCAGTCTCAGCAAGGGTTAATTAAAAAGGGGAGCAAATATAACAGTAAAGGGTTAAATAAATACAAGCCAGACAGATCTAGAATAGTGAGGGAAGAGGGGAAATAGAAAAGAATCTTGCACCCTAATGTCATTTCCCCACAGGTATTCAAGTGGAATGGATCCATCACACAAGATAATTGATCAGAACAATGCAGAATTGCTAGCAATTGACAGATTTTTCCAGTCACTACTGGGGTGCACATCAATTGTGTGTGTGTGGGGGGGGGGGGGGGAGGCGTACCAGTAGTGGGAAGCGCACAGGGTTGTTTTAATACTGATTTTCCTGCCTTGTGCAATAAAGTCCTAGAAGAATCTGACTATAATGGAGGCAAAGAGAAATACAGAGAGGGAATAAAAGGAAATCTTCTTGAGTGTTTGTGGCTCACCCACTTCCTGCCTAACCATCTTAACAAGCATTTTGCTAGTATCTTGAAAGCTATAAATCACAGACTTAGCTTTACACGATTGTCTCACAGAAATGAATGATAGCAATCTTTTACTCAAGAAGCATCTTCAGACTGATTCTGTGTATGCATGAATGCATACGGATGTGAATAAAAAAGGGTAGAGAGACCCATCACATTGGCAAAACATGAACAACAAAGTACAGCTGATGATAAAGCAGTAGCCAGCATTCTGACACAAACACTTGTATTCTGAAGCTTTCAGGGATAATATTTATCATAAATAATTTTGAAGCAGTGAGAAACAAACTGATTTTACAAGGAGAAAAGAAGTTGCACTCCCAGTAACCTAGATCTAAAGAAACTGTCTCCTAAACCCATCAAATAAATTTCAACATGATTTATTATTGTGTTAAGGTCAACTGAACTCTAACTGAGATGGGTCAGTTAGAGAATGGCTTAAAACCCATTGCCCCTTAAGATTTCAGGAGTGTTGTTGTATTCAAAGCATTGTACTGTATTTATATTGGCTAAAATTGCTTCGAAGTAATACTAAATTACAAAAAATAGCATATCTAGGTGGGGAAACCAGTACACCAGAAATGATTTAGACCATTCCAATTTTGTTCGGAGAACTCTGACTGATGGCCATTTGGGACTCGTTTTGTTAATTAACTTCCACTTTGCATTGAGAAACAAGAGTAGGGTTCAACTCACAGCTTTAGTTGGGTGTCTATGGTGAAGCATGTGGGCTGAATATGTTGCAAATAGTCATTATGATAGGTTTTTAAAATGGAAAATTGGGGAGGGGGCTTTCTTTGTAAATATTTTGCAAAAAAAATATTCTGCACCCTCCACCCATCATTTGCTGTCCCACACACCAGATTCTGGATTTAATAAAAAGGGAATTGATTACTTAGCTTGGTCCATTTATTAACTTATTCTTGTCTTCAGTGGGGTAACTTATTAATCTTCCTTCAAGATAACACTTATTACCAATTAAATTTAAGATGATGAGTTATGATGATGATGAATCATGAGAAGTAGCAACAACTGATTGCTTTTATTGTATTAATAAAAACCAGAGCAAAACACAAAAATAGAGAAGCTGCTAAAATTCCAATTTTTTGGGACCCCATGCTGAAATACAGTGCAACCTCCTATAGTTTCATTTACTCACGTCTGACAAAATATATTCTCTCTGGGCATTTTCTAGGTCCTTCGAGTGATTGTGTGATTTGCTTCCACTGGGAATTGACCATAGAAATGTGTTGAAGGAACTAGCATTGCCTAGAGATATGTCCCCTCTAGACATTTCCGAAGTCTTCCATTACAACTCTACCTTATGCTTCTGACAGATGTCGTTAATTTAAAAGTGTTCATGTTCCATGTATCCATTCAAAATCCTTAAATATATATCCCATGCACACGAGAATCATACTGTACTACAAAAGATCCTGGAGCTCTCTACCTTTCAATCTGTCTCTTCCTGCATATTTTCCTTTTGTTACATCTGAATAGTCTTGTTTGCAAAGCTTCTGTCTCAATTCATGTAGACTAAGGATAGATATCCATCCTATCATTTACTAAATTTGGATTTGTTTTAACATTGGTCCCATCTCCACTGCCACAAAGTGCAATGTAGGAAATGCATTAGCCTGGGGCAGCCAAATTATGCATCCAAGCTAATGTGTTTTCACCCAGGGAAAGTCTTTAACTCTGACCTGACTCTGGGTTAAAAAAAACCTCCATCAAAAATGGGGAAAAACTTATTAAATGGAAATCTTCATTTTGCCATTTTATGAAAAGAACACCATTTTACTCTGTCATCATATATGCAATAGAAATTGAGCATCCATGGGTTTTGGTATTCACAAGGAGTCCCAGAATCAAACTGCACCAGATACTAGGGGCCTATTTCACATGAACTACCACTAGAAACATGAATGTGGATATGCACATTTTAAAATAAAAATGAAATACATTTCTGGAGACTGAAGTTGGATGGGGAAATCTATTAGTGTTTTGCCATCTCCTACATGCATTCTTTGTAAACAGAATTCTTCCTGCTTAATTTAGGAAGAATAATGTTAATTTTGGAATTTTCTTGCCTAGAAAATTCTCACCCATGCCTACAAATGAATTAGAACCATCTTTCTTGCCTTTGACTCAAGCCATTTACTTAAGTGAGATGTGAGATGCTATTAACACAAAATGGCTATGGCTGATGTACACCGACAAGCTGCTATATTAGGATGAAAAGAGAAGCAATAGATCGTACCAACTACTGGCTGTGTCTTCTGGGACATGCTGCTGATGCTACCTGAGTTTAATGGGAACAAAAAGTTCACAACAACATCATTTTCAAGAAATGTATGTGACTTTATTTATTCACAGTAGCAGCCCTTTCACCCTTCCATTCATCCAGGTCAGCTCTGAGATGCCTCAACTGCCCAGAGAAAGGATAAAGGATAAATGTGTGGCTCCCCCCTCCTCTCTCCCTTGTTTCCTATAAGGTCATTGAAGTCCTGCAGAGTGTGCCAGATTCCTGCTGAGAATCCCTATTCAAATGCATTGTTCTACCCAGCAGGAGTCTGTATACTCAGCACTACCTGAAGAAACAGACAAGGCACTTTATAGCAATAACCAGTATAGTTAAAGTAGCAAGTTTTCAGAGAAGGCAAAGGCAGTGTGCTTTCTATTGGAACTCTCAAATTTATGGAGCTGACATTGTACCTGTATTAAGCCTGTGCATCATCCTGCCTGCTATTACAACCTATAATGAGTCAAAGAACTAAAATTGCTACCCAATGAGTCTATCGAGAAGTTTTCGGTGTGTAAAGAGATCCTGTCTTTTACTCTGGGTTAAGGGTCATTGACTTTCTTCCCCACTCTTTAAAAGCAGTTTTTGATGTTATAGAATAATTAAATTTGAGCCCAATGTGCCAAACTGTTGTAACAAATAATATTTTCTTTCTTTTTTCTTCTCCTTCTATTGAAAATACATCCTGCCTTTCTGAAATCACTGAGACATGCTGTAAATAATGTATGAAATGAAAAATCCTGGCTCACTTTGGAAGAAGAGAAACCTGACAAAGACAAGCCCTGTGTTTGCTCCTGTGCTTTGCTTGTATCAGAAATATTGAATCAGGGGAGCTTGCCGTGACTGACACTGGGCAACAGTTTACAGGGAATGAATGATGGGTTTCTGCTAAACTAAATGTAAATTGGAATTGGGAGCACCGCATGGAAGTTTGACAGACTAAATCAACCAAAGGGAGACACAATTTGGTTATATGCTGCTTCGTTTCCCTTGTTTTCCACATGTTTTATTAATATTGCCAATTTCCCAGATTGGAAAGGTAACTTTTCTTTCAGGTTGGCCTATACTCTTGTGACTGGAAGAAATTATACTTATCGTTTAATGGGAATAAGCTTCAGGGAAATGCAAGGTGTATCATTACATGGGTGTGAAGGAAGGAGAGAGGAATGGAGGAAAAGCAGGAGGGGGTTGAAAAAAATCATAGAGAGTAAAGAGTGAAGCTTTCCATTTGCCTGACTGAGGAACAAAGGAAACAGTATGGTACTATCCTTCTGTGCAGCTGTACTGCCTCTATGCAGCTGTACTGAGTTCATACTGTGAATAGCATTTCTGAAAGAACCCACCTCAAAATAAAAATACACTTGTTATTTGTCAGGAAGAAGCTTTCTAGCACATGCTTCAGTGCCCCCCTCTCCCCCGTTTCCATGGCATGTTGACCTTGTCTTTTCTGTAGCATTTGAAGCATAGACACAGAGACAAAGGAAACTTATGCTGCCTGGTAACAATGCTGTCCCACAGCACTACAGCATAGGTCTCCTGTATGATTCTATGCGCATATCTCTATTTCAAATATTAGAAGATAAAAGCATAACAGACATGTGAATGCCTATAAGCACAGAAGACCAAGCTGTAGGGAAGTCCCTAAGAACCATGTCCATTTCTAAGTTCAAAAAGTTAGGTGCAGAGAGATTTTTATTAGCAAGAAATGCTTGTTAGAGCCCTTTTCCAGCAACAGCAGAAATTCCCACCTTCGGCAGATGAGTTTGCAAGAACCAAATGGAGGCAGAAAAGGGGTTTTAGTACCCTCAAAATAAGGGTTTAAGAATAGTTGAAAAATCCATTTTTAGGTTGAACAGCCTGATATTTGTTGAAGTATTCTAGTAGGCATATATTCTTCAGCATGCCCTCTTCAATGAAGAGCACCTACTTGAGTAAGCCTGGTTGTACCAGAGGATGCCCTCTGTCTGTAATGGTCAGGATAGGTGGCAGACAAAGGAAGCAAACAGGCAGGAAAAAAGTTTCTAATCAGTCTCTATCTAAATCCTAGTCCAAGCAGTGAGAGCAGGAAGAACAAGTCTAGAAACTGCTGTATTGTCCACCATTCTGGTCAGTATATACTGAAAACCCACCTGTGCGGTTGGGCAAGAGATCCCAGATGGGGATAGAGGAGGAGAGGCAGCCATGAAAAGGCTGATGGGAAGCTGATGGTGGCTGCAAAAAGGCTGGTGGAAAAGCCTGTGGAAGGGTGCAGTTTCCCACCAGCCTTTTCATAGTCACCACCATATCACATTACATTTGACAGCAAAGCCTTTTTTTTGTACAATACATCTTCAAAATTGAGGTGCCCATAGTATTACACTCGATGACACATTATACTCAAGTAAATCTAGATATTTGCAAGAGGAGGAAAGTAGTATAACCAGTCCTCCATTTTCACTGCCACAAAAGTGAAAAAATCATGTATAAACATTAGTGATTTTTTATCTGAGAAAAAACTTCTCTAGGAAACTCTAGGTCCTCCAGTGCATCTCTGTGGGTGGCTTCCATGAAAAGTCATACTGGAGGATTAAGGGATTCCTAAAGAGAACATTTTAATCAAATCTGTGAATCATCAAATCTGCAAAAATCAAATTCACAATTGTGGAGGGTTGACTGTATGTCTATTACTGTTCTTGTCTTTTTTCTCTCTTTTACTACAGTTTTAAAAATCCCTCACCCAAGAAGACACAAGCAAGACTATTTATTCTGAATCTTTGTTGAGTCATTTTGGCTTGTGAGGGTTATAATTTAAATAGAGTGGTGGCCCACTTTTACAGGCGAAAGATCAGATCCTACATTGGCAACTTAAATCCAGTCCTAGGAACAGTGCAAGATAGATACAGAAACCAAAAGCCTCATTCTGCTTTTTAGTCTCTGAATTGCATTACTTATGATAATCATGAACTTGATTCTAAAATGCAGAATATGTAAGCCCTTTGGGGTTTTCTTTAAAGAACCGTATTCATGAGTACCTTCAAAGATAATAAAACAAGTAGAAATCTCTGAGCTTTGTGTTCTTCCTTCATTCTCTCCCACTGAGCAAGCTGCAAAGGTCAGAAAGCTGTCACCTCCCCTGCAGGCAAAATAAAAATCACCTCAAGCCCAGAAATATCCAAAATTCTTTTAAATGTATTAGCAGTTCAATTTTGGTTGCATTCACAGTCACCCTTTCTGACACTGCTGATGTAACAAGATTTTTTTAAAACTTGGTTTCCCCATCCACATTACCCACCCTCCTTTACCAACCTCTGTATCTTAGATTGAATACTAATTCAAATGAGTCTGCAAGGCTTGCACTGGAGGGGAAAGAACTTTCAGCTGACACAATTTTGTTCATATTCCTCAAAGAGAAGGTTAGTGAGACATTGTTTGATCGCAAACAAGTGCAAGCCGTTCACGGCTGCCAGCAAATTCAGAGAGTATCTGGAGGCCAAAGAGCAGAGAGAGCAACTGTGAGACAGAGCAGTTAAGAGTGATGGCACATAAGTCTGCCATACCGAAGGCATGCTTCAAAACTGTCTGCCCCTATGCCGTAGTTTGACAAGATGGATGCAGGGTTAGGGAATAACATAAGAACGTAAAGCACACTCATGGAGTCTGACAAGACAAACAAGAACTGGAATGGAGAGGGCCACAGGAGAGAGCAGCGCTGAATTGGTAGTGCCCCCTGTAAATCTGCGAGATGAAATGGCACTTTGAGGATAGCAGGTGGGAGCATGCAGAGGCAAGCTATGTGAATCAAAAGGGAACTACAAAATGAAAGTCCAAGTCACTGCCTTGATGTGAAATATGTCCCAGAATCAGTTTTTTATCATCCATAGCCCTTATCTATAGTAAGCTCTTTCTTGTTTATTCCAGCCAATCTAAAGTAATGGGTAAGTCACAAGTAGGAAAGCTTTGGCCTTTGGGTATTTTGCACATCATGTCACAGAAGTAAGCATAACCAATAAGAAAAAAGATACTTGAGCATGTAGTTTTCCCAACTCCTACCTTAAGCAACATCAGGACTGGTTTTTTCTTCAATCTCCCTGCCATCTGGACACATTTATACTATGTAGACACTGCTTACAGAGGAGTAAAAGGCCATCTCCTTTATTATTTAGGCAAATATCCTTGCTTCTTGGACTAGGGCCAAAATACTTCTGCTCTGGTTTTGGCATATTTTCAAGCCATCAATAGACAATTTATTGAATTTGCTCAGAGAGATACAACTACTTGGGGCGTTGCTCCTTGGAATTTTAGAAGACCACACTGTTGTCACCCCAATTTCATTTATTCCAAATTCTGGAAGCACCCCCAAATTAATGCTCCATAACCACATTGGAGTATAATTTTGCTACTGGATATTTCATTACATTTCCCATTGTTTTCATGCTCTTTCCTTTCTGGGGCCTGTGATTGAACTTTCTGGACCAGATATTTCCCTTTTTGAAAAAAGCTTGTCTAGATTCCAAAATTAAACATTCTTTAAAACTGCAGTCAGCCCCAAAGAGCAGAAAGCATGGCAAAATGAACATTAGCACCCCTCCTTGTAGTGAATTCAGCGGTTAAGAGGTCCATACCCAGTGAGCATCTACTAAACCAGATCAGCCAAGACAGAGAAACAAGCCCCTCAGGTTAAAGGCAAGGCCACAGAGGTTTGTTAGGATGCACCAAAAAGGATGCAAGTACAAGAAATGGTCTTCAAAAAGTACAAACATAAACTTACAAAGAAATACACGGCATCTTATACAGTTCTCATAGCTATTCAGACTTCCCACTCCCTCCCCTGATTGGCTGAAAAAAAAGTAGGCCAGGATTCGTGCCCAGATTGACTGGGAATTCTCTTGGCATCACAGCCTGCAGAAGGAGATTTCTGTGATGGAAAGAATGACAGCTGGTGGTTGGTCAGTTCAAATACCCCCTGGGAGGGCACTATCCATGAAGAAATGGTGGTGTAGATATGCTGATAAGTCCCTGATTAACTCAAGGGTCCAGTTCCATGTGAAACAAAGGTGTAATACTCAAAAGACAAAGGTGTTAATTTTACACCAGGCATGGACAAACTTTGGCCCTCTGGCTGTTTTGGACTTTAACTCTCATAATTTCTAGCAGCCAGTAAGCTGGCTGGGATTTCTGGGAGTGGAGGTCCAAAATACCAGGAGGGATGAAGTTTGCCCATGCCTGTTTTAGACAATAAAGGACTTGGCTGTCATTATAGAAACTTAATGAATGCACATCTCTTAAACCCCCTCTTCCATGGGAGCAGCAGGCTCTCAACCTCAGGTTAAATTGACAAACATCCTGTGCTTATTTTGTTAACAAAGATAATCATCTATCTACACACACACACAAGGATTCTGATAACTATCTGGCTTGGTAAATAGCTGGAGGGATTCTGGCCATCATCTCATTTTCCAAAGGATTATGAAAAAATTGGGGCACAGAAAGGTGGCTGCCTTCAAAAGACATTTTGATACATGCATTTGATCCAGCTTATACACTTCATATTGGTAAGAACTGACACAGTACATAAAAATATATTATACAAAAATCATCAAATTGATACATTTTATTAAAGGGTTAGATTTGATAGAGTTTGTAGGGTACAGCTGCTACTAGGTCTGTTTCAGAACCTCTAGCACTTTGGCATTTTGCAAATCCAGGTCCACAGAAAATGTTTTAATAAAAAGAAAAATAATATTATTTGCTTGAAGTCTCTCTATGTTCTATAATTCTTTTTTGGGGGGGAGGGGGAGGGTTGCCATGGCTCAACAACATCCTCACAATTCTATAGGTCTGGTGTGGATGTATCATTGAAGGCCAAAAAAGTACCTTTGGGACCACATATAGTTTGTGAAGCACAAATTGCCCACCTGGAAAAAATCAACCATGTGCAGTGTTTTGGTCTAGGAGGAAAATGAATTATGATGGTATCTTCTGGCTAGATAACTTTGACTGGAATTTTGTTGATGGCTTACACATGTGTAAATTCCCCTATGTAAATAGATGGATATTTTGTCCAATACTGAAAGTCTGCATCCAATTCAGGATTGTGGACATGGAGTTGTATAAGCAAGCCCTTATGTGTGCACAATAATATTAGCCTGTGCATTTGGTTACCCACTGAATGTACATTGTCGTGCCCAGAATTGGCACTTACCATAAAGGGTTAATAATAGTACAATCAATATGTAACTCCAGGTATTGAGATTTATGATACTGAACCTGATTGTCAGATTTCAGTCACTCGCATATTACTTGTTAAACTCCCCTTTTAGTGCTCTGCAATGTTAGAGAGCCAATGTGGTGTAGCGGTTTGAGTGTTAAACTGTGACTCTGGAGACCAGGGCTGGAATGTCTGCTTGAGTCATGGAAACCCATTGTGTGACCTTAAGCAAGTCATATTCTCTCAGCCTCATAGGAAGGTAAAGATTAAACCCTCTGAAAAAATCCTGTCAAGAAAACCACATGATAGCTCCACCTTAGAGTCACCATAAATCAAAAATGATTTGAAGGAAAACAGTAAAGACAAACGTTTTGATCTCAACTTCACTCATCCATAGTGAGATGACAGAAAGTTAGAAAGACAGAAGAAGGCAGTGAGATTTATTTATTTATTGTCACTGAGAGATTTTGCACCTTTCTGATGCTGATATTTGTGCACATATATAAAAGCATGTCATTAAATGATTTGATAACTGTTACCATGTTGCATGGGCTAATAATAATAGTAACATTGGATCAGCTACAACAACCTGTTTTCTTGTGTTTGCTCTGTGTTCCTGTGTATGTAAACATGTGCTTTTCCCAAAATAAAAAATCATTAGTTTTGTGCACAGACATTTTGTTCAAAACACATGATTGTTGGAAAAAGCACATGGCATATTATTTCCATACTGACAATGAGATCTCTCTGCAGATTAGAAAACCCTCAGTACTCTCCACTGTGCTGAGACACCTTTTCCATATTTGACATATCAGTATGCTTTTACTTCACAGGAATATTCTTCAGATGAAAATAGACCAGGTGAGACCACATAAAAAACATTTTATGATACAAACCCATGAGAAAATATAGTATCATCACAACATGAAATGTATAAAGAGCAAAGAACTTCAATAGCTAGTTGAACACCAGGAATGTAATTCTACACTATGTTTCTTATCTAAATAAAAGACAAGTAATTATAACAATATTCTTCTCACTGCAAAAAAAGTCTTTGGAAACTATGCAGTTTTCAAAACCTATGTATGTATAATTGAGGGTTCATTCTGCACAAAATTTTCTAGGTTTTGCAGGCAATTTTATGCTATCTTTGCACCAGATATTACCATACAGTCACCCTGGATCCTCAAGTGAAACTCTTTTCTATGTCCTCCAAAAAAAAACCCCTATGGTAATATCTGACAGAAGTCATTCATTTCAATAGATTTTGCTGTTATCCATGGTTTCATGGTAGGTTCAAGAACATATCTGTCACAGATATGGGAATGTATTGTACTGTGTTGTATGTGTGACTGAGGATATCAAAGAGGATGGGATCTAATGCCTTTTTTGTCTGCTGAAATT
Organism: Anolis carolinensis; assembly: GCF_035594765.1. NCBI lineage: Eukaryota > Metazoa > Chordata > Lepidosauria > Squamata > Anolidae > Anolis > Anolis carolinensis. Next base: position 157,648,568 of record NC_085844.1, on the reverse strand, counting down.
AATATTTTATAATTAGAAGGATTTTCTGAAAAACCAAAATGAAACTTACCATCACTGAGCAGTTGTAGATTAATGTATTCTTCTGTTCTGTTGTCACCATAAATCTGTGCATCAGCACCTGAAATAAATACAAGAACCTTCACATTTAGGTATGTACTAAAATACAAATTTTGATCACATCTTCTTGCTCCTTTCCAGCAGTATATGTAATAATGATAAAAGCTACTATGAAAACACAATCTAAAATGTCTGTGCAACATCAAACATTTTAAGTGTCCTCTCAGGCTTAATAAAGCAACTCTGGAGAGCCACTGAAATGTATTCATATTAAAAAAAAAACAGCATGCAAACAACTGGACCAACATTTGATTGCAAATTCATCTCAGTGCTTTGTCTTCCTCAACAATTGGCAATAACTTTTGGAAACAAGGTTAACATCCCCTCTTTATCTCCAGGCATAAAAAAATACTTTTTCCAAAGCTGTGCAACCAAATAAATGTGGAGCCTTCCCTGTGCCCCATGGTCTTCCCTTTGGTTTTATTAATAGTGATAATATTATAACAGTGGTGTGAACCAGCTAATTCACACATGTGCCATGCTCTGAATGCTGCCTGAACTTGCTGGAACATGATTTTCTGAGGAATGATGAGCATAATAAACATTTTCTGACACAGGCCTACAAAATTGGCACTCATTTTAGTCACTTAATAAAGCTTTTTGAGTATGGCAGGAGAACAACAATATACAAAAGTGTATATAAATTAGCCAGGAACACCAATAGTAATGTAAGCTCTCAATTATAACACAAAGTAAAATTTGAAGAATTTTCTGTTCCTGGTTTGAAAGTATTATTTCTTGTTTAACTGTGCAGTGCTTACTTTGAAAGTAGTTGTTATATTCCAGAAACTTCATTTTTTGTGGCTACCACAAACTATCTTGAATTTGTTGAGACTAAGTGATATATTCATTGAAAAACTATATGCTGCAGATGTCCCACAAAAACAAAGTTTTTGCAATTTAAAAAACTTTTTCTGGTACTGTTCCATTATCTGGGTAGAGGCCACAAGGGGGCACTAGACAGAAAAGGATAGTCCATTCTACGGGTGGGGGGGGGGGGGTTGTAGGAGTTAATTTTTTCCCCTTTTTGCTGTTATTTCTCCCACCCATATCGCTGTTGTGGAAACAACCATTATTTCTGATTTAGGAAAATGGGGGGGGGGGGGTAAATGGGGGGAAATAAATAAACTATACTTCCCTGTCTAGACCCCCTTTTGGAATCCACCCAGGTAATGGAACAGTGCCCCTTTCCCATATATTTCTTTATTATAGAACCAATTAGGAAATGACATTTATAACCCAGTAACAAAAATCATGTTACATGCATTTGCACACAAAAAAAGTAGCATAAAAAAGATAGTGGCAAACACCATATTCTTCCTTCTAGTGCACTGGACAATGTTCCTCTGAGAGAAAGTCAACTACACCGTGTGCACAATCCAAGACAGTGTCAGTTAAATAATTAATCTCCTCAACTTCAATGAAAGCCATTAGTGATTCTTAAGAACAGGATAACCACTAAGACAATGAGTGTGATAATGTACTTAACAATTCCCCATGCAATTATATGTATCCTTGGTTCTCATTAAAACCTTGATTTGTTTGGTACCTGTTTCTACTGCACCAATGGCCAGAGTCCAAAGAAGATGCATGATGCGCTGTTGATTTCTGGGAGAAACTAATTGTACAAAAATGCAGAGATGAAGCAATGTGTAAAAAAGATCTGTCTTCTCTAGTTTTATTTTGTTTTTACTTACATGTGTTCCCATGTGGAGTGAATAGTTTCCAAACTGAACAGCACGATTCTGTAATGTCTTCTCAAAGTAGGCCCAGGTTGCTTCATTAAAACTTAGGACATGTCTACACCACCCACATAATTCAGGATCAGTCCGGAGCAGGGACTTGGTGGCCACAAGCTTGCTACGAGGAAAGAAAAAACAATGATGAACAAATGTGTTTCTAAATGACAAAGGCTGGATTTGGAAATACAGTGCTTGCTTGTACTCATGTGTTTTATATAAATAACAATGTGTTGAAGCTGTTGTCCAATCATGCTCACAATCCAGACACAAGCTAGCATTGTATGTCTATTGGTTTGGTCTTTCTGTTCATGTGAAACAAAATCTTCTATAATTCTGCAGACTCAGTGAATTACAAGGCTCTTCATACACGCCAACAGACATTTTTGGATTAGCATGCAGATATTTAAACCTGCATGGATTTTCAATTTGACTATGGGGTGCTTTATGTAAAAATGTAAATGCTCCAGCATATAAGTATAAAAAGTATTACTGGAAGTCATGCATTAGTTAAAGTACCAGTACTTTAATAGCTGGAAGCTTTTCTCCAGTTCATCTAATCTGAACCTGTAAATATAATGAAAATAGGTTAATCTTGCACAAGACTCACCTATTTTAACTTGCTGATGCATCAGATATTCAATCATCAATAAGAACCTTACAGATAAAAATACTTTAATCTTTTCAAGATAATTATTTTTAAATAACAATTGTTTAGGGATTCATAAAACTGCTTCATAAAATTACCCATTTAAACACCAGAATGGTAATTGAAACACTAATGTGTTGGATCTATTACCTATCACCATGATCCTGAATTAAAGGAATTTTGTCTCTTAAAAAACAGATTTTATGGGGTAAAAATGGACGCAAACAATCATAATTAACCACAGTTTTATCCACTTTGCTCTTTGAAAATGTCAAATTCACTTATGAGATAGTGGGGGAAATTGAGATTTCCGTTTTATATCTATTGTCCTTCTTCGGAGAGTACTCAAATTCATCATCAACTTAAGGGTCTATTGGACCCTGACCTTAAGATATAAGCACTAGATCTTTCTTAACTTTTCCTCTTGCAGAAATTCCTTGCATGGAATTGAGTAGGATCTGGTTAAGCCTCCTTAGCTTTTGTCTTAGAAGAAATCCAGTAGTAAATGAAAGAAGATTAATATCCTTACTTTCTACAAGAATCACCTATACAGAGTGAATGACAATCCTTTTTGACTATGTAATTATATCCTCCAACTGGTTGAGTAGCTAAAGGGGCCCAAGTTAATGTTTGGGATAATGCCACTAGTGTCCTGTCCTCCTAGCATAGTAGCAGCTGCCTCCCATGTCAATGGGGCAGTGTATCTATTCTAGGTTTTCTTGCTAGCTATCTGGAGTCAACTCATGCACAAGTATATCTATGGGAAGTCCGTTTGAGTCCAGTGGGACTTGCTCTTATTTAAGTGTGTTTGGGCTTACCACCTGAATCCACCACTTTTCTCTATCACCAGTAAGTGATATTTCCTAAATCATCATTTTCATTGTGTATAGCAATTGGTCTTACATTGCTCTGCATTTCTAAATGCAGGACTGAGCTGGTGCCCGTCTAGTCACTGAGCATTAGCATGTGATTGATTTGTACTACTGTGGGACTCATTCCAAATACATGTGGTATTTAAATAGGAACTAGCCATTGACTTTGTAATCCCCTGTGCCCCACTCATGCTCTGAAAGGAAAAGAGGAAGGAAGTCAAGTGGCATATTTGTCAGAATGCCTTCACCATTTCCACTATCCCCGTAGGCAGTGACTGTCAGTGTCTGTGACTGCAAGCTAGTTCATGTCCTGATATTATTGTGCACATCCCCAGAGGGAGTTCTTGGGAAGGACTTTTGCATTCATGTGAAGACTGAGATTGCGGCTGCTTTCTAGAGGCACCGATTGCCTGAGACAAAGTGACTGACTGCTACATGACTGGAGAGACTGAAGGACATCAACATACTGTAATGCATTTTGGCACAAAACAATAACAGATTAAGATCCCTTTCACAGGTGATTGAGCAAAATGAATAACAGAAGCAGAGGAGTCTTATGCCTCCCTCATGCCCATATGACTGCATTTCGAAGTACAAAAGACTCCCTTCTTCTTGTTAGTGCAATTCTTTGTTAGGCTCTGAGAGGACACTGCTTTTAATCATAACAAAATTTCCCCCTCCATCGTTTGCAGACTTCCTAGCCGATTGAACCCAAGATGATGATTTAGTTTGAAAGGGAAGGTTCAGCTCTGAAAAAGCAAATTGTAAATCACAATGTATCATTTTTATCATCTTTCCCCTCATTTATCAATAATTTTGTCATCTTTAACATGTCTGTCATCAGCACACAAACACACAGTTTCTCAGCATTATTCCAAATTTTGCAGATGGAAACTGAGGCTGAGAATTACTTGTCTTGAACAAGGTCACAAAGAAGTCCTACTAAAATACAAGATTTGGATAAGCAAGCAGTTAAAAGAGTGTTATTACAAGCTTATTACTGGACTAAATAGTCTTTGTCCAAGGGGAAAAAGACAGAATGAAGGCTAAGGACCTTTTCACACACACTTCAGAAAATGCATATTTTAAAAATAGGCAACCCAGATCCCAATCTGCTATGTCAGTTTCTTCCCTTTTGTTGACAGATCTTGCACAACCACTAGAGGTGGGCATTTCAGGTAAACCCCATTCTGATTTCAACCCCATTTCTGGTTTCAACCACCCCTCCCTGATGATATCGACAAAACTTGCACTTTTGGCCCAGTTCCTTTGGATCCAATCCAAGATTTTATCATTATATTTTTTGTATGTGATTTTTTATGACTTGTTTTTATTGTTGATTGATCTGTTTTATTACTTTGTTTTTATATTGTTGATGTCCGGGCTTAGCCCCATGTAAGCCGCCCCAAGTCCCTTTGGGGAGATGGGCGGGGTATAAAAATAAAATAATAATAATAATTATTATTATTATTATCCAGTTTTCAGGTGTCCCCATTCCATTTTTTCACAAAATTCCTGAATTTGGGAAGGCAAAATGCCATTATTGATTCAATTGAGATTCAGTAGTACCTCCCCTCTCCCTCTGATTTTTGCACCCCTAAAATCCTGGCTACTTGATCCAACATCACAGCCACCCCCCCCCACTCTCTCTCTCTCTCTCTCTCTCTCTCTCTCTATATATATATATATATATATATATATATATCTCTTTATTCTTGTATCCCACCTCATCTCCCCGAGGGGACTCGGGGCGGCTCACATGGGGACCAGGCATATCGCTAGGATGTAGGGAGAGGTAGAGGATCAATCAACTGTGTGTGTGTGTGTGTGTGTGTTATTATATTATATTGTATTATATTAGTAAGTATATATTTGTTGTCAATGTGTGTGTGTGTGTGTATGTGTATGTATAGATATAGATATAGATAGATATAAATATATATAACTTTTTATATGGGGGTGGGAATCGGCTCAGGATTCTTGGTGAGAGAAGGAGCACACACACAGAGAAGCCACAAGAAAAATACAATAGTCAAAAAGGTGAACAACAAACAACTTACAGGGGGTCAAGGGAGTCAGGCTATCTCTCCCTACACTAAATCACCCTAATATTTAAACAAACACTCCACAAAAAGGCCCTTTCACAGCCCCCCAAATGAATGCCCATCCTCACTTCCCTAGCAAATTTTTTAAAAAGAAGGACCGAAAGATATTATATTAAAAAAATTTAACTGAATTTCCAAAGGAAAAGAACTGAGGCAAAAAGAAATCCAAAGCAGCGACAGCATTGAGAGATACAGCCTCACCCTGGTATTTAGATCAACTTGGCTAAAAAACACCTGAGCTGCTTTCTTCTTCAGATTGACTCAGGCAGCAAGGCTCACAGTGCACACGTGTGGCTGCCGCTCCATGCTCCACGGGTAGCAGAAAGGAACTAAAACAGCCGTTTTCAGCTGCTATGTGTTTTGTTGCAGTTGAAAAAAAAACATGGCTGTGCTGCCCATGCTGTTTCAGGTGGTCCGATCATCCAGAGTCCTTTTATTAAAATGCAATGGTGCACTAGCAATCACACACATTTGTGACCTCCTAATGCAGATCTGATTTTTTTTTTTATGGAAACAATAATGGGAAAGCAGAAAAGATTTATGACTTTACTCATAGTCTTTCTCTGACTGCCATGGGAAGTGTGCATCCATTTCAGCAGGATGAAAAGACCCCACCCCCCAAAAAATGTTCCAAAAGAATGTTACAGGCACAGAAGACAAGCTACAGACAGGAATACTCTGAAAGTTACAAGTCCAAAGCATCTAGAAGATCAGCGTTTGGGAATTACTGTTCTGGATGGAAAACGTAATCAAGACAAGCTGCCTCCCAGATTTGTTGCCTCCCTGTCTCTGGTTTGTAAACAAATGGGAAGCATTGCCCTTGGATGTTCTAACTGGAGGTCACCTGTTAACAACAATGCCATGGATTTTGAGGAGGCAAGAATAGAGGGAGAAAGGGAGAAATATGCTAAGAGGAATGTGAGTCACGCAAACCCTTGTCTTGACCACCTTCCATCTGAAAACTTATGTCTTTATAGTGACAGACCATACGGATCCAGAATAGGTCTCTACAGTCATTTATGGACTCACCGTTAAGAGACTACCTTATACTCGGCCACGAGTGATTGCCTGTAGTATATAGTAATATAGTAGTAATGCCCCATGTGGCTTGATAGTTGTCTGGGGTAAAGAACACACAGGCATGCATGCAGAGATTTATGCAGACCTAATGCAGAATCCTAACTATAGACTTCTGTATCTAAAATTGCAAATGTGTCAATATATTTTGTCCATGTTTGCTCAGTTTCACAAAACAAATTTTGGTCACTCTTAAACTGCCACATAGAACCATAGATTCATGTAATAATAGAGTTGGAAGAAACCACATGGACCAATTTTCCATGCCATTCAGGAAAAGCACAAAGTACCCCTGACAGGTGGCCATACAGCCTCTGTTTAAAAGCCTCCAAGGAAGGAGCTTCCACCACACTCAGAAGGAGAGAGTTCCATTGTTGAATATCTCTTACGGTCCAGAAGTTCTTCCTAATGTTTAATTCAAATCTCCTTTCCTATGATTTGAACTCATTGCTCCAAGTCCTAGTCACCAGGGCAGCAGAAAACTAGCCTGCTCCCTCTTCCTTGCGAATGAGGAACTGTCATATGAAGTTCACACATTACTGTTTTATCACAGATCACATTAATAATTGGTTATTGTAATTTTAAAGGCAACAAACAATAGTATTTAGACCTCCATAAACTTGCCTTCATTACAGTCTCCCATCAGGAAGCCCTTTTACATGTTTTGGGCACCCCGCATTGAAAATTAATGTGTATCGAGGGTTTCCTGGTGGGAAAAACAAACTTCTAATCCAGACTGAGAAAACAGTACTGCTGCAGAAATTCTCTAAACGCATAAATTAATCTTAAAATGCCTACCTCCCGACACTGACTTCAAGTCTGACGTTACACAGCACTTTTTCAATCATGCTAGTAGCTGTATGCTGGCATGCAACAAGATGTGTCAATTTGCCTCTTATCTAGACACATTTCATGTACATTCAGAGTAATTGAGATAACAGCTGACTATATGACAGCATTGACAACAACTTTGGATTCGGTGTCCTTTCCAGCACAAGCTAGAAAGGCTCCTGCTGTGCTCAGAAACAGCACATGATGAAAGCATTTTCGTGTCACAACAATAAAAGAGAGTCAATATTTCCAAAATGTGGATGGAAATCAGGCTTGCTTTTAGCTGTAATGCCCTGTAACCAGGTTAGACCACAACTAAATCCAAGGCTTTTAAAATCTTCATGACAGACATGGCAGGTATAGTGCTCCACTTGGTGAAAAGTTTGGGAGAAATTTGAAAGCAGTCCTACGGTTCCGGCTGGTTGCTAGGAGCTATACATTTTCCCCTACCAGTATACATCTATCTTGTTTGTGGTTGTACTTAATAAATGGTGAGAATTTTATTGAATTATTTTTGAGCTGAAAACTTGAACAAAATCTACAAATTCTTCACAAATGGAATAAAAAATAATGAGATTAAAGAGGTGAATGTTGGAGAAGGCAGAACTGATTTATTTATCTAAGGCAGTGGTTCTCAACCTGTGGGTTTCCAGATATTTTGGCCTTCAACTCCCAGAAATCCCAACAGCTGGTAAATTGGCTGGGATTTCTGGGAATTGTGGGCCAAAACACTTGGGGACCCACAGTTTGAGAGCCACTGATCTAAGGGTACATCTAGACTACATAATGAATGCAGTTTGATACTATTTTAACTGCTGTGGCTCAATGCAGTGAAATCCTGAGGTTTCTAATTTGCGGAGACAGCAGCACTCTTTGGCAAAAAAAAAGGTTAAAGACTTCATAAAATTACAATACCTATTATTCCATAGCATTAAGCCATGGCAGTTAAAGTGGTATCAAACTGTATTAATTCTACAATCTAGAGATGCACCCTAGGAAGAGGACTTTGAAGAGTTACTAGAGTAGATGACTTTTTTGTTTGATAATGAGAACAAATATTTCTCTAATAAAGACCTTATATCACTTATGTTGGGTGCAGTGAAGCTACAAATTGTCAACATTTGGGGAGGGAGATAGAGACTATATCAATAAAATAACCCGCCGTTAGCCCCAGCTCACCTGTCCACCTAGCAGGGTCAAAAGCAGAAATGCAAGTAGATAAAATAAGTACTGCTTTTTAGTGGGGAGATTATAAAGGAACCTTTAAAGGACATTGATTGAAAAAATAAGGAGGAGCTCTTCATCATGGAAGATGAAGCGACAGCACCTTCTGTGGCCTGAGTCAAGCACAGCCTCCAAAAATGCTGGAAATAAGATGTGAAAAAACTGCCTTTACCTCTTCTGTGTTGTCTTCCCTTGTTAATTGTATAATTTGGCATTGGATGTTTGCCATATATGTGTTCTGTAAAGCCGCTCTGAGTCCCCTTCAGGGTGAGAAGGATGAGGTATAAATACTGTAAATAAATAAAAAGCCAGAGAGGAGCCACCAAGAAGAGTTTATGCCACTTCCAAAGCAGACATATCTGTGATGGCGGTGGGAACAAGAGAAAGTGAAGGTCTTTACCTCTAGTAGGCTCATGTATGGAGCTATGGTCTTTTAAAGATATGGAGATCTGAATTCTTGGGTATTCAGTCATGTTAGGGTATGAATGGGGTTACGTTTTTTTGATAGGTTGCTTATCTTTGACAGGACAGGAATATATTACATGGATTTCTACATGTTGAGGAAACTACATCTGTTTATTTAGGCCTTTGTTGATAGGTTAACATTTTGTTTTGATAATATTACATATAAGAACTTGGCAACATTCAAAAATTTCTTCATAAATAGAAAATAAAGAATTTAGGATTAATCCTTTTATTATTTTTATTATTTTAAAAAAGCTCCAAATACAAAACTATCCATGACTTCTGAACAAAACGGAAAGTTTCAACTACTTTCCACTTACTTTTGTTTGTATGTTGGTATATTTCAGAGGATCAAGCTGTGCTAAAAATATAAATCTTAGGCATTTCAGAGAAGTAAGACATAATAAATCGATACAACACTCTACAATGTCTTGCATAAAGATATCTGAAATAGGGGCTTGCTGAGCATGTTTACTATGTATTTGAATAGCTTGTGGCTTTATGTGCAATTGACCATTGGAAAAACAAAGGGTTTGAATTGCTATTTGATGAGATTTTCTCTGAGAATGCTGATCTATAATAAAGCTTACTTCTTACAGACTGAATTTAAGTAAGTATTTATGTTATAAATAAATACAGGCACATATATTGTGAAATTAGATAGTCAGTAGCATCAGGCATCTATTTCTGCATGTATTGTTTAATAGCATTTTTCCTGTGTCAGCAAATGCAGCTGCCAATTGCCATTTTAGTGCATGTATAGAAGTCAAAAATTAGATTATAGGTTTAAAAATCAGGGTTTTTTTTCTAAATCTAAGGACATCTCATATTTGAGGTAGTTTCTTTTGTGACTTTTGTGATCAGAGCTTGGAAAAAATTACTTTTTATGACAACTTCCAGAATCTTTTAATGGCACCATGGACACCAGCCATGCAGACTGGGTAATTTTTGGAGCTGTGGTCCAAAAAATAACATTCAGAAGATGTTTTTACAAGTAGCAAAGCAATGACTAGACCCTGGGATTCTCTAGCTCTTGCTTTCTTGCAGTAAAGATGCATTTAAAGAGATCACCTGCAGAGCTCATATTATAACATTAACATTAATGTTTAGTTGGATTCCTGCACTACTCCCTACTTTGAATAGGATGATGATCAATTCTAGCATTTTAAAAATTTGAATATATGCGCAAATAACTACTTTGGGAATATCTTAGAGAGAGGAATGAGGAGGAGAATCCCACCCACTGAAGTCAAACTGCTGCCAGTAGACTGGCACAGAAGCGGAGACTCACCACACTACAGAAAATAGTGGGAACAGATAGCAGGATGGAGAGCTATTGCTGGGTTTTTCCCATCAATAGCTAGAGATGAGACAGTCATGTTGGGGAGGCAAACTGGTAATGGGATGCACATGGTGTGATGTGATAGAGTCCATCACCAAAAATAACAGTTCAGCTACAATTCTGGTTTGCCTGCCTTGAGTGATAAAGTCCAATGAGACATTACTAATTGAAATCTCCCTGTTCAGACTGCCTTTTAATACTTACCATCATAACAGAACATGATGATTCAGCAAGTGAATGCTTAAATCTCCTATTCTCAAAGAAGTGGCATGTAATATGTAGCTCATGAGCCCATGCAACCCGCCAAAGCATTCTTTTACCAACACTACCACACCTTTACCCTCGGACCCTAGATCTTTGTTTCTGCTGTCTTTGTGTATGAGAGTTTTTTTTTCTTCCTTGCAAGTTGTCAAGAATATTCCTGTCTTTTCCACTTTTGCAAAACATGCACCATTCCATGTGTGATCCCATACCCCAAAAATAAAATAAACAACACACATAGCTTTGGATGCAAATAGGTTCCACTTTATTTAAACCTAACCCTATTTCAAAACTTCTTGAGAACCTGTAAAGAAGACAGACCTAGTGTGGGATTAGCAAGAGCAGGGCTTTCTCCCTGGCCTCCTCTCCTGCTTAATCTAGACCAGACCTGGCCAACCCATGGCACACCAACTCCCAGAAATCCCAGCCAGTTTACCAGATGTTAAAAATTGTGGAACCTGAAGTCCAAAACACCTGGAGTGCCACAGGTTGTCCAGACCTGATTTAGACAATAACATCTTAGTTCTAGGGATAAACCCTAAAAGCAGGTTGCTCCCTAGCCTATAGAAGGCTGGTCCAAGGATCCAAATCCCGGTTTTCCCATCCCCTGTCAGAAGCCAAAACCTGAAGTCAGCCCCAAGACCTATCTCCTTCACCATCCCCTGAGCTTGACCACCTTGAGATGGTTTCAGAAACTTGACCTTCACAGCAAGGTCATGGGTGCCATGAAGTGTGAACAAACTTTCTCTTCCATTGCCTGCCAAGTGACAAGTGCCATCCTATGCATTTGTCCAAGTCTCCATTTACAGTCTAGAGTAGGTTTAAAAAAAAATCCTGTAAAAGGGGCAACTTGGTGACTTGGTGACTAATAAAGAGATAGGAAATAAAGAGATAGGAACATGGGCCAAAAGCTGGATATGCTCTCTCATGGGTGGAAGCTGGCTAAGTAGCCTTGGCCCTATCCACTCCCCCTACAGTTGGGGCTCCCCTGAGTGGAGGAGCCAAAATGTCTCCCCCAACCAAAATAGTTCACAGCATAATTGCAAAACTAAGCAGATGACTGCAAAACTAGGAACCTTTTTATCAGTCATTTTTATTACTTATTCCTGAAAAGTGGCATAGTGACAAAAACTCATATTTCCCTACACATTCAGGTAAGAAGGCAATACACTCCTTTGCAGGGCAAGAAATGTTTGTGATGTGGAAATGCATATACCACAAGAGACTAAGGTAATGGCAGGAGAAATCTGTTAGTGTGCCAAACTGGTGTGAAACTGTAATGTACTCAATGAAGACAAACAAACTGAAGCTTAATCCATGTATTTTAATAGATTTGTTTAATGGTTTTATTGCTTTTAACTCTATATTTTTACTATTTCTATGTTTAATTCTAATGCTTGAATGTTTTTAGGTTTAAAATTATATATTGTAGTGTATTGCTTTTACATTTTAGCCATATTGAGTCTCCTTTTAGAGAGATAAAGTGATAGAAATAAATAAACAAAAATAAATAAATAATCCGGTCAAAATAGAGGTGCTCTTGGTTAGTCAAAAGACAGATCTGGGAGTACAGATTCAGCTTGTGTTGGATGGGGGTCACACTCCCCCTGAAAATGCAGGCTCACAGATACTCTTGGATTTGTCTCTGAACCAGGAGGCCCAGGTGTCATCAGTGACCAGGAGTGTAATTTCAATTTTATTTTAATTTTTATGCTTCATAGCAAAAAGCTTTAATTGTTTTTTTTTAATTTTTATATTCATATTTACATGCATTTTCTCTGTTCTTAGTTTGTATTGTATTGTATTATATTGTATTATGTCATGTTTTAGTCACTTCGATCCCCTATGTCAGGAGAAAGATGGCATTAAAACAAAACAAATAAATAGTGGCATGTACCACAGCACTGTAGCTTCCATTTGGTCAGGAGGATTCAATGTGAGCTGTCAACATGTTGTTTACCTCTGCTCCAAAATAGTAAATAATATCAACAAATATTTTGGCTTAAATGTATTGTTGCATGCTTTCAAGTCATTTCCAAGTTATAGTGACCCTAAGGCAAACCTGTCACAAGGTTTTCTGGAAATGAGAGTGTGTGACTCACCCAAGGTAACCCAGTGGGTTTCCATGGCCAAGCAGGAAATCAAACACTGGTCTCCAGAGTCATAGTCCATTAAATACCTGCCAAGAATTCAATTATATTCTGTAGGACTAGTATTGAAAATGACAGAGAGATGTTACAGTGAATGTCAACAGTAAACATGTCTGAACAACATAATTCATAAAAGGAATATTTTCTTCCCAAAGAAAATGTGCTTGTGATCCTTCTATATAATAGCACATTATGTGTATCAAGAAGAAAGGGGAGGGGGAACACCCAAATGCTTGTAAAAGCTCATTAAATCTGAACATAATTCTCTAAAAAGAAGAAAATACTTTTGATCTGAAAAAAATACCATCATAGATCAACGAAGTAAAAAGTTCCTTTAAAAAGTTTTTTGAAGAGTAAATCAACAAATCATTAGCATCAAGCATATCACCAAGAAAAGTCTATTAATACTGCACTTGGCATAACACTCTGAGGCATAAATGACACTAAAGAGAATGCACAACCGAGTACAACATTCAGTGCGTCCCAATTAGCCATTCTCTATAAAAACATACATGAGAAGAGGGCAATTATAAATCATGTACAAAAGTTCGGAAATGGTAAACTGTGAGGTGTTTAGGTTACTGTAGAAACGGCAGTTTAAAGAACAATTCTCAAAGCCAAGAGAAGTATTGTATGGTTCAGAATATAAGTGATATTAAAATGTGGAAGCCATTTCTTTACCTTTCTCCCAGTACTTTAAGGCCAATTGGCATTTCTAAATCCTGGCACTTTCTAACTGCAAAGATGAATGACTGATATGTAGGGGGGAGTGGTAAGTGTTTTCCCCGTACATTTCTTTCTGGGCTGATTTTCCATCAGTCTTGGCAGCATTTCCAATCAGCAAATCTACTGCTTTGTTGTTGTGAAACAAGTAGATGTAACTGTGATCCCTCAGATATTTTTGCTCTTCCACTCCCATTCAACCTAGGCCACCTTGACCATAATAAGGGGTGAAAGGAACCAACATCTTCTGGAGATCCAGAATTAGAATCACAGAATTGTGGAATTATGGAGTTAAAAGAGACCACAAAGGTCATCCCATCTTAGCCCTGGCATGCAGTTGCTCCTTGCTGTTGTATTTCATAGTAATATGTTTTACTATGTATGTTGTAGAAAATAGATTTGAATATGTGTATCTGTAGTATTTTTACAATATGTATGTATTTTAATTATTCTGTAACCTCCCTCAAGCCATGGGGAGAGGCAGGTAAGAAACAGAATAATAATAATGATGATGATGATGATGATGATGATGATTATTATTATTATTATTATTATTATTATTATTACAGTAGAGTCTCACTTATCCAAGCTAAATGGGCCGGCAGAAGCTTGGATAAGCGAATATCTTGGATAATAAGGAGAGATTAAGGAAAAGCCTATTAAACATCAAATTAGATTATGATTTTAC